>NC_073263.2:29638962-29956184 GCF_029289425.2 Pan paniscus | reverse complement strand
CTCTTTAGCCTCAGTATTCTCATCTGTAAAATGGGGTGATGTGAGAAGTCGATGAACTAATGCACATGAATAATGACAGCTAATACTTGTGTGGCCCCAACTACATCCCAGGCACTGTTTTTCTGTTAACTCATTTATTCCTCAGAGCAATCCTGTGAGGGAGGTACTATTGCTGTCAGTCCCATTTTACAGATGGAAAGCTGAGGCACAGAAAGGTTGGTAACTTGCTCAAGGTCACGCAACTACTAAGTGGCAGACCTGGGATTTGAACCTATGCCTGACTGTGGAGCCCATGTTCTTATGATGCCAAGTTGCACCTTTTGTAAGACAGTCAGTAGGTGGCATACACTTGGTAAGTACTCAGTAACTATCAGAACAGGGTATACAGCGGATCACCTGGAACAGAAGCCATGTTTCTCACCTCTGTTGGCTATGGTGCAAGGCATGGGTGACCTTTAAGGGCCTAATAGTGCTGTCTACTTATCAAAGGCTCAGCTTCTTAGCTGTGGCCACAGGAGACTGGGGCAACCAGAAGTCTGGTAGAGTGTCAAGCCAATAGTCATCCTGGGGATGATGAGATGCCACCAGATTGCTGCTGACTTGGGCCAAGTTGGTGGCAGGCACTTCAGGCCATGGGGGGAACCAGGCATGAGAGCAGGGTGTGGCAGGGAAGAGACACTTGGTCTGTGTGTGTGTGTGTTTAGGGAGGTAGATGGGAGCCTCAGGTGATTTCGGGTCTTGGGAAAGATAGCTTGGGATGGAGAGTTGGGTCTCAACCCTCGTCTCTCACTCAGGTCTATACCTAACTGGAGACACTGAGAAGAAGAATCAGGGATGAATGCAAGAAGGTGATGTGAGCCATCCCATCCCCACACCTGTGTGTTAAGGAACATGGGGATGTTTTAATAGTAAAGAAATGCCCATAGGATGTTTGGGGGTGGTGATGACTTCTGGTATTTCCTCTCAAAAGGCTAAAAATACTGACAGTCTTGTGCTGAAACTGGCTGTAGATTTTCACCCTGTTTTTCATTCTGCTCTAAGACTGGCTGGGCACTATTCTAGGGGATGGCGATTCAAAGACAGTAGAAAGCACATCCCTTTCCTCAAGATACAACACATAAACATATAATAGAAATCAATAGGGTCATCCAGAAGTAAGCACTGGGGTCATGGGAGCTTTGGGAGGGAAGAGGCAGGGTCAGAGATGGTGGGGGATAACAGCTGAAGGTCAGCCTTTGAGGCAATGGGAGGTGGAAGCATGATCAGGTTTAGGAGAGGAAGGCAAGGGATGAACAGCTGCATCTTGATAGGGCTTAAAATGTCAGTCTAGGCGAGGTAGAAGATAAAGGTGGGGAGGTAGGGCCAGGTGTAATATATATTTTATTAATTTTTTTTACTTTTTTCTTTTTTTGAGATGGAGTCTCACTCTGTCACCCAGGCTGGAGTATAATGGTGCCATCTCGCTCACTGTAACCTCCTCCACCTGGGCTCAAGCAATTCTCTGGCCTCAGCATCATCAGTAGCTGGGATTACAGGCGCCCGACACAATGCCTGGCTAATTTTTTGTATTTTTAGTAGATACGGGGTTTTGTCATGTTGGCCAGGCTCGTCTTGAACTCCTGATCTCAGGTGATCCACCTGCCTTGGCCACCCAAAGTGCTGGGATTACAGGCGTGAGCCACCGCACCTGACCTAGGTGTAATATATAAAGGAGTTTGTGCTTTATTGGCTGGTCAGAAATGTTGGTGTCATTAGATGTCTGAGTTGCTTATTTATTATCATTATTTTATTTTTTAGGGAAGAGTCTCACTCTGTCACCAGGCTGGAGTACAGTGGTGTAATTATGGCTCACTGCAGCCTTGAACTCCTGGGCTCAAACCATCCTCATGCCTCAGCCTCCCAAAGCACTGGGATTACAGGGGTGAGACACCACACCTGGCTCCGAGTTGCTTTGTAAACAGATCCCCCTGGCAGCAGCATGGAGGATGAAATTCATGAGGGAAAAAGCCAAGCCAGGGATATCTGTTACAGTAAATCCAGATGAGATGATGAGGGCTTAAGCTAAGACTGAGATCATGGGAAAGCCAGGTAAAAAAAATAAGTAGGACTTGAAGTTTGATTCGTCATTGAATGAGGGGCCGGGAGACAGAGAATGAGAATTCAAGGATGGCTTCCAGGTTTCCAGCTCAAATGGCTAAGTAGGTGGTGGTAACACCCACTAGTTCACAATCACAGGGAGTGGTAGCTGGGTTGGAGCAGGAAATGATGGGGTTAGCAGGGAACATGCTGAGTTTGAGGTGCCTGATGAGTATTTAGGGGGAAGGTCCAGGAGGCAGTTCCAGAAGTCTTGGCTAACAGCATCTGCATCGAGTGCATTGCTGAAGCCTCAGAGAAGAGATGGGCTTGGCTGGGGAGAGAGTGAGTAGGGGGCAGACCAGTGCTCCAAAGAGAGGACTCGGCAGTGCTGGCAGCCTGAGGCTATGGTGCATCAGCTCAAGGCAACTGGTGTGGCTCTGGCTCTGGTGGGCAAAGATGCTGGGGCCTACACTGGCTTTGCAGGCGAATGGGGCACAGAGGGCCTCTTTCAGGGATTGGTGCATTGGGTCTCAGTTCCAGGTGCAGGGCTGGAGAGAAGGGTGGGACTGAGGAAGAGAAAAAAGTCACAGCCCCCTGCTGGCTACAGGGGTTCTTTAAAAGGGGAGCATTCAAACGTTAGTGAAACATCATTAAAGGTCCTGTTCATTGAGGGTCCAGATAGCGGTTCTTTTTTTTTTTTGAGATGGAATCTCACTCTGCTGCCCAGGCTGGAGTGCAGGGGTGCGATCTCCACTCACTGCAACCTCCACCTCTCAGGTTCCAGCAATTCTCCTGCCTCAGCCTCCCAAGCAGCTGGGATTACAGGTGCCCGCCACCACACCCGGCTAATTTTTGTGTTTTTAGTAGAGATGGGGCTTTGCCATGTTAGTCAGGCTTGTCTCAAACTCCTGACCTCAGGTGATCCGCCCGTCTCGGCCTCCCAAAGTGCTGGGATTACAGGCGCGAGCCACTGCGCCCGGCCCCAGGTAGCGGTTTTTAAGCAGATGAAGGGGTAGAACTCACCTGTCTGGCTTTTTGCAATTGTGCATGCGCTCCTCCTCCCACGGGCCTGAGATTCTCACAGGTGTGTGATAGGCGTGGGAGTTGTCCTTCGGGAGCTGGCAGTGGGGGGTCCATTTTGTGGACCAGAGTCTCCCTGGGATGATTCTGATACATCCTTACCTGACGGAGAATGCACCATTTGCGGTGAGGGAAGCAGTGCTAATGGGAGAGAAGGCTTGGGACCCTCCTTTGTAGTTTGCACCCCTAGGTTGAACCATTTTCCATCAGCACTTAAAGTGTCTCGCTCCAGCCTAGTAACAGCACAGTCCCACCATTTAGAATCTCCACAAGTTCATTCATGCTGCAGGTCAACAGCAGGTCAACAACCACATAATCATCACTCAGCCACACGGCGTGTGAGGGAGGTGAGGGGCAACACCTGAAGCCACGGGACTCTTTGTAGAACACAATGAAACACTGACGTAATTTTTTCTCTTTTTTTGAGACAGCGTTTCACTCGTCGCCCAGCCTAGAGTGCAATGGCGCTATCTCGGCTCACTATAACCTCTGCCTCCCGGGTTCAAGCAATTCTTCTGCTTCAGCGTCCCAAGTAGCTGGGATTACAGGTGAGCACCATCATGCCTGGCTAATTTTGTATTTTTAGTGGAGATGGGGTTTCACCATATTGGCCAGGTCGGTTTCAAACTCCTGACCTCAGGCGATCCGCCCTCCTTGGCCTCCCAAAGTGCTGGGATTACAGGGATGAGCCACCACCGCGCCCGGCCTTGATGTACTTTTTCTATTAAATGATCTAAGAACAATTTTACGGGCAGAAAGTATGACTGTAATAAATGTATGCAATCCAAAACTACCACCCACCATCCATGAAAATACAAAAATCAAGCTGTCATGCCAAATCTAACTGGTTACTTCTGTTTCTCTGCTAATAGTCGTTAGCTACACTCATTTATTTGTTTTATTGTGTCAGTGTCCACTGTCAGATAAGTAAGAGCAGGTGCTGAAATTTTAGAAACATTTGAGGGAACATTTTCAATGGAATCTGTTGAAGTTGAGGTGCCTTTAGTACACTAGTACAACTGCATCACCCCTGAGTGTTAGCGATAAGTGCAATGATTTAATTTTACTATGGAACTCCCAAGTCCAGCTTATGGATTCCGGATCATAGTTTGAGAACTACTGGCTTAAAGGGTCCCATTTCTTGCTTCTTTAAGTGTCAAACAGTGACTGTGAGATATATATATATATATATATTCCTGGCCCAAGTGATGGGCAAGCTTCAAAGCAGTTGAGGACTCTAGTCAAAACTAACTGTGCCCTCTGAGTGTTCTAGCTCTGAGGATTTGGTCCCTGGCTTCTTCCTTCAATCTGCACCATCAAGAAGCATTCTTGGCCAGGTGCAGTGCCTCACACCTGTAATCCCAGCACTTTGGGAGGCCGAAGTGGGTGGATCACTTGAGGTTAGGAGTTTGAGACCAGCCTGGCCAACATGGTGAAACCTCATCTCTAACTAAAAATACCAAAATTAGCTGGGAGTGATGGCCTATGCCTGTAATCCCAGCTACTCAGGAGGCTGAGGCACAAGAACTGCTTGAACCTGGTAAGAGGAGGTTGCAGTGAGCCGAGATCATACCACTGCACTCCAGCCTGGCCAACTGAACGAGACTCTGTCTCAGAGAAAGAAAAAAAGAAAAAAAATCTTCTAGGCTCTGCACATAGGCCACGTGCTAAAGTCAGCATTCCAAGGGCCAGAAGGACTCCTAGAGGCATCTTTCAGGTGCTGACACTAGTTCAGAGCCTCACAGATAGCTCCAGTTTCTGCCCAAGTACCTTCAGGGCCTGGGAACTCACTACTTCCCCCAAAAAAGGTTCTTATGAACCATCATCTCCTATCTCCACCCTCTAAAACCACCCAGTTCTTAACTTCTGCTTTGTTTTTGCTATCAGCACTCTCTGCCTTGTATTGTTGTTATTTGGATACTTAACTGTCACACAGTGGTAAGGGCTTAGGTTTTGGAACCACTTGCATTAGAATCCCAGCTCCGTATTTATCTTCACCATTTACCAGCCATGTGACCTTGGCAAGTTACTTAACCTCTCTGAGCCTCAGTTATCGCCTATATGGGATGGGAATAACCTTAGGGTCTATTTCAAGGATTATTCGGAGGCCTAAGGTAATGGGAGGAATCTGCTTGACATGTAGAAAGCTCTCAGTACAGCATAGATATTATTATTATTCCTCTGCTAGACTACAAAATCTCTGAGGGCAGGGACCTCTTCTTGGGTATCTTTGAACCCCTCCATAACAGTGGGCAAAGTGTCTGTCAGAGGGTTTTAATGAATGCATCACACAAAAGAGACTGTACTGAACAAGAGAGACAGGAAGCTTGGATAATTATTTGAATATCTACAGTCATCAGAAGGCTTATAAATGTAAAGCCAAAGCTCCTGCCAAAGAAATGTGCGGAGCAGAAAAGAAAACCCAGGGCAGAATGTCAAGAGCAAGGATGTGTTGGGACAGGAAATGAAGACGAGATTGGGAGAGGTCATGCAGAATCAGGTCACATTCTGGAGGGAAGAAGGAGCAAAGGCACATGATGAGAGAGTGCTAATTAAGGTGGCCAAAGAGAACAGTGTGGTGCTGTAAATGCCGGCAGAGCAAGGAGCCCTGCTGCCAGCCTGACCCAACACAGTCACGTTGATGAAAATGGAAAAGGATGGCTGGAGGTAATGATAATGTATTACAGATTGCAAAATCGCTAGAAGAGAGGGTTTTGAATGTTCTCATCCCAAAGAAATAATAAATGTTTAAGGTGCTGGATGTGTTAATTACCTTGATTCGATCATTACACAATGTACACTTGTACTGAAACATCACATTGTACGCCATAAGTATGTGCAATCATGTCAATCGTAAATTTAAAAATTAAATTTTTTAAAAAAGGAAAAACAATCTTTCCACCACACAAATCATTTTCTGAGCCTGCACATTGGCATTCATCTTTCCTCCTACGCTTGTGGCCTTAAAGAGGAGGAGTATGATTGGCAGCGTGGCAGCCTCTCGATATTTACGGACCCTAGCGCTCACTCCTGGCTTCAATGGTGTTTTCAGCTGGAGCCTCTTCCTGCCATTCCTTTCCTCTCTGCATGGCTGCTGATGCTCATCCGGGAGCAGGAAATGAGTGCATTCTTGGGCTTTTCTGCAATTAGTCTTCTAAAGAGAAAAACAAAACCACACAAGAAAGAAAACTGAAGGTTTAGGGATATTCTAAAAACTTTTACAGGCTGGCCATTGATGGAGGCCAGTAAAGAACGGTGGAGGCTGGCGACTCAGCCCCTCTGGATTGGGGGTTTGTGGGAATTTATCTCGGGCTCTCTTATGTTTATTCTACACTTCCAAATAACTTTGAAGGTTTATTTGGAGATTCCAATATGGGAGAGGAGGCCCTTGCAAACTCTTGAGTGTGCAGCGCCCCATTTTTTGGGGGGAGAAAATGGCTTTGGGAGAGCATGCAGAGGGGATAGGGCACTCAAATCTCCACCCCATAGATCACTGTGTCGCCTCTCAGGTAGGGGTGTGCTGAATAAATTAAAGATATTATTGTAAGTTGGAAGTGTGCTAGAGCTAGGTTGCAGAGGCACACTCTCAAATCCGCCTTCAGTGAAACCACGGAAATCTCCAAATACTACACATGGGGGCTTTTTTTCCCCTTCCCTGAGAATCAGCTGATAATTTACTGGCACGTCACTGCATATAAACAAAATCCAAGAGGAATCAATTAACCTGCTGGACTGAACAAGGAGTTTGGCATAAAACTGGCCAGATAAACAGATAAGGCTGATTGTGTTATGTCTCCCTTCCTTAATGGAAGCCTGATAGGAATGAGGCCCACGGTGACTCAGCAGTTAGTTCCCTTTACTGCGTAGCCTTGGAAGTAATGGAGTGGGCTTTCATGATTTTGCTTCTTTCTTCTTTTCCACTGAAATGGAGGCCTTCAGTTGCAAAGTTCTCCATTGTCAGATTACGCTGCCTGATGGGCATGAAAAGTCCACAAAAGAGAATTTTCTGATGTGAGAATGGAGGGTGTTGCCTGCAACTACCCCAGATCCCTGCGGTGGCAGTTTAAGGTAGGTGGGAAGGCTCTAGACGTGTGGGACTGGAGTCTTGTGTTCTTTGCCTCAAAGCTGAATTCTGACTCCTCTTTCAGCCTTATACCAATTTCCCTTCAGTGACCGTCTGCACATAGAGGTGCTATTGAGGCTGGAGAGTGGTGAGTTCAGCTTCAAGGTGCACTCTAGAGATAGGGCTTGGGCCTGTGTGTATTTTTGGAATTGCTCTCCAAACATTCCAAAAACTGAAAGCTTCGAGGTCCACTCCACCAGCTGACCTAGTTTTTCAGCTAAAAGACCATGGCCTGGCCTCCTAAAGTCGTATATCTATAGATTCCAGCCAGGTGGGACCCATGGTGCCCATTTTGTTAATTCCAAAGACACAGCATGGTGTAGGAGAAAAAGGATGGAATTTCGAATACAGAAGTTTGGAGTCAGACTTACGTTGAAGGCAAAATGAATCTTTTGTGTCAAAGTCAGAAGGGGCCGGGGGTTTACTGAGAAAGGGCACAAGGAGACGTTCTGAGTGATGGAAACATCTTTCCCCTTTTGGGGTGGTAGTTACACAAAGTGCATCCCTTTGTCAAAATTGATCAGACTGAATACTGAAGGTCTGTGTCTTATTGAATGTAAATTATACAGCAGTTTTTAAAAGGACAGATTCCAGTCCTGGCCCTGCCTCTTCTTTACCATCTAGAGAAGTTCCTCACCTCTTTGAGACTCAGTTTCTTTTTCTATTAAATGGAAGTAGTGCTTATACCCATGCTTATATTCAATACGATCATGCAAGCAAAAGCGCTTTGTAAATGACAAAAAGCCTCGATAAGCGGATCACTCCTATCGTTATTCTTTCCATCCAGCCGCCTCCTGGAGCAGATTGTTAAGCTGATGCGAGTCTGGGCTCTGCCTCACCACTTGTCTCAGAGGTTAGTGTTTATCTATTTTAAGGAGACTCTGGAGATATCAAAATGCTGCAGAAAAGCAAATGGAATATGGATTTGCCAGGGAGAGGAGGGCGGGCTGGAAGGGAACAGCTGGGGAGAAAACTATCAATCCAGCTCAGCAGCAGGGCCGGGCGGGTGCCGAAATGGAGTCGCTAAATGCCTGAGAGAGAATCGTGACCAGTAAAAGCAGCATGAGTTTAAAAAAAAAAAAAAGAAAAAAATCACATCTTGCCGAACAAATTGGGTCACATTCATGATGGAGTTAGTCACTGAGAGCACAGATGGGAAAGCAGTTTTAGGGCAAAATGCAAAAGATTTGGGGACCCTGGTGACTCAGCTGAACGTGGCAAAGGTCGCTTGGGCATCCTGGCCTGGGATGGGGGTTAAATAAAGGCTCTTCCTGTGGCTCCTGCTGTGAGTCTTATCATACTTTTGATTTGAACTTGAACTTGATCTTTACTCCTAATGGCCACCACAAGCTACTTTTTTTTTTTTTTTTTTTTTGAGACAGGGTCTTGCTCTGTTGCCCTGGTGTTGCCCAAGCTCACTGCAACCTCAACTTGCTGGGCTCAAGCAATCCTCCAACCTCAGTCTCTCAAGTGGCTGGGACTACAGGCACGCACCACCATGCCTGGCTAATTTTTAAAATTTATTTTGTAGAGACGAGGGTCTCACTATATTGCTCAAGCTGGTCTTGAGGCTGACCTCAGCCTCCCAAACAACTGGGATTGCAGACATGAGACACTGAGTCTGGCCTACAAACTACCTTTACATCAGAATCAAGAGCACAGTGTACAGTTTTAAAAAGGAAAATCATAGAGAGAAGTCAAGTTAAGTGGAGGCTGAGAAAGCAGGAAGGCCATTCTGTAGTTGACCCTCGGAATTCAAGTGGGAGAGGACAACCGCCTGAACCCAGCCAAGCTTCTTCGTGATTATGCTGGCAAAGTCCTTTCAGTTTAGAAACTTTTAACCCCAGAGCCAATGTCCTTTGACACTAAAATCCTATAAGATGATTGAACAGTGTCAAAATAAATGTTAAATTGTTAGCCACTAAAATAAAGTTAAAATAGGGAAAGATTTAACAGGAAGAAATAATCCAAAAGAGAAATCTGATGTGCGAAATTTTGATTTTATCCTCATTATAAACATTTTGGTGCTTTCTGCTAGCTATTTCTGCCAAGAAATGTGATATGTTGAAAAAGAAGAGGAAATGTACTCTCTCTAGATGCTGTGACTATAAAAGTCTGTTTAAAATGATAGGAATCAGTCAAGGTTCTCCCAGTGACCAAGGTTGTAAAATTAGAATCTTAAACTACCAAATCAGGGTGAGAAAAAAATTTTCAACAAAAGCAACATTTAAATTTATTTTATTATAATTTCCATTATCCCACAATGTTTGCATTTTCTCTGGACACATCAAATTTCTTTCTTTTTCTTTTCTTTCTTTCTTTTTTTTTTTTTTTTTTTTTTTTTGAGACGGAGTCTCACTCTGTTGCCGGGTTGCAGTGACGTGGTGCGATCTCAGCTCACTGCAACCTCCACCTCCCAGGTTCAAGCGATTTACCTGCCTCAGCCACTCAAGTAACTGGGACTACAGGTGTGCGCCACCACACCCAGCTAATTTTTGTATTTTTAGTAGAGACGGGGTTCACCATGTTGGCCAGGATGATCTCAATCTCTTGACCTCATTATCCGCCCGCCTCAGCCTCCCAAAGTGTGGGGATTACAGGCGTGAGCCACCGCACCCAGCCCACACATGGGATTTCTTAAGTTGTTAATTCCCTACCCTAAAATACATCCTTATTGGAGCCAAGCAGGGGATTGAGGAGAGATCAGGTGGGGTGAGGGGCACCGTGAGAAGGCAGGGCATCTTTCCCGCGACCTCTGAATCTGAGAGATGCCGACGGTGCATCAGTATATCAATGTCAATACCCAGGATGCTGAATGAAGCCTAGGTTGGAGGATCCTTCCAAACCCAGGTCTTTGTCTTGCTGGAAATCTTGTGCCTCTTCTCCTCTGCCATCCTGTCTCCCACCTCAACACTTTAGCTCTACTGCTCCGTTAATTAGCACATGGAGTCTGAGATTGGGCCTTTTGCATCCAGGCACTGGCTTCATATGGTTCCTCAACCCCCTTTGTTCCCAGGTCTTCAGGAACCATGTAAGATGCAACCTCCCCCCTAGGTCTCTTGTGGGCAGGGACTCCTTAGAGGATTTCTCCTTCCAATGCCCTGGCTTTGGGGCTGACAGACTTGGGTTTGACTTGGCTCCATCCCTTATTGGCCAGTTAGATAAGCTCTGTGAACGCTGACTTCCCTGCCTTGGAGGGTGGCGCACTGACAGAAGTAGCCGATACCCATGAGCTGTAATTAGCTCAACACTTTTGGCAGTGACTTGATGGGAGAGCTTGATGGCAAGTTGCCCAATAGGTGACAGGAAACCAATGGATGTGAACTAAGAAGAGGGATCCATGATCCCCAGTCATAAATTTGGGACATGACTGGGATAGCCCAAAACAAAGGCTGTGTTCTTGTCCCAGATCAGCTTTCCAAGTGCAGGACTGGGACGTGTGGTTCAATGGCAACACGTGTGAAATAGATTTAGAAGTGTCTGGTCCACAGTGACCTCCTAATGGGGACTGGGACAGGACAGGGTAATCTGGGTCAGAGTTCTTCAGTTGCGAGCAAACTGAAATGGACTCTAAATCAGAAAAGGGATTTTTCTGGAAAGGTATGGAATCGTTGTTGGATGCTGAAGAACCAAGCTGCAGGAAAAAGAGAACACCCCCCACAACCCCACCCCTGAAATGGGGTCGTCAGAACTTCTCTGTTCCACTGTTTTCTGTTACATTTTTCTTCCAAATGCTCAAGACTCTGGAAGCCAGAATCTTAAGGCTTAAACTGGGTTCTGTGTGCTACTGTCCTCTGAGTCGGAGGGGCAGGGAGAACCAAGACTTCTCAGAATAAGGAAGAACAGCCCTTTAATGAGAAATCACAGTGCTTTTACCCAAAAAAGTGGGAGGGTTTGCTTGACAGGCCAAAGCAAGGGATCTCCGGTATGCTGATTTTAGAAAGGTGCACAGAAAAACAGGGAGACGATTCCACCCTACTCCTTCCTGGCCGAGATCTGGGGCAACACACTTTCACAGACCTTTGACTGCTTGGAGTGAGAAGGGTTAGGTTCAAAAACAGCAATTAAGATGCAAATATCTGAAAAACATGACATACAAGCAAGGTTGAGAGAACTGAAGTGATCGAACCCAAAGGAGAGAAGACCAAGTTGGCATCTAATTGCAGCCCTCAGGCTCTGTGAGGCTTAGAATGTAGATGGAGGACAATTTTGCATTCACTGGTTGTGAAAGGAAGACCTAAAATCAAGAAACAGGAACAGATTAAAGAGGAACAGATTTTATCCCATTATATGTAAGATCTTTCCAAGGAATGAAATGAACTGGGTTGTAAGGTAGGGAACTTCCCATTTCTGGGAAACCTCGGGTGCTCAGTTACCTTTAGCAATAAGCGCATTCCTCACAATGGATCACAACACACTTGGGCGCCGTGGCCCTGCTGCTGAAGATGCTGACCTAATCATGGTAATTCAGGGCCAGAAACTGCACTCCCTATTTGGCCACATCTGCCAAAGAGCACATTTCTGAATGTGGAGTTCCAGACATGGGCAATGTGAGTGATGATGGGGAGAACAGGAAAGAACTCCTCTGTACCCCTAACCACCTGCCCAGGCCCTACGTGGTGCAAGCCTGCCATGCGGAGTGCCTTACATGACAGCACTGCTTCACCGGAGGACTTCTTTTGGGATGTGTTGCATTGACCCACTTCCTTCTACACACCTTCCAATGGGAATGACATGACGTCTTCCTTTATCTCTGAACAATATTCAATAAATACATATTGAGTCTCTATGGTGATACCTATGATTAGGAAACTAGGGTATACATATTTCAAAACATCATGTTGTACATGATAAATATATATTTTTTTGTCACTTAAAACATAAAAATAAATAAAAAGGAAGCTAGGGTATCAGAGTTGGAAGGGCCTTTTGTGATCAGTGTGTTTACAGTGCTTGAATATACCCAGTGGCATTTCTGACAAGTTGATTTGTAGCCTGGTCTTGATTCCTTTCTGAAACTCACAACCTCCTAAAGTCGTCCACATACCACTTGAGTGGTTTTGGTTGCTAAAATTCTTTCTTACTGTAGGCTAAAATCTACTCACAATTTGGCCATATCTATCAAAATTTAAAATGCACAAACCCTTTGACCAGCATTCTACCTCTAACAATTTATCCTACAGATATAGTCCCCATGGGCTCAAAGACATGTGTACAAAGATATTCATTGCAGCAAAGGGCTGGAAATAATTTAAACGTTTGACCAGGGGACTCATGAAATAAATTATGGAATATCTGTACTATGAGAAACCAAGAGGCTATTTAAAAAATTAAACCATTCTCATGCACTGACAGGGAAAAATCTAAAATTCATGTCGATTTGTGAGAAAGAGAGACTAGCTAAATAATATGTAGAGAATAATTCCATTTATGTGATAGAAAAAAAGGAGATACATGAACATACGCTTAGGTTGTATATGGAAAGATATTGGTAACTGTTTGCCTCTGCTGAGGGCATCTGTGGTAACTGGTTTCAGGGGTGGAAGGAAGAATTTTAGGTTTATACATGTATGTATATACGTATGTGTGTTTATATGCATGTATGTGTGTGTGTGTATATATATATTTTTTTCTTTTTTAGACAGAGTCTTGCTCTGTCACCTAGGCTGGAGTGCAGTGGTGCCATCACAGCTCACTGCAGCCTCGACCTCCCCGTGCTCAAGTGATCCTCACACCTCAGCCTCCCGAGTAGCCGCGATCACAAGTATGTGCCACCACATGCTGCTAATTTTTGTAGTTTTTGTAGAGATGAGGTTTTGCCATGTGGCCCAGGCTAGTCTCAAACTCCTGGGCTCAAGTGATCTGCCCAGTTCAGCCTCCCAAAGTGCTGAGATTACAGGCATGAGCCACCATGCCTGGCTGCATGTATATATTGCAATTTTTTTTTTTTAACTCTGTGCATGTATCATTTTAAAAACTTTAAAAACCTGCCGTCTTAAATCCTAGCGCAGGGTCCACCTGGTTCTACCTCATAAAGCTGTGCAGAACACCTCTAATCTTTCTTCTGTAACAGCATGCATTTGCAAACTTCTACCATGGGCCCTTTATACCCCGTCTTCTACAGGTTAAACAAACACAGTTCTTTACATCAGTGCTTCCGTCCCTGGCCACCTGGTCTCCTGTCCTCTCCAGACCCAAAACCATGGGCTGGGCTGCAGCAAAATGAGGGTGTACTCAGTGCACTGAGGCCCATGTACCATGAGAGATGGTGAGTGATATCAGGGAGAGGAACATCTGCAGAGGCAGCGCTGCCCTGGGAGGCCCTGTCCCAAGCAGTAGTGGGAGCATCTGGAAGGGGTGAATAGGGAGTGTGGGCTGGGCTGGGCTGGGCTGGGATGGAAGGGAGGCTAAGCATGCAGACACCAGCTTTGCTAAGCTGTGCAGTGCATAAGGGTCCCCCTAAAGGGACTAGTTTGCTAGAATAAAAGAGAAAAACAAGAATCTCATACATTTACATGGCTACTTTATAATTCTCAAGGCATTTTTTACAAACTGCATTACATTTGTTACTTATCACAGCGCTTTAAGTTAGGTATTCAGGAATTATTTTTCTCATTTCAGGAGAAAGCCTTGGCCAGAGTTTAAGGATTTGGGGCTGGGCACAGTGGCTCGTGCCTGTAATCCTAGCACTTTGGGAGGCCAGGGCAGGAGGATCACTTGAGGCCAAGAGTTTGAGACCAGCCTGAGCAACATAGTGAGACTCTCATTTCTAAAAATAAAAAAATTAGGCCTGGCACAGTGGCTCACGCCTATAATCCCAGCAGTTTGGGAAGCTGAATCAAGAGGATCACTTGAGGCCAGGAGTTTGAGCCCAGCCTGGTCAACATAGTGAGACTTTATCACTACAAAAAGTTTTTATTTATTTATTTTTTTGAGACAGGGTCTCGATTTGTCACTTAGGCTGGAGTGGAGTGTGCAATCACAGCTCACAGCTCACAGCAGCCTCGACCTCCTGGGTTCAAGCCATCCTCCCACCTCAGCCTCCCGAGTAGCTGGGACTACAGGCATACACCACCATGTCTGGCTAAATTTTTATACTTTTTGTAGAGACAGGGTTTCGCCATGTTGCCCAGGCTGGTCTCTAGCTCCTGGGCTCAAGCAATCTGCCTGCCTCAGCCTCCCAGAGGCCTGGAACTACAGGCATGAGCCACTGCTCTTGGCCATTTTTAATTTAAGAGACAGAGTCTCGCTTTGTTACCCAGGCTGGAGTGCAGTACCCTTACTGCAGCCTTGAACTACTGGGTTCAAGCCATCCTCCCACCTCAGCCTCTCAGGTAGCTGGGACTACAGGTGTGTGTCCCCATGCCCAGCTGACTGAGCTACCACCATGCCACTGCATGCCAGTTGTGACAAAGTGAGACCCTGTCTCTAAAAAATAATTAAATAAAATGTTTAATGGTGTTCTGGGTCCTTACTTCATGGACACTTTCCACTATGCAGCCTGCCACTGATTTCATGTAAAGGCAAAACCAAAAGAGATCCTTTGCTAAATTATCCCAAGTCTTACAATATGGAAAGATTGGAAAATGTTTTCTATCGAGATAGAGGAAACTGACTGGATGATTTTGCCAGATCATCATGCACATTGGTGAGTTCCAAGGCCCCACCTCCACCCCATAAGACCCTAGGTTAGGCAGGAACACTGGGGCACCCCTTTGTCTCCATTGGCCACACCTGGGCCTGCCTCTACCAAAGGGTAAGAGACCAGTTAAGCTTCTCATGTTGGGGAAAGACAAGTCCCCTCCCTATGGCTGCATAGAAGGAGTTCAGTGTATCCTTAGGGCCGGGGGCATCTGTGGCCTGGGCTTTATACCTTGGGGAATCTCTGTTCTGCAGGGTCTAGATGCTCAGAGTGGCAGCTGAGAGGCAGGAAGGAAGAGGTAAAGAGGGCCACTGGCAGCCCCGGTTACAAAATTCGGGTATCAGATGCCCCCAGCCAGCCTAGGATATGCACGTCGCCCAGGCCTGGCTCTTCCTGCAGTCGGCACACGTTCGGGAGGCTGCTTGTCAGCCTCTAGTAACTTTACTTTCCTCTTTTAGGATGCTCTCCCTGGCCATTTTAACCTAATGGATCAGGATAAACAAGTTAGGGAAGCAGAAGGAAGAGCACATCGGAGCATCTCCTTGCAGGCTGGAGTACTAGGGTCCCCCAGGGAATAAGAAAAGGGCTTCTCTTCTTGCTCATAGGAAAATACATTTTACTAGGTGAGATACTCTCTGGTGTTCTGAACTGGCAAACACTGGGCCAGGGAGAAAGGAGGCCAGGAGAGGAAGGTGGAGAGGTTTCTGCTGGAATTTGGGCCTTCGGGCCACTCGCTGATAGATCTGGTTGCAGGGGGGGATATTTAAAATGTTTAACAGGCGGGCCTGACCCATCAGACCTGTCACCACAGGGCCTCCAGAGTCAGCTCCCGGAGGCCCCCTGCTGGGCCATATATGCCCCCGTTTGGTTGCAGGATGGTGGGGAGGTGTGGGGGCTCCAGGGGAGGGGCCAGGGCCTGGGCTGCTTACCACCCAGTGTGGAAGCATTTCTATGTGAGCACAAGGTGTGGCTGCAGCCCTTCACAGCAGCTGAATGTCAGCCCTGGTGGGGTTAGCAGCCAGTGGTCCTGCTGGCCTCTCAGGTTGCCTGGCACTCCCTAAATGCTTATTCTAAATCATGCCAGCCTCATGCAGATCCCGGGCAGAGTTGCAAATAAAAGACTTGTTTGCAGAATTGCAAAATTCTCCCATCCAGAGCCAGGCCGTGCACAAATGTCCCAGTGTATGGTGGGGTGGCCTCTTTGCCTGCAGTAACTCGTGCAGTTCTGACATGAGGAGCAAGCAGTTCTTGCTTTATCAGGAGGAATCTTCCTCTCCCTTTATCACCCTCTGGTTCCAGGATACCGTGTACATTTCCGCCCCCACCGCCGCACAGCTGGAACACACTGTCAGAATGAACACCTCATTGCATCAGGAATCCAGAGCTCTTCGTCTGTAAAACAGGAGGGGTGGGCTTCCAGAACCACTAACAGATGTCTAAGTGAAAAAAACTCCACACCTGCCCAACCACCAGCTTCCTTTCTCATTCTTGAGGGCTCCCAGTAACAAGACATTAGAAAAATGTGTTGTGCGAGCTGCGGTTTCCACTTTCCCTGAAGCCCAGCTATCTAATCTCCTGGGAGTGAGAAATCAGGCAGCGAATTGTCTAAGATGGGAGGCAAGAGGTGCCATGGGAGGCCATGTACATGTTGCCCAGGAGGCCTGGTCGCCCAGGACGCCTGCTTCTGCAAACCCAACTGGGGACGACAGCATGGGCTGGCCAAGGCGGGTCTTGACAGAGAAGCCCATGAAAATCCCTGCTGGTTGTCTTAGTCTGAAAACTTCTGCTCTGATGACGCTTGACATGGCAAAGCTTTATTTCATTATTTTTATGTTTATACATATTATTTTTTGCCCTTTATTTTTCCTTTTTGAGACAGAGTCTCCCTCTCTCTCCCAGGTTGGAGTGCAGTGGCGCAATCTCCACTCACTGCAACCTCTACTTCCCAGGTTCAAGCAATTCCTGTGTCTCAGCTTCCTGAGTAGCTGGGGTTACAGGTGCACGCCACTACACTAATTTTTTTTTTTTTTTTTTTTTTTTTGTATTTTTAGTAGAGATAGGTTTCACCATGTTTGCCAGGCTGGTCTGGAACTCCCGGCCTCAAGTTATCTGCCCTCCTCAGCCTCCCAAAATGCTGGGATTACAGGCGTGAGCCACTGTGCCCGGCCTATTTCTACATATTATTTTTACTTCTAATCCACATATATAGTTTTAAAATTCAGATATTTACAAGCTTTAGTAAAAATTCATAGCCTTGTAGCCTCCTGCCCCACCCATTCTTGCCTTCAGGTACTGCTGCCCAGAGTCAGCCACTGTCTATGACTCCTGGTATTTGCAGCAATCATTCCAAATGATGTGCTTATAGAGTTGTATCTTTCTAAAGCTTAGAAATGATCTCCTGACTTACTGGAAGATGAATAGGTAACTTTTTCCTCCTCCCCCCAGGACGTGCTAAGGAACAGAGTTCCTGTATTTCTTTCTATTTTAGATGCATGCCTTTGATTATAAGGTTTGCCATTATTTTATGAGGCACTACAAAAGAAGAGAAGTGCAAGTAAAGTAACTATGATGCAACACTTTCTCAGCACATTGACTAAAAAATGTGTTCTGATTTCCAAAATGTTAAAATGGGAAAAATATGTGCATTTTAGAATATTACAAGTTACAGGACAGCATATCTTCTGATAAAATCCCTGGTCAGTATTTGTATTATTTTGCCTATGTAAATATTGTCTGCAGTGTACTGCGTTTACATTTCTGCTCATGTATATCTTTTCTCCTCGGGAGTTAATAATTGCCTTGTCTTTTTTAATTCATAGGGTTTTTTTTTTTGGCATTTATGAGTAATTCATTCCCAAGCTCTCCTCAGTGTGGTGAACACACTAATAATCTTGCCATTGCATTTCTCTTCCTGTGCAGACGTCCTCCGGGAACTATCCTTCTGCTTCAAACTCAGGCTGGTTTCTCCTCAGGTCCACTGTAGTTACAGCCCAGATTTCAGCATCCTCCTGGAAATCATTTTTCCTTCTCTCCTGTGTTAGATTCCCTGTTTCCTAGAGCTTGTATCTTTTTCTTGGTTAATTCTTTGTTTTGTTGGAGCACATCCTCTAGTAGCTTCCTGAGAAAGGGTTCATGGCAGCTAAATATTTGGAGACCTTGTAAATGTCCCTTGCACTTGTCTGGGCATAGAACTCAACTTCAGGAATATTTTTTCTTCATGTTAGAGGCTTTCTTCAAATGTCTGGTGATTTACTGTTGACACTCAAGTGACGTGTGCATGAGTGAAGCTTGTCAACCAATGGGCTGATTGTCAGGTGATTCAGTGGAGACCTGGATGTTTCATTAAGGAACCCACTAGGTCATTCTCTATAAGTCTTTTTTCTCCAACTGGTCAGCTTCCCTAATGATGAATCCTCGAATCTTCTGCCCATGGGGTAGAACCCTCATTGCCAGCATTCTGGGATCTAAGAGGGGGAAGGAGGCTGTGGTGTCCTATAATCCAGAGTGCAGTTGGGTGCAGTGGCTCACTCAGGAGTCCCAGCCACTTGGGAGGCTGAGGCAGGAGGTCTGCTTGAGTGAGACCAGGAGTTCAAGACCAGCCTGGGCAACATAGTGAGACCCCATCTCTACAAAATATGAAAATTAGCTGGGCATGTTGGCATGTTCCCATGGTCCCAGCTACTCAGGAATTTGAGGCTGCGGGGAGCCACGATCATGCCATTGTACTTTAGCCTGGGTGACAGCAAGACAAAACAACAATGACGATAAAGCACAGCGTGTCTTTTAATTCCGTTTCTATGGTGTGTCACATGCCGGGTCTTGGTTGTGCCTGGTGTCCTTGAGTCCAGTCTCTCTCGGATTCAACCTTTCCTCCCGAGGCTGGGCAGGGACAGTGGTGTGACAGTGCAGCTGTGCATAGGCCTACATAGGGATGGAAATAAATGTGGAGTCTTATAGCTCCATGTACAAATTCTCAACACATTTGTTTTCAGCACACCTGCACCCATGTTCTGCACAGAGGGAACCAATTTCTGCTTTTTCTAAGATTCTGTGGTGTAGCTGATGTGCTTCTTACAGATTGCTCTCCCTTTGAGCTTAGGTTGCAGCTTTATCTTCTCTGCTAAATTAGTTGCTTCTCGTTCATCTGCTTTTTTTTTTTATTTCCGTAACATTGTTAACATTTTTATCTACTGTTGTCTCTGTTCCTATTTTCTCTTTATACTTATGGGTCTAGGCAGTGGTGTGCTGGTAAGTGCTTGACGAAACAGCTCTTGTGGGGAAGGGAAGAACCCTGAGTGGTAGCAGTCCAATTTCTGTGTTGTAAATATTCCTAATGTGGCTAATTTCAAGGCACCAAAAGGACATCCCTGAACATGCAGTTGGAAAGAAAAGCAAAGTAGCACACCATTATCCAGATGGTTTCTGGCTTAAAATGGTTCCACTTAACGATTTTTTGACTTTACGATGGTGTGAAAGTGATACACATTCAGTAGAAACAGTACTTCAGTACAGTATTCAGGAAATCACATGAGATATTCAACACTTTATTATAAAATAAGCTATACGTTACATGATTTTGCCCAACTGTAGGCTAATGTAAGTGCTCTGAGCTCGTTTAAGGTAGGTTAGGCTAAGCTCTGATGTTCAGTAGGTTAGGTGTATTAAATGACTTTCTGGTTTATACTTTCTTTCTTTTTCTTTTTTTTTTTTTTTTTTGAGATGGAGTCTTGCTCTGTCACTCAGGCTGGAGTACAGTGGCACAATCTCGGCTCAAATGCAACCTCTGCCTCCTGGGTTCAAGCAATTCTTCTGTCTCAGCCTCCTGAGTAGCTGGGACTACAGGCACCTGCCATCATACACAATTTTTGTATTTTTAGTAGAGACAGGGTTTCACCATAGTAGTCAGGCTGGTCTTGAACTCCTGACCTCAGGTGATCCACATGCCTCAGCCTCTCAAGGTGCCAGGATTACAGGTGTGAGCCACCGTGCCTGGCCTGGTTTATGATCTTTTCAACTTAAAATGAGTTTATCATAAGTCAAGAAGCATCTGTGTAATATTTCCACTATACACATACAGTAGACATGAACAATAGAAAAAAGTAACCTTAAGAGAATATATAATTATAAAAATATTATGAAGTGACGAGTATTGAGATTTTATTAGCTTTATTTATTTATTTATTTACTGAGATGGAGTTTCTCTCTGTCGTCCAGGCTGGAATGCAGTGGTGCGATCTCGGCTCACTGCAACCTCTGCCTCCCAGTTCAAGCGATCCTCGTGCCTCAGCCTCCTGAGTAGCTGAGATTACAGGCACCAGCCACCATGGCTGGCTAATTTTTGTATTTGTAGTAGAGACAGGATTTCACTACGTTGGCCAGGCTGGTCTCAAACTCCTGACCTCAGGTGACCCGCCTGTCTTGGCCTCCCAAAATGCTGGGATTATAGGGGTGAGCCACCCCACCTGGCCTTTATTAACTTTATTTTTAACATAATTTTAAAAATTGTAAGCCTATACAGTTTAGTTTTTAAAATAGCTATGTGCAACAACCAGCTAGCAAAATTCCTGACAATTTAACAATCAGTTCTCAAAAGTCAGTGTCAGCTGGCCCTAATGCACCACTGAGTTTATGCCTTTGTAATGGTTTTCTTATCTTTTCAGTATATTAATCGATTGTTTTTAAATTTATTTCTCTATAGCATACAGTTACCTCTCCTCACATATTGTTAACACATTGGTAATCCATCCAAAATTCACATTGTCTAATTGTAGCTCTCAAACTGTGGTGAAGAAAAGATGATACCTCAGTAGAATGAGATGATGCTTGACATGAGGGATAAATAAAAGGGTTAAAATAAAATGAGGTGAGGGGAGGTCATCAGTATCCACAGGTGGTCAAAGAAAAGTGGTGTCAACACGATTGGGCAGGAGGAGACTGATACAGTTACTGCCTTGTCCCAGCAACACAATTGCTAGCAATACAGTTGCTAGGACAAGGTAGTAACAGTACCAAACTTCCAGTTCCCATTTAATCTCAGCTTTTTTTGTTTTTTGGGATTTTTGTTTGAGATGGAGTTTCACTCTGTCGCACAGGCTGGGCACGATCTCGGCCCACTGCAACCTCCATCTTCTGGGTTCAAGCAATTCTCCTGTCTCAGCCTCCCAAGTAGCTGGGATTAAAGGCGCCTGCCACCACACCGGGCTAGTTTTTGTATCTTTCATAGAGACAGGGTTTCACCGTGTTGGCCAGGCTGGTCTCAAACTCCTGACCTCAGGTAATCCACCCACCTCAGCTTCCCAAAGTGATAGGATTACAGGTGTGACCCACTGTGCCTGGCTAATCTCAGTTTTTAAGAAGATACCATTTAATACATCTGTGTTTCTTAGCAATTCTCTGAAGTGCTTCCAAGCAACATCTTACTCTAAACATATATGACCATGTAGTGTCTGTATAATAAGACCAAGTGCCTACATAGAGCCCTTCATGAGATGAGCTCAAAGCATTTTACCAACAGTGCCTCGTTAAGTCTTATCAAACCTCTGTGGGAATTGAGGGGGAACATCATTATTTCTGTTTTACAGATGGATAAAGCAGAGGCCTTAAAGCAAACCAACAGTAGCTGAGGCCAACTTGTTTGTCTGCAAATCCAACGTTCTATCTTTTCATGACAACACAATCTTGAACACCAAGTTATATTTTCTGCCTCTATATAGCTACGTGGAGGGTACAGTTTTATCTGAAATATCAATGAAGTATTTGAAGTCCTGAATTGTATGATTCTGGTTTTTACCTTTGTTGACCCCCTCACACTTTCTTGCCTGTGTGATTTGCTAGCATCTTATGGTATTAATACCGAAGACCTACCTAGTTACTTTTAATTGCAATTAAAGTGATTAAAAGTAATTGCGCAGCCAGGCACGGTGGGTCACGCCTGTAATCCCAGCACTTTGGGTGGCTGAGGTGGGTGGATCACCTGAGGTCAGGAGTTCGACACCAGCCTGGCCAACATGGCGAAACCCCATCTCTACTAAAAATACAAAAATTAGCCGGGTGTGGTGGCAGGCACCTGTAATCCCAGCTACTCGGGAGGCTGAGGCATGAGAATCACTTGAACTCAGGAGGTGGAGGTTACAGTGAGCTGAGATCACACCATTGCACTGCAGCCTGGGCAACAGAGTGAGACTCCATCTCAAAAAAAAAACCAATAAATAATAAATAAATAAATGTAATTACACAAACCACGATTACTTTTGCACCAACCTAATTATCCAACATAACTCCAGTCTGGCTGTAGAAATAGGGGAGTGTTGAAACCAGAGGGCTGCACCATTCGGGTACAAAGGAGAAGATCAGGTACTGTGGTTTGGTCTCTGCGTTGAGCAGATAACAAAGCTTTAATAATTGCCCAAATAGACAATGGACATTTTGAGCATTTATTATGTGCAAGATATGAAATTTAGTATTCTATACTTATTGGCACATTTAAATTACTTTCACAATGACAATTTGTGGTTGGTATTAGCATTATCCCTGTTTTTCAGATAAAGTAAAGCCTACAGGGTCTGAGTAAGTTTCACAAAGACAGAGCTAGTGAGTGGTTTGAACCAAAGGCTGTCCAGCTCTAGGTCCATGTGCTTTTAGGGGCTATTGTCTGCCTTTCTGCTCCATCTTTTAGTAACACAGCTTGCCTCTTGGCTATGGGAATTAGTGTAGGGATGGACCTGGCACCCAGCAGAGTCCTAAACCAGGGTTCTCCTAGCTGGACCTAGCAGAAGAACCCTTTCTTCCTTGGTCACAGAGTCATTCAGCTGTTTCCCCGGTAAGGTGGGCTGCCATGTCTACTGCTCTGTGAAGAAAGCCCTCTGTAGGAGGAGAGAATGAAATCTACATGCAAAGAGAAAAGCAGAGATTATGATGGGGAGGCTGGGTGTGGTGGTTCACGCCTGTAATCTCAGCACTTTTAGAGGCCGAGGCGGGTGGATCACTTGAGGCCAGGAGTTTGAGAACAGCTTGGCCAACATGGTGAAACCTTGTCTCTTCAAAAATACAAAAAAATTAGCCAGGTGTGGTGGCACATGCCTGTAATCCCAGCTACTCAGGAGGCTGAGACATGAGAATCACTTGAATCCAGGAGGCAGAGGCTGCAGTGAGCTGAGATCGTGCCATTGCACTCCAGCCTGGGGGACAGAGTGAGACCGTGTCTCAAAAAAAAAAAAAAAAAGGGAGAAGAATTCTGATGGCATTCAAATCCTTGACTTCAATCCCTGACCCTGTTATCTAAACTAGCCTGAGTTCAGCTTTTGCCACTAGCCTACTGGGAGTGTCCTGAGTAATACAGGGTTTATATACCACACTATCCAGCTGCTACCTGTATCAAGTTGACCAGGATAGGGGAGTTCGCCACTGGGTCCCTTGGACTTACCCCAGTTGGTGTCAAATCTTTAAGCAGGTAAACTTTCCCCACAATACAACCCTTCTTCCACTTTTTTTTTTTTTTTTTTTTTGAGTTGGGGGTCTTGCTCTGTCACCCAGGCTGGAATGCAGTGGCACAATCATAGCCTACTGCAGCCTTGAACTCCTGGGCTCACGTGATCCTCCCTCTTCAGCCTCCTGAGTAGCTGGGACAACAGGTGCACACCACCATGCTCCAACCCTTCTTCCACTTTGGAATATACTCTGTATCACACCCATAAGATTCTTCTCCATCTCTTGTTACTTGGCCAAGCCTCCTAATGCAAATACAGCACAGTATGTAGTGACAATGTGGACATCTTAGTGTTGACAGGCATTACTTCATATTCTGACCTCAAGAGGCGGGACAGCAGTCATGGAACTAACAATATGAACAATACGATGACATTCCTGACTTCAGCTGGGGGGTCTCCTAACTGTATGATTTCACAGGCCAGATTATTATGATTTTTTTGGATGGGACGGGGGTGGGGAGAACATCATAGAGCTGCCAACTTTTTATTTTGTCAAACAGGGCTAGTAGACTTAAATTTATCCTTCCCCAACTCTTCATTCGTTTACTTAACAGGTCTAGAAAACACTCTTCTGTCATCTCTGAGGTTAAGCAACCTTACTAAGTCACTGGAAAAATATAAAAAGTCACATGAATTCTTCCACTCCACTTCACCTGATACCTTTGGTTACTGTCTTAGTCCATTTGTGTGGCTGTAAAGAAATATCTGAGGCTGGGTAATTTATGAAGAAAAGAGATTTATTTCGCTCACAGTTCTGCAGGCTGTACAAGAAGCATGGCACCAGCATCTGCCTCTGGGGAGGGCCTCAGGCTGCTTCTACTCATGGCAAGAGGCAAAGGGAAGCTGGTATGTAGAGATCACGGGGTGAGAGAGAGAGCAAGAGAGAGAGGAGAGGTACTGGGCTTTTTATTTAACAACTAGCACCTCCGAGAACTAAGAAAATGAGATCTCACTCGTTACCAAGAAGTCAGCACCAAGCCATTCATGAGGGATCTGCCTCATGACTCAAAATACTTCCTATTAAGCCCCACCTCCTAACAACACCACATTGGGGATCAAATTTCAATATGAAATTTATTGGGGTCAAATAAACCATAATCAAACTATAGCAATTACCTTCCAAAATTTAGAGGCAAGTATATGGAGACTGTCAGTTGACCTTGTTGGTAATAATTTTTTTAGTTAGCTGGAAGCTAGAAAGGGCAGAAAGAGGTGAAGAGGAAGCTGTGGCCATGGAGGTTAATGTGGTCTGGGCTTGGGGTAGGTGTGGTGAGTGGAGGTTGACAACAGGTACAGCTTGTACTGCAAGGGCTGGGTAGCACAGGAGGTAAGGGAGGTGGGAGGGCCCGCAGAGCCCAGGTCCTGTGCTGGATGTTCTCTGACGAGCTCTGGAATGAAGTAGGCATGGGCAGTTGTTAAGGCTTTAAATCCCTCGATGTTAGGCCTTGAGGGACTGTGATTTCTCCCCACATCACTTCCCCTTAACCAAGTAGTAAACTACATTTGGCCGAAATTGTGCCTTTAGGACAGTAGCCAGAGCAAGATGCAGAGCAAATCTATGACAGCCACGCTAACACTGCACATAGGACCAGACACAGAGAAAAAGCCTTCTCAGTGTGCACAGTGTCTGCATCTAAGCAAAATAAGTCTATCAGAATCTCCTTGAAACTGCTGCCAGGGAAATCTGAAAGTTTCTAGTAAGCAAAGCACAATGAAATGGAAATTAATTATAGAGTACCCATTACCTCTACTTTAATGTGCAATTGATAAGCTCTTTTACTTACTGTACCACCTGTTTTATTTTAATGAAAGGAAAAATTAGCTATTAGAGCTTTCGTGGACTCATTTGCAACCATGGTCTCCCAACGGTATTTCTTTGAGATGGCTTTAAGTTCCTGAGTCCCCAGTTCTCTGACTGAGGTAGTGGTGGTGGGCTGTGTTGGGGAGGCAGGCCTTTGATTGGGGAATGTGGTCAGTGACCTTCAAGATGGCCTGTGATGGTCCCCACCTCCTGGTGTTCACCCTTGGTGTAGTCCCCTCCCACATTGTGGCAGAGTTGATCTATGTGACCAATAGGACACAGCAGAACCCAGTGGAGTTTATTTTTAAGATTAGTTCTCATGTTCTCCCTCTCTCTCTCTCTCCCCTCATCTATCAGATCACTAATTCTCAAGCCAGCTCTCATGTCAAAAGGACATGCAGACAGTCTATGGAGAGGCCACGGGGACTCTAGCCAACAGCCAGTGAGGGCCTGAAGCCATGAACACTGTGAGCACACTTGGAAGTGGCTCCTCCAGCCCCAGTCAAGCCTTCAGGTGACTGCAGCCCTGACTTGACAGCAACCTTGTGAGAGCCCCTGAGTCAGCCCCACCTTACTAGTTTCCAGACCCTCAGATGCTGTGAGAGGTCACACACATTTGCTGTGGCAAGCTACTGTGTTTGGGGGTAATTTGTTGCACAGCAATAATAAACGTAATACAGAGAGTACAGTACCCATTACCTCTAGTTTAATGTGCAATTGATAAGCTCTTTACTTACTGTACCACCTGTTTTATTTTAATGAAAGGAAAAATTAGCTACTAGAGCTTTTGTGGATTCATTTTGTGGATTCAGAGGGAAGATAGTATCTTCTTGACTCAAGAGGAGGCCCTCATTACTTCTGCTGGGAGAACTGTCCATGTCCCTCATTAGAGTGGTTGGGGCATTCTCACTTCCTTTGCTAGACTGGGGGTACTGGTGTTTTGAATTAGATATAGAAAGGATTTTGCCTACATTCATTGCTGCATGCCTGTAACCCTTGTCATTTGGAGGCATGGATCAGGAAGCGCACACAGAATCTAGAGGATGATGCAGATCAGTTCTTCTTGTCCCTGTTCCATCTTGGTGGGGGCGGCAGGAAACATTTTTGTGCACTTGTAAGCTTCTGAAACTGGTATAAATGAGAAAAAAATAAGCTTTCTTTCTTATTATAAACACAAAATACCTGTGGTGTAAAAGATAAAAAGGCAAAACTATTCACCACCAATGATTCCACCATCCAGATACAAATACTGTTAACAACTGGAGCATATCATACTCCTATCTAGGTATATATATTTTACACAAATAGACAATATAATAAGTGCTATTGTATGACTTTTTTCATTACATATATTATGAGGCTGTGTTTATGTGACTAATATATCTTGTCATCTGCAATTATAATTTTAAATGGTTGCATGATACCCATTATACAGATGTGTCATAATTTCTTAAGCCAGTCCCCTTTTGTCGGATTAAATTTGTTTTTATTTTTGCTATTATAAGGATTGCTAAAAAGAATATGCTTGTAGCAAATATTTGTACCTACCTTGACTTTCCTTCTTATGATAAATTATTAAAATAGAATGGTTGGACTAAAGCATGTATACATTCTATTTTATTTATTTTATTTTATTTTATTTTTTGAGACGGAGTCTCTCTCTGTTGCCCAGGTTATAGTGCAGTCATGTGCTCTCAGCTCCGCTCAGCAACCTCCGCCTCCCAGATTCAAGCGATTCTCCTGCCTCAGCCTCCTGAGTAGCTGGGATTACCGGCGCCCACCATCATGCCTGGCTAATTTTATAATTTTAGTAGAGATGGGGTTTCGCCATGTTGGCCAGGCTGACCTCTAACTCTTGACCTCAGGTGATCCACCTGCCTCGATCTCCCAAAGTGCTGGGATTACAGGCGTGAGCCACCGCGCCCGGCCTAAAGCATATATACATTTTAAATGCATTCCCACATATTACCAAATTGCTTTCCAGAAAGTTTGTACCAGTCTATACTCATTGAAATTTATTAGTGTCTATTTCCTTGTACCCTTGCCAGCACTGAGTAATAATTTTAAAAGAATCTTTCTGGCCTTCTATTTATATGGGAAACATAGGGACTTTTCAAGAAGTCTAGCTTATATGCAAAATTTGGCAGCAGCTGGCCAGGTGCCATGGCTCACACCTGTAATCCCAGCACTTTGGGAGGCTGAGGCTGGAGGATCACTTGAGCCCAGAAGTTTGAGTCTAGCCCGATCAACATAGTGGGTCCTTGTCTCTACAAAAAATACAAAAATTAGCTGGGTGTGTTGCTGTGCACCTGTAGTCCTAACTACTCAGGAGGTTGAATTGGGAGGATCCCTTGAGCCTGGGAGGTTGAGGCTGGAGTGAGCTATGATTGTACAACTGTATTCCAGCCTGAGCAACAGAGCAAGACCCTGTCAGAAAGAAAAGGTAAGAAGAGAAGAGAAAAGGTAGGAAGAAAGGAGAGGAGAAGAGAGGAGAGGAGAGGAGGAAAGGAAGGAAGAAATTGGCAGCAGCTTTGAGGGTGAGCAAGCTCTACTATAATCCAATGCCCAGTCAAGGGTGAGAGAAATGAAGAAATGAATTGACTGTTTCTCCCAGATTATGCTTAGAAGATGACAGGAAGAATGTTGAAAATAATATGTATGTGTTCAGGATGTAAGAAAGATCAAACATAAAATATTCAAATCTCTTGGCCCTGTAATTATACTTCTGACAGTTTAGCTTAAATAAAAATTCCAGTGAAAGGGAAAAGGGTATATACACCAAAAAAGTTTATTAACAGTACTTATTTTTTTTTCTAAGACCTAGGTGAGAACAAAACATTACTTATATTAGGGAAACACTACAAACACTTAACAGAAGAGAAATAGTTTAAGAAACTGGGGTATATCAACTTGAAGGAATATTATACAGTTGTTAAATTCGTAAAGGTTATATAGAAACATACAAATATGTTTATGATGTAATTAGTCATATAAAGGTTATATAGAAACATATATGTTTATGATATAATGTGAGGTATAAAAAGAAATACATACAATTTTTAGCATTTAAAAATATGTACTAGTTAAATCCACATCAACAAGACTGGAAGGAAATATAAAACTACTAATCGTTGTGAAAGAGAGTGGCATCCTATCTTTGAATTTTTTTTTTTCCTGCATTGATTGCTTTTATTTAGGAAAGACCTGATGTCATATGGAAGCCAAGAAGAAACTGTTTGAGGAGAAACCTTTTGTCCAATTTGTAGGGAAAGCAGAGAGACAGAGAGACAGAGACAGCTTCAGCTTGGTTTCAAAACAAGGATGGAAATACAGAACAACTTAAGTTACCAGCACACTTCATAACAATTAAAAATCATCTCGCTTCTTCCTTCTGCCAGCATAATTTTGGGCTCACAGGTGGATTGACCTGACCTCCAAGAAATGTGTGACAAGGACTCGCCCCTTACCTCCTCAGTTACAGCACATGTTTGGTGTTTATGTGAAGCTGGGGGCTTTCAGTATCATGGTGAAAATTTTCTTTTAGGTCATAATTGCGTAACTACAATGAAAAGTATTGATTTTGGAAAAGGCTCATCTTCCCAAAGAGGTTCACTTCAGGAGGTGAATTAATGTGCTCCAGGGACAGTCATGGAAAATGCTTGGCCGCACTGGGCGTGTTCTGTAGCCAGGCATTGCTGAACGGTGCAGAGAAAGGCGCTGGAGGCAGACAGAGCTGGGCTGGAAGCCAGGCTCCACTTCATACCAGAAGTATGAGCCCGGGCAAGTTATTGAACTTCTACAGCTTAGTTTACATAGCTGTGAAAATGGATGAATAATGCCTGCTTGTGCTGTTGTTAGGGAGGGGACGCCTGCTTGGAGGCGAGTATGCAGTAGGTGCTCAGTGAGTGGTGATGAGATAAAAAGCAATGCTGCTCGTTTTCTATATTTCTCTTTTCATACTTATTGAGATTACAATGGAGAGAAGGGAAACCAGCTTAAAAGAAAACATTTGCAAATCTGTTTCTGATAAATGGAAATGAGAGCAACTGTAAACCACATGAGTCTGTCCAGGACAGAAGAGAGTGAGTGAAGGAAGGCTTTCTCAGCTGGGTGGTTATGTGAGCAGCATCTCTACTGCCTCTCTGTTAAGTAATTTATCTGGACATCTTGATTGATAATGATGTGGCACTAAAAAACGAAAAGGCATCACAAAACTGCAAACCTTCTGCTTGCACTGTGGGAATAAAATTGGTCACGAAAAGGTGATGGCCACAAAAATCTGGTGGTGGGGTGGGGGGCGGGGGGTGCGGGGAATAGAAAATCTTACATAATATCTATTCCTGTGTTATTTTTTTAAAATCAGTTTATACAGTCTAATTTTTAAAAACAAAAGCTAGATTTTAGCTCTTCTCAATCCAGTGATTTGAAATCAGCCTGAAGAGAGCAAGGTGCATTGAATTTGCTATGACATCAACCGAATTTATCAATTTCGTTTGGATTTCCAGAATGTCCAGTGCTAGGAGACTCATAAGTTGGAGAGAAACGGCCTGATTTATAGAAACTGAGCGAGACTCCGGACCACCTGATGCAGAGAAACCTGTGACCTGAAAAAGTCTATTTGTGTTTCCTCTAGGAATCTCGGCCAAGAAGACAGGGACAAGCTCCCAACTCTGACTACCCCTTTTACAGGGAAGAAAAAAATCCCGTGCTTTCTTTGCAGCAAGTGACAAATCCTTGTCATATCGAGATGGCTTTTCCTCCTCCTCTTCAAACATCTTTTAGCAGCAACAGCAGCTCAAGTAACTGGAATTATTTCAGAGTTAAAATGCAGGCTTTGTAGACCCTCTTAGACAGACAGATTCAATTTCAAAGGAAACTTCTTTGGCTGGGTACTCAGTGAGTGTTACACAGGGATTTGGGGAGTTAATATTCACTGTTTCTGTTGTTGGAGAAAAGGAAAGCAGAGTTGCTCTTTCTCATTACTCTCCCCAACGCACATCTGTTTCCTCTCGTATCTTGGAATTAGGAAGATGGAGGAGACTTGAGTGGTGACCCACCTAGCCTCTTGATGCATGCTGGGCTCACTTTAAAACTCCCAAAACAGATGGCAGTTGATCACGGTTTTAAAGATCCCAGCATAGACTTTCTGCAGCCTCCCTTGTTAGCCACTATCAGCGCTTAACATTCTGTCATCTGAATAACTCCTTAAAAATGATAGCAATGGTAGTAGAAATTTAAAAGGAACCTCCCAAAAAACATGCAAAAGCTTACCACCCCAGTAAATCACCCGCAACAATGTCGCAACAGTTTACATTTACTGCAGAGAGAGCTGAAGTTTAGGAGACACAGCTTTATAATATTTTTGAGAGATAGTTGAGTGCAAATGAGTCCTGTTCCTCTTGCATCAGGGCCTGCTCCACTGAGTCATCCTGCCTTCAGAAGCTTCCAGCTAAGCGGCAGGCCCCGGCCATAGGCTCCCTGTGTCTCCAGCCTCCAGAGAACACACGATGTTCTCATCGCCCTTAGCTCCATTCCAGAAGGGGCCTGCAGTTCTGCAGCTTATCAGGGGTCTACTGGGAAGTGAGATGTCACTGTCCCTTTCTGGCCCTGCATTGTCTGTGACTGGCTGTCCTGGATTAACAGTTGGCAAAGTATGGCCAGTGGCCAGGACTGGCCTGCTGCCTGTTTTTGTTTAACCCGTGAGCTAAGAATAGTTTTTACCTATTTTAAGTAGTTGAAAAAAAAATCAAGAGAAGAATACTATTTCGTGATATGTGAAAAATCACATGAAATTCAAATGTAAGTGTCCATAAATAAAGTCTCACTGGAAGACAGCCTTACTCATTTATTTCTGTCTCATTCGCTACTGTCTGCGGCTGCCTTCACGCTACAATGGCAGTACTGAGTAGTTGTGACGGGCACTGTATGACAGCAAATCCTAAAGTACTTGCCATCTGGCGCTTCACAGAAAAAGTTTGCTGACCCTGGCTTTCGAGTCTCTCATCACTTTGGGATTCATCTCTTTACTTTCCCCAGAGTGAGGGAGGCAGTGACGTTCCTCGTGAGTGCTTCGTCCTTGCTCCCGAGGCAATAAACCCCCCAAAACCCCTCTCTTTCTGAGTCTTCTTGTTGGCTTGATAGTGGTAGGGCTGGTTCAGCCAAGGTCACAGTTGGAGGGTGGGAAGGGGGTACAGCGTAGGACGACGGGGGTGTCTGCTCTAGCCCTGTTTGCAGCAATCTTTAGAATACAAAATAATTAAGAAGAAACTGCTGTTTTTTGGCTGTGGGATGCAATTTGAATTCTGGAAAATAAGAATCAACAGAACGTGGGATGTGGGAGTCCAGGACAACTCCCCTGTTTTGGCTGTGTTTGGTGCCATGTGTGGAGGTGGGAGAGATGGGAGAAAGAAGAGGTTTGGGCAGGGGGAGGGAAGAATCAAGATTCTGCTTTGGATGGAGGAAGGTTGTGGTTTGTTGAGAGGACAACTAGACAACTGGCCACTTGAAGATGGGACGGAAGTCTGAATCTGCAAGGAGTCACAGATGAATGGTATGGAAAGCTGTGGTAGTGGATGAGATCATACGGACAGTGGGTGCAGATGGAAACGAGAAGCCATCTAAGGACTCGTAATGGGCTCCTCAACACTTGGAAGTTGAGTAGAGGAAGAAGACCGCATGAGGGCAGGATCCTGAATGTTCCACTCACTGCTATATCCCTAGCACTGGATACAGTGCTTGGCACACAGTGCATGCTCAATAAATTATTTGTTGCCCATATAAGTGAACGTGAATTCCAATGGACTAGCATCTTCCACTCTGAACATAAACAAAAACAACAGCAACATTGCAATTCCCTATCTTCTCTTCCCCGATCTCTTTCTCATTCTGTCTCTCCTTCCCTTTTCCTCTGCCTTCTTGTTGCCTTCTCTGATATGAGTTAAATTTATCAGGGGTGTCCAGGTACCCGGCTATTCTTGAGCATTCCTTATCTGGCTACAACTCTGGGTGACACTGGTTACTAGTTTAGTGAACGAGCCAACATATATTCTTCTTTTTGTCTACATAGTTTTTTTTTTTATGTTAAACTTGTTCCTATTGCACCTCACTCTTTATGAACTGTCAGTTAATGCTATTTTGGCTCTATTCCTACCTTAGACGGATGCTTGACAACTTGGTGTCATCTGACCTTAATTAGGACATTCTTGGTTAAGACATTGTTGGGGTAAAGAGAGAGATGTTCAGTATGGGGTCCTCTCTGACATGAGTAAGGTCACAGAGGATGTCCCTAGGTGGAGGCTGAGTCATCGATAGGCTGCCTTTTGGGTGATATTATTCAGCTCTTTGTGCCTGCACTTAAGACAGAAGAGAGTCTCTCTTATTTCCTTCTATCTAATTGATGAAAAGTCATTTGTGATGGAATCTAAGGTCAGATTCCAGCACAAAGAGATTACATCTCTTGCTCATTCTTTATCTACATGGCCTATCTATCATCAAAGAAAATTAAATTGCTCTGCCAAGATCTGATCTACACATACCATTGAGATGAGTGCAAATTGATTGCTTGTTTTTGCTAGAGTCACTCTTGGCACAGAAGAGAAGTGGACTTCTATCAATCACGGCCTGCTTGGGAGTTGCATGGGGTGGGGTGAGGGACGTTAGAGAGACTTGACAAGGCTGGAGGCCATGTTCAGCACCAGGCATTATGCCAAGCACTTGACAAGGATTTTCTCAACTAATATTCACAAATGCCCAGCGAGGTTGGTATGATTACATCTGCTTTCCAGTTAAGGAAACTGAGGCTGAGAAGGCAGAGTGTCATGTTTCAGGTCACACACTGGTAAGTGGCAGAAGCAGAACTGGAACTTCACATCCTTCACGCTGAGTCCAGCAGTTATAAATGTGTGGTATTCTAAACAGTATCGCATTGCAGGGAAGACAATCTTTAAACTCCCAAAGCTTCAAACATAACCAGGATACAGATCACTTCCAAATGTTTAGCTCTGCCCTCTAAAATCCAGCCGACATCTCCAAATGCCTTCTGGACATTTCTACTAGGACATCCTTCTAAAGGCTAGAGCACAATGTAGAAACTCAAATAACCATCTTCCCTTCAAAATCCTGGCCTCTGCTCCTCACTGTCCCGTTTCTTCATGGTATGTCATTCTGCCAAACTTCTCAAAACCTGAGTTATTCTGAATCTCTCCTCAGAGATTGTATCCCTAAAACATTTCTTATCTCCATCTCTATCTCCATTTTCACTATCACTACCATTTTGGCCTTTGTCACCTAGGGCTGGGATGACCAAAACAATGAAACATATCTTTCCCCAGCTGTCACAGTTTAAACGCTGCTTCATCAAGTCAGAGCCTTAACTATGGGCCTCAATTTTGTCTGAATATTGGAATCACCTGGCGAGTTTAAGCAGCACTACAAATTCTCTATGAATGCTCTCCCCTTTCAGCATTACCAGGGTCATATAAGATGTGTTTGTATCTGGGAGACCAATGATGTCATTGTAGGTTCTGGAGGTCAGACATAGTATCTAAGCATTAAGAAGGCACGGCCCTAGTCGTACTCTTGTTTCTTTGGGCTGGATGAAGGCATGTAGGCTTGGCTGCCAATAAAGAGTCAAGTGGGAGAAACTTAACAACATTGCACGTTCCACTTTTCATTATTCCCCCGAAGGTATCTGCTGTGTTTTCCAGTGACTCAGCAGGTGGTGGTGCCTCCATGAGGCCTCTGACCTTTCCACTAAAGGGCTACGCTTCAGACTTGTCAGCTTCTCATGTTAGGTCTTCTGCAGCTTTCTTGGAGCTTTCTTCCAGAAGACAGCTAGTTGGTTGGCAAATCTGGTCAATTATCCCAGAATATAATAGCTAAGTTTCTTAATTTGCATTCCGTATAACACTAGTACTATGAGGCACTCTACAAAAAGGAGAATTCCATGGCCAAATAATCTTAGCAAATCTCTTGGAGTGGCACTTTAGCATGTTAAAGGCTTTGAGAAGATCTGCATTGCAAAGGTTTATTGATTTAGTTTGTTCCATTATTTTCCAAACGTATTTGACCATGGAACTCCTTTATTTTCAAGCACCATTCTAATAGAGCTAAGAGGCCAATGTCTGTGAGATATGATTTCTGATCGGTTAAAGCATGGGAAAATGGCTGCTGATAATATACGTCAATTGTAACAAACATCCTAATTTCAGAGACATTAAAATGTGAAAGCTTGTGCATCTTAGTCTTAGTTAAATCCAGCCATACAAAGTCACTTCCCTTGGGACTAGGGTTTTGTGGAACACCTGCGGGGAATTGCTGAGCAAGATGGCTCTATTTTAACAGGGGTGTTCTGGATATGACCAAACATGGGCAAGGTGGTAGAAAGGGCAGGCAGTGGAGGCACTGGAGGGGAGAAGGGATTTCCAGCAGCTGCCACTGCTCTGTGTTCAAGAGGACTGGCCTGGGAAGGAAGGAATGATGTCTTCATTGCCAGCAGCCTGGGCTCTGGTGGGCAGAAGAGTGTGATGACTCCAGTCCCCCGAGAAAGAGCCTTCTGGCTTGCCAGGTGAGAGGTATCATGAAACAGAAGAAGGTGCATATATGTTGTCATCAGGTGGCAGGGGAGGGGTGGTGGTGAAGAAGCTGATGGGAAGTGGTGTTGAGCCCCAGCTGTGCCCTATGGTGGTGGTGTGAATTTGAGGAAATATATATATATATATACACACACACACACACACACACACGTACATATATATTTACACAAATTTCTTTTTATATATATATATATATATATATATATATATTTTTTTTTTTTTTGAGACAGAGTCTCACTCTGTTGCCCAGGCTGGAGTGCAGTGGCATGATCTTGACTCGCTGCAGCCTCTGCCTCCTGGGCTCAAGTGATTCTCCTGCCTCAGCCTGCCAAGTAGCTGGGATTACAGTTGCATGCCACCATGCCTGGCTACTTTTTTGTATTTTTAGTAGAGACGGGTTCACCATGTTGGCCAGGCTGATCTCGAACTCCTGACCTCAGTTGATCCACCTGCCTCGGCCTCCTGAAGTGCTGGGATTACAGGCGTGAGCCCCGCACCCGGCCAGTTGAGGGAGTTTCTTAAGCGACCTGAACATCCATATCTTAGTACATCAGTCGAACTACCATGATGATAACGATCAGACAGATTCTGTTTATGCTGTGTATAATAGAAAGCTGACTACGGTGGTGGACCCAAGTAAGGTCTTTTTCTCACACTTCTCAGGAAGTCCAGAGGTAGGCATTTTGGGGGGTGCTGGGAACATCTGTGACTCAGGTTGCTTCTTTCTTCCTGCTGCTTTCTCGAAGTGAAGCTTTTGTCTTCACACTGGCCTCTTCGTGGCCACACGATGGCTGCTCTACCTCCCACCTAACTCTGCATTCCAGGCAGGAAGGGAAAAAGGGGAAGCTCCTATACTAGGAAAGCAAAGCCATTCCCAGAAATCTCCAGCCAACTTCCAGCTAGAACCCCCTGGCCAGCATCTTAGCTACCAGTCTGATCAGGCAAGCATCAGGGGGCACTTTGCCACCGTGAACAAAACTGGGATTTGTCAGAAAGGAAGAAGGTGAATGCAGATACTGGGTCCGTGCCTAGTAGCATCGGCCACAAATGTTGGTCGATTATCGGGCTCTGGGAGGTAAGAATGCGCTAACACACACAGATGTGCCCAGCTCTGTGCCGGACACAGAATGGACCCGCTACAGATGCTCTTCTTTCCACACCTCCACCCTGCTGATAATGTTTGATGGCTGTCCCCATCTTCATGGTTGGAAAATCTGTTGTAATTTGTGGTTTTACCACAAGGGGGCATGTAACCAGGAGGGAGTCAGAATCTTGGCTGTGCAGCCTTTGGTCCAACATGCACAGTGGAGGAGAAATCGATTGGATGTTTTGCAACAGGAAGCCCAGGGTGGACGCCAACTGGTAACTGGGCATCGAGACACGATATTGTGTTTCGTTGGAGAAAGTCAGTGTCTGGGCTAAAGTCCTTCCCCGACTACCCAAGTGGATTGCTCCCTTGTCCTCTGCGCTCCCAGAAGGATCGCTACCTAAGTTATTTGCACGGCTTTATGACATATCTTTGTTATTTCCGCGTGTTTACGTCCTGTGTCTCCAACCATGCTATGAACTCATTTAGGACAAGTCTGGCTTCTTGTCCCCTTTGTCCATGCTGTCCCTACCCCTGATCCTCTGACAGTCCAGTGCCTTGGGAGCCAGCCAGGTGAGCACCCTACAATGTACGCAATCCCTGCCCCTGCCTGACAGAACTCACATCTGAAAAAAAAAAAAAAATTGGGAAATAATGGGTCAAAGTAATGATCAGCAGTGGCTACTCACCTGAAAGAAAAAAAAAAAAAAAGCAACCATTTATCTTGTGCCTTCATAGAAGTACACACCTTTGATGAATTTGTCAACAAATCAAACCTGAATCCAATCAAGCTTCTAGATATAATCACCAATCTACAGGACATAAAGGAGAGGAACATGTTAAATGATACCACAGAAATGCAATTAGCAAGAACCAGACTGTGGGAAACCCTACAGGACAGAATGACCCAGTTTCCTCAACAGATACATTGCCAGGAATCTAACAAATGTGGAAGACAAGCCCATAGATTAAAAGATGTTTAACAGAGATATCAACCAGTTGTGATATATATTTTATTTGGTTCCTGATCTGAACAAACTGTAGAAAAATATTTGAGGCGATTAAAGAAATTTAAAAACGGACACTGACCTTATCTATCTCCACTCCTCTTCAAATATAAGTTCCTAAAGTGTCCAGTTTACAAGTCAATTCACTCCTGGACAATCTAATATATATTTTAAACACTGGCCTGACTGAGAAATTATGTTTTTTTTTAGGTGTCATAATGATATTGTGATATGTTTTTTGAAAGAGTCCTTATCTTTTAAGGATGCATACTGAAATATTTTAGAGATAAAATGATATTAGGGATTTGCTTTAAAATAACACAGTATGGATGGAGGGGAATGGCTGGTTAATTCATTACAGATGAATTAAGACTAGCTAGCCAAGGACTCATGGTTGTGGAAGCTGGATGACAGACGCATAAAAGATCATTGTCTTAAACGCTCTAACTTTTGGTTATGTTTGAAATGTTCATAATAAAAAGAAAAGAAAAAGCTGAAAAAGGAAGAATCATTGGGCTAACCAAGCCATACCCATGGCTGACAGAGGTGGATTTACTATGGAGCTGATGAAATGCAAGTGTGTGAGCCTGTCACCAGAGCAGGCCCCTCCCAAGGGAATTGTGCATTCATCATTTTTCTCAAGGAGGGCTCCCCAAATGGTAAAAGCTTGAGGCCTCACAAACCTTCCATCTACCCTTGATGGCAGGCAGCTGATGGACTCCTGCTTCAGACATTCAGTGAATATTTGCCGTTTTTGTCTGTTTATTTTTTCTGACAGAGTTAGGATCTCATTATGTTGTCAGGCTGGTCTCAAACCCCCGGGCTCAAGTGATCCACCCGCCTCAGCCTCCCGAGTAGCTGGGACTACAGGTTTGCACCACTGTACCTGGCTAAAAGCACTGGATATTGAAGATTTTCAAACTTACACAAAAGTAGACACACATCATATAATAAACCTCATGGGCTCTTCCCCCATTTAAGTTCTCAACATTTTGCTATAGTTACACCTTTTTTCTCCTCTTCCTTTTTCTTTTTCTTCCTCTCTTCCTCTTTCTTCTTTTCCACTAAGTAGTTCTGTTTCTCCATTTTCTTTCATAACCTCAATATCATTATCATACCTAACAAAATTAATAATAATTCTTTAATATTATTTAAGACTGAACCCATGTTCAAACTTTCCCAATTGCCTCAAAATGGTTGGTTCTTAAGCAAAAATCTCCAATCAATGTCCGAAACATGAAATAAGAGCCATTAATGAATCATCCCTCTTTTTGCATTAAACATTAGCTTAAGTCACACTTTCCTCCTCCACACCAGGTGGTACTGTATGAAAACACTAAGGTTGACCTTTTTGCGAAATGTAATTGTGCATGTAAATTTAAAATGGTTATATTTATCAATGGCTACTAATGGTGAGTAAACAAGGTATAAGCATGTTAGCTGAAAGAAGAGCTTATTTGAAATATAAATAAGACAACTCATGCATTTGCTCTCTGTTCCTTTTTTCTGCAAATAGCCTGCACTCTGCTGTTAACAGTGACCTTTCCTTCTAGCCCTGTCATTCTATAATTATCTAATATGTTATGTGTGCTTTGCATACTATGTAGACTATACTACACAGAATAGAATGCATATTGTATGCAGTCTGCTAGGCTTACTACCTTTTAATAGTTTACTAGGCATAAAAAGGTTAAGAACCAATAAAGGGCATGCACGCTGCATTAGTCAGCTCTCGCTGTCATAAAAAATATCACTGACCAGGTGGCTTAAAACAACAGAAATTTATTTTCTCACTGTTCTGTAGGCTAGAAGTCCAATATCAAGGTGCCAATAAATTTTGTTTCTGGTGAGGCCTCTCTTCCTGGCTTGCCTTCTCGCCTTGTCCTCACATGGCCTTTTCTCTGTGTGTGTGCTCACATGTGCAGAGAAAGACAGCTCTCTGGTGTCCCTTCTCCTAAGGACACCAGTCCTGTGGGATTAGGGCCCCACCCTTATGATCTCATTTAAACTTAGTTACCACCTTAAAGGCCCTATCTCCAAATACAGTCACCTTGGGGATTAGGGATGCAACATGAATTTTTGGGGGGACACAATTGAGACAATACCGTGTGCAATGCACACACACACACACCCGTAGGATAAGAGCGAATGAGGAGGACAGAGGGGAGATGCTCAATGGATTGAAAATGAGGTCTTTAGGGACCTTATTAAGCACACTGCCTCTATGGCATATAGAGAGTAAGCCACATATTAAATTATCCAGCAGTGAATTGACTTGTAAACTGGACACTTTAGGAACCTGTATTTGAAGAGGAGAGAAGATAGATAGGATCAATGTCATTTTTTTTTCTGAATATGTATGTATTCTAAGGAGAGTGAATAAGTGAGTGGGGGACATTGACTGATACTATATCTGGAAGGAATCTCAAGAAATCATCTGATTTAATGGTTGAAGGTAAGAATCAATTCTGATGAAGAAGAGGATCACTGATTCAGAATAGAAAGGGGATTGCTTTTCGGAGACTGGTGAGATGCTGGCACTGCAGAGAAAGGGGTTAAGGGAAGGTCAGGATTTTAGAAAAGGATACAATTATGTGAAGCTAGGAGTGGCTGGGAAGCCTTCATGTGACTTAGATCATTTTCAAAAGATGACATCCATGAAGTGACTGAAACAAAGGAGGTGACACATGGGCTGTGGGGTTGGAACTACAGTGTCATCTGAATTCTTTGACTTCCATGACTGTCTAAATTTCTGTGCAAATGCAGAACAACAAGACCCTGGACTGTTACTGGCAAGTTGAATGTGTGGGCGCCCTGCCACCAACCCTCAGCTTTCTGGCCAGAGATGTGCTGAAGGGCTCTTCTACTGTTTTCACTGTGGATAGACATTTATCTTCTGCCTTTCAGAAACCACGCAGGAGATGTGCCTTGCTCAGGGTTTCCATGGGGCGGGCTGGGGCAGTGAGCCAGCCAACCTTTGAAATTGAAGAAGCACAGAAGGCCCATGCCCTTGGGCCGTACTAGTGATCTCAGCAACCGAGACTGAGTTTGATTCTCCAAGGATCTGAGAGATGTTTTATTGTGTTGGTTCCTGGAATAAAGGGAGTATCTTTTTGGGACCAGCACAATAACTTTTGAAAAAGTGCAGGAAAATACTTGCTCCAGAGCTGTTAGGTTTAAAAATGAACAACATGTTGAGAAATCTTAAATTTCTTGAACCTCTGTTTTAAAAAAGAAACCTCCTGATTTTAGAATTCCTTTTGTTGACAAATTAGACTTTGGAATTGTGTGAAGGAAGAACTTTTGCTTTTATTCAAGAATTCATATGTAATTGTCAAGAACTTTGAAGGGGTTGAGATTTTACCCCACTTGCAAGCTAACAAGTTAGCTATTCCAAGTTAGTTTCATGGATAGTGGGAAAAGACGTGAGACTGTTGAGTCAGGGAGATGGTTTATTATCTACAGCCATAGCAGTAGATAAACTGTCAGCATGCTTTAAAGAATTTATACTGGCTCCCCATGTCTCAAAAGAGTGATTGAAGAGGGTCAGATTATACATGCAAATGCAGTGGGTTGCATTTTAGGACAGGAATTCTGAGCTTAGGGGACCTGAACAAAGGGCAGTAAGCATGCACGCCCTTGATTTCAGGATTACTTATTATCTCTATCTTCCAAGGATGTAGGCAAACCTACCCTTTGCTCCCAAGGTACATATGATCTTTGTTTTCAAGTTTGTTCACTACAGAAACATCCTTCAAAAGATAGGCCAGAGCAAAGGACAGGCAGTGTTTCTACTCAAAATACACAGAAATGCAGCCCGGCATGGTGGCTCACACCTGTAATCTCAGCACTTTGGGAGGCTGAGGCAGGTGGATCACTTGAGCCCATGAGTTCAAGACCAGCCTGGGCAACATGGTGAAACCCCATCTCTACTAAAACAAACAAACAAACATACAAAATTTAGCAGGGGATGGTGGTGCGTGCCTGTAATCCCAGCTACTCAGGAGGCTGAGGTGGGAGGATCGCTTGAACTGGGAAGGTGGAAGTTTCAGTGAGCCGAGATCTCGCCACTACACTCCAGCCTGAGCGATACAGCAAGACCCTCCCTCAAAACAAAAACAAAAACAAAAAAAAATACAGAAATGCAAGAGATCCACAGATAATTATATCCCAACAGTAATATGTCATTTAAAACTTAAATTCCTAATAAATTGAATGAAAATGAATAAAATTTTACTTTACTTTATTTTCAGTTGTGCCCCAAATCCTCTCTACAACTCCCCCTTTTTTGAAAACAGTGGTCTTGAAGAGTTTTCTGAATGTCTTATCATTATTGATGCCCCTGGGCCAAAGAAACTTCTTAAACACTGCCGGAGTCTTCTGTATACCGTGGTTTCTGCTTTAATTGTTTCTACCTCAGATTCCTTCTGGCTTAAATATTTCCTCTTTCATGCCTCTGTCCAGGTGACTACCTGCTAGTTATTACCTCTTCTCCACTCCCTGGACTCAGCAATGTTTTCTATCTTTCTACTCCCAACATTTGGTTATTCTGGGTTTCATGTCATTTGCTCTTGCCTACACGATTTATGAAAGAAGACAAATTCTGACCTTGATCAACTCCACTCCTGAATGCCTTGGCCTCTATCACTGCATAAAGCTGGAAAGAATCTTAAAAGCTGTCTGGTCTAACCTGCTCATTTTACAGATCTGTGGGGCTCTGTGGTCAAATGAACAAAGGAAATACTAAGTTTAAAAAGTTAAACAGGTGCAACCACTTTGGAGAGCTGTTTGGCAGTTTTTATAACATTGAACATATATACCCTATGGTCCAGCAATTTCACTTCTACATGTTTACCCAAGAAAAATGAAAACATATGTCTACAAAAAGACTTACATAAGAATGTTCATACCAGCCTTACTCATTATAGTCAAAACTTGGAAACCACCCAAATATCCATCAACAGGAAAATGGATAAACAAATTATGAGATATGTATATATATATATATATAAAATCTCTATATATATTACAATATAGATGTATATAATCTATCACACTTATTTACATACACAATGCAATACAACTCAACAATGAAAAAAAGAACTACTAATATACACAACAGCATTGACACAACTAAAATATCTCACACTGAGCAAAAGAAGCAAGCCACACAAAAATACATGTGGCATAGTCCAAGAACAAGCAAAGGCAGATGATGCTGATGAGCGGTAAGACAGTGGTTGTCTCTGAGTGCGGACAGTGGGTTGGCTGGAATCGGGCATGGAGAAACTTTCTGGGGTGATGGAAATGTTCTACATCTTGTTTTGGGTAGCAGTAAACTGAGCATTAAACTCTCAAATATTATTGAGTTGAATACAAGACCTGTGCATATGTTCATTCTACCTCAACTATATATTAAAAAATTAAACATTTCTTTACTCTGTGGCTTTCCAGAGGATTTAATAAGCAAATATGTATTGTGCATCTTTAAGAAGGAGACACAGCCTAGAGTGTTTTTTAAACGTGTTTGAGGAGGGGACATTACTTGAAGGAGCATCTCATGGAACAGGAAACACTGTAGAGGAGTGATGTTTTCATTCGAATATTGACTTTAGAGCATCTCACCAGGACTATGTTTTCTGCTGTGATTTCCTTCCTTCTGCTCAGCCTAGAGATGGACTGCTCGTGCCAATCCATGGGGCAGGGGGGCAGGGGGATGAGGTGCCTGCTGTGGCCCAATTCTCCTGCCTTCCTGTTACCAGACTGGAGCCCTCCATTGGCACCCTGCCCTCTCTAGGCCACTGGATCACCACCACCTTTGCCTGCTGTCAGAGCCAAGAGACCCACTTGGGCATCTGCTGTATTTGCAGAATTGTATCAGTCACACGGTTCATTTATTCAGCCATGGGTGCATGCATTCACTTACTTACAACCTATATCTCTATGAGTGCCTCCACATGTCTATCACTGTGCAGTTCCCTGGAGACACAAAACTGAGTAAGGCATAATGCCTGCCTTAAGGGGGAAAGAGTCACACAAACACAGTTTTGCTTTTTTTTTTGAGATGGAGTCTCTCTGTTGCCCAGGCTGGAGAGGCGTGATCTCGGCTCACTGCAAGCTCCAGCCTCCCAGGTTCATGCCATTCTCCTGCCTCAGCCTCCTGAGTAGCTGTGACTACAGGTGCCTGCCACCATGCCTGGCTAATTTTTTGTGTATCTTGAGTAAAGATGGGGTTTCATCATGTTAGCCAGGATGGTCTCGATCTCCTGACCTCATGATCCTCCCGCCTTGGCCTCCCAAAGTGCTGGGATTACAGGCATGAGCCACCGCGCCCAGCCACAAACACGGTTTTTAAACAATGCAGAACTGCAGTATTAGAGCAATGCCTAAGGTCTTATTTTTATTTTATCCCTTCTCCTGCAAACATGCGATTCTCTTTTCCTCCTATGGGTCTGCCAAAGGCGAAAATAAGAATACCAACCACCTGATACAAAAGGACAATTATTACTTTGACCAAAAGGATATCTGCTGCAAGAGAAATACTCTAGACATCAGTGGAGTGGTAGGGTAGTGCAGCAGGTAGGGGCTCCAGGGCCTGCTGGGGCTTTGATGCACATTTTGGGGTGCAGCAGCTAGGAAGGAAACACAGAAGTGGGTGCTCCAATGATGAGGTGACACCTAGATATATAAGTCCTGATCTTCGTAAGTTCAATGGTTTTTTTTCTTATCTTGTTTCTCAGGAGGGGCAAAGGGAGGTGAGCTTTATAGATTTTGTAGAAGAGGGCAGTCCCACAAAATGCCTCCTGACTTCTTATTCATTGTTCAGCTCAAACGTGTGATATTTTTTGAGCTTGAACTGGCAGTGGGGCAGGTGGGGAGGGTAAATTCAGCTGTGAGCTGCGCACTCAAGGGCAGCAGAAACAACCGGGCATTGGCCTTGTCAATGACCTTCACAAGCAGGTGTCCAAGGAAGGTGGTGAAGTATTATTCAGTATTATTTAGACTAGAAGGTTCTTAGGGAGGAACATCTCTTGTTTATTGGCCTAAAAAAAATTAACATGCAGCAAGATTGACCTTGGGTGTGTGTAGAATTCTACGCCTTTTAATGAGTGTAGAGAATCAGGTTGCAGAACAGCTTCATCACACCAAAATGTCTTCATGCTGTCCCATTTTAATCACACCCTCATCCCACCCCTGAACCCTAGCAACCACTGATCTACTCTCTGTTGCCAAATTTTTATTTTTGAAATTGCTATATAAATGAAATCATTACAGTACATAACCTTTTGAGTCTAGCTTCTTTCACACGAGGTAACTGTCTGTAGATCTTTCTTTAGTAATTCTTCTACAGCACGACTGCTGCCAAAAATTCTCTTATTTTTCATGTAACTGATAATGTTCTTATGCCACCTTCATTCCTGAAGGATATTTTCTTAGAATACAGAATTCTAGGGTGACAATTTTTTTTCTTTCAGCATTTTATCATCTTGCCTCCAATTGTTTTAGATGAGAATTCCACAGTCATTTAATTGTTCCTCTATAAATAGTGTGTTGGTTTTCTCTGACTGTTTTAATATTTTGGGGGCTGGTTTTAGTTCCTAGCAGTTTCATTAGAATGTTTGGGCATAGGTTCCTCTGGGTTTGTCCTGTTTGGAGTTCACTGAATTTCTATAGGTTTGTGCTTTCTGCCAAATTTGGGAAGTTTCCAGTCTTTATTTTTTGAGTATTTTTCTGTACCACACTTTTTCCTGTCCTTTTGGAGCTCTGATGACACAAATATTAGGCTTTTGGGGAATTGTTTCACAGGACCCTGAAGTTCTGGGTGGTTTTTAATTTTTTTTTAATTTTTATTTTTCTCAATCTTTATTATCTTTGCTAAAGCTTTCTAGAGTGTTGGTTCTTACTTCTTAGAGCACTTTTATAAAAGTTGCTTTAATTTCTTGTCAAATAACTATCACATTTGTGTTTTCTTCATATTGACATCCATTGATTGTCTTTTCTCTCATGAGTTGAGATTTTCCTGGTTCACATGCCGACTAGTTTTGAAGCATATCATGAGCATTTTGAATATTATATTATGAGACACTAGGTCTTGTTTAAATCCTGTACAGGTTTGTTCATTTACTTATGTTTTTCTTAGCAGGCAATTGACACAATTGGTTTAGACTGCAAGTTCTGATCAGCTTTCTGTGGTTGTGGTTGCAATGTCAGTTCTATTTTCAAAGTCACTGTGGTCCTGTTCACGTTTCTCCTGGGTGCCTATTATTTCACAGTCAGGATAGGACCTAGATAGCGATGTAGCTGTTAATTCAGTTCTCAAAGTCTCTGTTGTGATGTTTGTGATCAAATCCAAGAATGCATAGCTCAAGGGTGTGCCCAAAAGCCAGCAAATAACTGTCTGGGTTTGTTTTCCCAAGCTCCTTTCTCTCTCTACCATCTCCCTGGCACTTTCTAGTTTCCCAGGATTCACCTTTTTGGCTATCCATCCAGAAAGCTGGAGCCTTATCACCCCGCTCTTCTGTGCACTTAGTGTGACTTTGCCCGGTCCAGGACCAAGTGGTGGGAGCCCAGAGAAAAGAAAAAGCATGGTCTTGGGACCATGGTTCCTTTGATTGAAGAGGAAGGTCCCGCTTTGACAGCATATTCTGTGCTGCAGGCCTTCCATGCTGTGGCTGCCACTGCCAGAAGACTCTTCTCTCACCTTGAGTCTGGACTAGAAGGTTTATGCTGGAACCCTCCCTGTCACAAAGGCTGCCTTGAGTCCTTTCCAGGGAATACAGAGGGTAAACATGGTAAATCCACAGTCAATTGGTGATACTTTTGAATTCTGGTTTTCTCCCACAATCTACCTGCTACTGTTTACTTTTTCAAGAGTTCTCAAGCAGCTGCCCCAAGCATTCTGTCCAGGTGTTATAGATATATTCTATGGGAGAACCAAAACCAAAACCTGTTCCTGGATTTTTGCAGAGCCATTTCCCCAGTATCTCCTTGGTCTGAGATCTGGGGACATTTTCCAGGTTGCAAAGGTAGAATGGATACATCATCCTGAGAGTTTATGATGGCAATTGTTAAATATGTGAGTTTGTATGTTCATGTGTATATGAGTATTTATTAAGTACTGAAAATAGACATTGCAGGTGAATTCAGGCAATATGAAAGCTACAAAGGGGAACCAAATCCTTGTTTCCAAACTGGAGTGGTGGTCACCTCCTCATATTCCTAAACCACTGCAGAGGGGAAAAGAGCTTTTTCCACCTGTTCAGCAGATACAGTACTGTAGGTAACAGCTTGCCAGCAGACCTATTGCTCTATTGGGCAAATATAATATTCTAGCCATGGAGCTGTCAGCTCTGCATCAACATGCAGGTACCATCTAAACCTTTTTTTCTTTTCCTTTTATTCATTTCTTCTTCCTGCCCCTTGTTATGGAGCAATGTGATGTTAGGACACACATGATTAGATCTAGGTAACAGAAAGGGATGGGTGGAGTGTTGATGAAAAGGAATGAGGTTCTTACATGTTGTAAATGTTGTGATCCAGGCTGGGGCAATCTTTGGGTTGGGGGTGGGAGTTGCAGTGCAGAAAACCCTTGATTGATAAAGATATAGATGTGCTTGCCAATGTCACCCAAGGGATAAACAGCTTGCCCGCCATAAAATCTCATTAGTCCTGCCAGGTGAATGAAGAAATGTAAAGATTTGTGGCCGCAGTCTAACTAAAGCCATCATCTCAAGAATGTCTCAGCAGTGTGTTACGGGTCTGTTTGAAGATTTCAATTTACCTGTAGTAGGTTTGCTTTCTTTCCTTCCACTAGAGGAAAACATTCAGCTTGTTTTATTGTTTTGGATTCATTTTCAGAGGACCAAAAATATCATAGCCCTCTCTCCAAAAAAAAAAAAAAAAAGTAAAAATACCAACCGTTTGGCTGTCCTCCCCAGCACACACACAATCTTAAAGGAGATTTCAGTTTGTGCAACAATGGGTCACTTTTGTGGGTGTACAAGTTGAATGAGATAGTTGTGAATTCATTTGTGGTGGAAAAACATGCTGAGAATTTGAAAATGTCTCTGAAGAAAAGACATTGTATTATATTTTCCTTTTTGACATATTTGGTGAGTATAAGAAACATCATCAATTCTTTCAACAAATGTTTACTAGGAACCTCTGAATGCACGGTCAGTGTTAGGAGCTACAAGAGATGTAGAGGATACACCAAGAGCAAGGGCCTTACTCTCTCAGAGCTTCCAATCTGCCTGTAAAGATGATACAGTCGTAGGTGGTGTTGTCTGAGTGTTCACTCAGTTGCCAGGTCAGAAAGCTTGGCCAAGCTTCAGCTTCACTGGTTCCTCACTTCCCACATTCAATTGGTTGCCAAGTCATCTTGATCCTATTTCCAAAATGCTTCTCAAATTTACTTGGTTTTCCTCCTCCTACTGCTGCTGCAACTCTATCAGGCTTTCACTTACTTCAGTTGCCCAGATCATAGCAATTTCCTTCTAACCAATCTCCAATCAAGTCATGTATCTGGTCATGACTTTTCCCTATTCAAAATTTTTTCATGGTTCTTTATTATGTCCAGAATAAGGCCCACAGCTCCTTAGTACATACATTATTCTGGTCCAAACTTCCTCTTTCATGTCTGTCTTCCACTGGACCTGTAACATGAGGTGCTCTCTGAGAAGACCACGGATTTGCCCACTCCTATGCCTTTGTTCTTGTTATTCTTCTGCTTATAGTCCTCTCCTTTTTTTTTCTGCCAAGCAAAATCAAACTTGTTCTTCAATACGAGGTCAAATGCTGCTTCTTCAGTGTGGCCAGTCACCGGTTATAGCTCCCATTTCTAGGCTCCTGTAGAACTTTGTTTAGGTATCATTTATTCATACATTCATTCGATGTATTCATTAAGTAATACTTTATTACTGGGCAATAGACTAGCTGCTGAGAATGCAAAGGTAAGACATCATTCCTGGCCTCAAGGGACTTAGTCTAGTGGGGAGATGAATTTGAACATAATAAGCATATGCAATGAGAAAAGATAGTGGTTATAATGGATGTGTGTACAAAGGTGTGTGTGTGTCTATGGGAGGTCCAGGAGAAGCAGCCACTAAATCTGCCTAGAGGAACTTCCATAGGACACAGCATTTGAGCTGAGGCTTGGTGGTCGGTTAGGGTTTTCCTGGTAGACAAGTAGAGGCAGGAGATTTCAGGTAGAAGAGCACAGCAAAGGCACTGAACCATGCAGAGCAAGGCACCCGAAGAAGGAGAGTCCACATTCACAGATGCAAAGCGTGAGGGGAGCTGTAAGGTTTGTAAGGCAGCATACAGGACAGATGCCGAAGCAGAGGCTGTGTGACTCCGTCCGGAGACGATGACCAGGGGTTCCTGCAATGTGTGGGAGGTTAGACTAACTGCTGGGATTAGATTCCAGGAACAAAAGCATTTCGGAAATATGTGTGCTTAAAAAAATGTAGATAAGGGCTGGGCGCGGTGGCTCACGCCTGTTATCCCAGCACTTTGAGAGGCCAAGGTGGGAGGATCACCGGAGGTCAGGAGTTCAAGACCAGCCTGGCCAACATGGTGAAACCCCACCTCTACTAAAAATACAAAAATTAACTGGGCATGGTGGCAAGCGCCTATAATCCCAGCTACTCGGGAGGCTGAGGCAGGGAGAACTGCTTGAACCTGGGAGGCGGAGGTTGCAGTGAGCTGAGATTGCCCCACTGCATTCCAGCCTGGGTGTCAGGGAGAGACTCCGTCTCAAAAAGAAAAGAAAAGAAAAAGTAGATAAGTCTGTTGGAACCATTTTTAATTTAAAGGGTACTCTCGCTCCCCCAAATGACAGCAGTACTAATCATATAGCAACATATTTGTTTCTGAGTGCTTAGACCAATATGTGAATTAAATTAATTCTTCCCACTCTTTTTCACTACCTTCTCTTTATCTTCTTTCTTCCTTTCCTGGGAATTACTGTAAGATAGTACTTATGGTATATATTTAACTGATGTTGAATTTTGACTGGAAATAGTAAGTCTAAAATCTAAAAATAATTAGAGGAATATTCCATACCTATTACTATAAAAATCAACTAAATCTATCTTATTTTTAGCCATGTGACTCTTCATTATGTTTCTGCTTCCCACCCCATGTGGACTACGGCTCACACACAGGCGTGCACACACACAGAGCTTCCCTGTTGCTGATATAAAACACAACTGCTAGATTCCTAGCCCCATCCCCACTGATTTGGGAGGAGGCAGGTGGAGCTCAAGAATGTCTAACACAGGCTCCCAGGTGACGCCCATGCTGCCAATCCGGAGACCACTCTTTGAATCACATTTCTCTACGTGCTGCTATCTCCATTATTAAACTCTAAACATATGGATTAGAGAACACTAATCCATATGTTACTTGCTGAGTTGAAAGGCATTTTAAGAGGTTATCTAGACTAATCATCACTTTGAGCTACTATCCAAGGCTACTCCAATGAGGTGCCAAGTAAATGCAGTTAAATGTAGTTTCAAGTCCCCATCCTCATAGAGACAGAACTTGGTTGTTCTGGGTATCACATTTTGTTAATCTTGCATAAGAAACAATCCCGTGACACAGTATATGTTATCACGCATATCACAAATGACACATGAACTTCCAAACCACAGTAGTTAATGCCTGGGGACAAAGGTAACTGGCTAATTGAGCTTCTTTAACTTGACTTTCAAATAATTGCCACCTCTCTGTATCCTCAATCATTAAACCTATTTATTTTTCTCATGAACTTTACTGAGGACTGATTTAGGTACAATAAGTTGCACCCATTTAAAGTGTACACCAGTCTAACTTTTAAAACTACTAAATTACTAATGACTTATTAATTTACAATTATTCATAAATATGAGTAAAAATATTTTTAGAAAGCCTACACAACTGGAAAGTACTACATGCTTTTAGAAGGAGGGAGACATATGATTTTCTATTTTTGGAATCTATCGGGTACACATGATAGAAAGGCAAGCGGGAGTAAATGGGAATCAGGATGAGACTGTCCACAAGGACCTTGGAAAACCTTGGAGGTGCATCTGGCATCTGGTGCTCCTGAACTTGGCTTGGTGTGCTCAGATAGCAAAGGCTGCTCTGGGAGGATTTGGGCTGTGAGAATGGAGCGAAGGGGATGAGTCTTTGTCATGCTTTCACGGCTGTCTGTCACTTCCTTTATGTTCCCAATGTCCCCACCCTGGTAGGCCCCATCTGAGTTATACCTAGATTATTATTAAAAACCATCAGCGTTTCTCCTTGATTCCTGTCTCTCCCCATATAAACCTATATTGCATCTGTGTTTATGCCACTTTACAACTAACAAAACTTCAGAGACTCTCAGGGTGAAGTCAGAATCTTCCCTCTGGCATTTGAACCCCTCAACTGCATAACCTGTGCCTCATCCACCGATGTCACCTAATTTCAGAGGCAAATCACCTGCGGCAGATGAACGGCTCTGTTGACTTGCTCTTACCTTCATGTCTTCCTGCCTGCTGGAAAATCCCTTCATTTTCCTTACCTTTATTTCATGGTCCAAATGTAGTTCTCTATCAACTTCATGCACACAATGGAGACTTGATTCCCTCAGAATTCCCTCTCCCCATTTTTGTAGTTCTCACCTTCTGAACTACTCGTTTTATACATAATCATGAACTGCTTTGGATTTGTGTTTAATAGTTCATGGGCATATGTTCTGTCTCTCAAGTGGAATATAAACTGCTTGAAGGTCAGGGACCATGCTGTGGAATACTTCTTGGATTTTAGGATTGTTAAGTAATTACAGTAATAAAAAAGATACCTTAATGTATAAATGTCTTGAGACTTTCCACATAAATCCATGAATCTGAAAACAATCTTTTGTTAGACCATGTATCTTGTTTTTTTATTTTAAAAATATGCTATTTTTATAGGCACTAAGGGAATGCAGAGTAGTGACAATAATGACGAACATTTATTGTGTTTTTACTGTGTGTTGTGCACTTTCCTCAGTGCTATGCTGTGCCTTAATCCTCCTGACAACACACAGAGACTGGTGCTATTATTATCCCCATTCTATAGCCACGGAAACTAAGGCACAAAGGGTGAAGTCATTGGCAAGGTCAGAAAGCCAGACTTGAGGGAGCTGGGCCTGGTGCCCACCAGCTTAACCACAGCACACACTGCAACTCATTCATACGAGAAACACACGAAATGTAGGCTGTGCTGAGAAATAAATAGCAGAATTGTAATTAGGGGCCAGAGGAAAAGGTTGTGAAGACCATGTCAAGATTTATGCCTGTGAGATGGTGAGTAGGAACATGCCCTCTCTGTAATGAAGGTGTTATAGTCTAATAAACGCAGGAGAAGGAAGAGTTCATTATCGGTAGGATCTATTTTTAGATCCTTTTTCTTATGTCATTACGAAGAAAATATAAAGTCTCCCATTTGAATGCTCTGTATATGACAGGTCTGATCTTTTTTTTTTTTTTTAAGATTCTCTATCTAAACTGTATTTTCCTGAGTTTTTCCATTAAAAATCTCCTTTTCAAGCCCAGCAAATGTTTAATCTTTTCTACTTTAATAGCTGGAAATTCTCCCTTGGGGGTCGTAAGCTCTTTAAATATTTTTAGGTTGCCAGATTTCTTCTGTCGGTTCTCCAGGAAGCCAATTTTGTTCCTAAGAGTAGTCCAGCTCTGTCTTTTGCACACTCACTGCATCACAATAAAATGCTGCCTAATTACCACCTTTGTGGGATCCCAGAGGTGTGAGTATTTGTCTCCAGGCTATTGCTGCGGACTATAAACTCTTCTCAGATGAGAGATAAACCTCTTCACTATTTAAGCCTCCAGGTCTGGTAACAGGAGTTTACTCCATACAAATTGTTTCCAGTCTTGTAAAAGAAGTGATCAAATGAGACATGCAACTCACCTTGAGATAATTTCTAAAGGGAGTAGTTAACAGAATCTTCCTTCTGGGTGGTGCCCAGTTCGAAAGGGATACTGAAAAGTCAAATCCTTTTATTATCTTGTGTCTTCATTTCTAGTTGGAGAAGGGAGTTGAGAGGTAAACAGATGAGGAAGTGTTACTTCTCCTGCGAAGACACAAAGTCTAGTATACTCTAGTGGATATTTTCTTCTAACTATGGCTTCTTTAAGAAATTTCAGTCAAATAGCTAAACCTATGTTTTTACTAGAAATTATTTTAATAGATAATATATTTATATTTATAAAATAAATGTATGCTTATTTGGCTTAACCCTAAAGTGAAACATCATATAAAACATGTATAATTTGTAGACACATTGGAATTCAATGGAAAAATACATTATTAAATAATGTATGATTATTTCCTTATTATCCATGGGGAAAATTACAGAATTGGCCACTCGTCGGCTACGTGCTTATCCTCTGAGATTTTTTTCTTTTAAAATAGGAGGTATTCACTTTTCTAATCACCGTGAATAGGAAGTCCTGTGGAATGTTTTCAAGGGGAGCTTAGTGGAGGAACAGGGATGGGGATGGGGGGCTCTGTGCTGCTCAGATTCTCGCTGTGTGCACCATCTTATCTGTCAACAGTGGCAGTTCAGGAAAAAGGGCAGCTATCTAAGTGATGGTGGCATTTAGAATCTTTGTGGTTTGAGCTCTCGGTCCAACTCTTGGATTTCTCTCCCAAGTGACCTCAGACCTATTTGACTTACGTACTACATTTCTGGAAAAAGCAGATGGATTTTTCCAGAACCACAAGCTGTGTTCTTTTAACACTGTGATCACTTTCAGCAGCCACTGAGATGTACAAATAGTCCAAAGAGCAGTGGTTGCCAACCTTGGCTGCATATTAGAATCACTTGGGAAACTTTAAAAAAATACTGGTGCCTAGTTCCTCCCCACCAGATTAAATTTTAATTGGCCAGGGTGGGACCTAGACACCTGCATGTGTGAAGCTCCCCAGGGGATTCCAGTGTGCTACAACTTAGAGAATCACTGCTCTAAAGACATGCTGAGAAGAAAGACCTTCCCCTTCCCTCACTGGCTGGCTGCTTGTGCACCTTTAGACATGGTAGCAACAGGGGTGTTATATAGGTGTTAATAAGCTGCAAAATTACTGAATGGCTGCAATGAAAGGCACTGTCAAAGCAAAGAGGTTATAACGAGTATTACTCTTATTATTTATTCGAAAACATTGCTAATACCAGACATCTATGGATTACCAGCTCAGTTAGGAAGCACTTTCACATATACCACCTTTTTTGTCCTCATAGGCACCCTGTGAGGCAGAGAGGGAAGGTACGATTATGTACATTTTTTTTTTTTTGAGATGGAGTCTTGCCCTGTCACCAGGCTGGAATGCAGTGGCCCGATCTCGGCTCACTACAACCTCCACCTCCTGGGTTCAAGTGATTCTCCTGCCTCAGCCTCCCGAGTAGCTGGGACTACAGGCATGTGCCACCACGCCCAGCTAATTTTTTTGTATTTTTAGTAGAGACAGTGTTTTACCATATTAGCCAGGATGGTCTTAATCTCCTGACCTCATGATCCGCCCGCCTCGGCCTCCCAAAGTGCTGGGATTACAGGCGTGAGCCACCGCGCCTGGCCGATTATGTACATTTTTTATAAGTGAGGAAATGAAGGTCAGAAGGTTGAATGGGGCCAAACGTGGTGGCTCATGCCTGTAATCCCAGCACTTTGGGAGAATCCCTTGAGCCTAGGAGTTCAAGACCAGTCTGGGCAACACAGCAAGACCCGTCTCTACAATAAATTTTAAAAATTAGCCAGGTGTGGTTGGCACACATCTATGTAGTCCCAGCTATTCAAGAGGCTGAGGGAGAAGGATCGCTTGAGCCCAGGAGTTCAAGGATGCAGTGAGCTATGATCTTACCACTGCGCTCCAAACTGGGTGACAGAGTGAGACCCTGTCTTTTTTTTTTTTTTTTAAAAAAAAGGTAAACGACATGTCCAAGATCATACCCCTTAATAGCTGGCAGACTTGGGGTTAGAGTCCAAGTTTTTTTGTTGCTATTCCCTTTCAACAAATTGGCACTATTATACCTTAGAATCCCAAACAGTCCTAGTCAGTTGCTGTGTGATCCACAGTTGTTTAACCTCTGTGAACCTCAGTTTCCTCACCTACAAAATGGGTATAATACTTGTACCTATTTTACAAGGCTGCTCTGAGCTCAAATAAGCTGAAAAAAGATAAAGCATCTCACAGACTATAAAAATAGATACAAATATAAGCTGTTGCTATTATTATAACTAGTAGGAGAAGGCAGTAGTTTGAGAGAGGTCATGTTATTTATGATGCTGTTATCCTGCTCTTAGGATTTTAAATTAAGCCCAAAACAAGGAGAACATATCTTATTCTTTTTAATATAGTCTGCATTTGTTTTTGACCTAGTTTGTTTATTCATTAATTCAACATCCAGGGTTGCAGAATTGACCTGAGCAGACCAGGCTTCCGAGGGTCAAAAAAGCGTCTGAAGGAGAGACACTGAGTGCATTCTGGGTTCACATTCCCCTCCTCCACTGCATTCCTGAATTTTCTGCCTCACAGCGGCATCTGAAGCAGTGGCTGTATGTGTCCTTAACCACCCTTCAAGTCCACAACATGTCATATTACCTCATTTTGGCTCCCTGGGACTATTTTGGAGGACCTGAATTAGTCATGTGGGGTACTTGATTAAAAATCACTTGAACAGCCCTTTTCTTTTGCTCAACACTGGGTCTCTCTGTTTGAGAGCAGACCTGGGTTAGAAGAGCAATGCCTGAGGTTTCTCTCGTAAGAGATGAAAATAGGGAATCCGTTAAGAAAAAAAGGCCAGGCGCGGTGGCTCACGCCTGTAATCCCAGCACTTTGGGAGTCTGAGGTGGGCGGATCACGAGGTCAGGAGATCGAGACCATCCTGGCTAATACAGTGAAACCCCATCTCTATTAAAAATACAAAAAAATTAGCAGGGCATGGTGGCAGGCACCTGTAGTCCCAGCTACTCAGGAGGCTGAGGCAGGAGAATGGCGTGAACCCAGGAGGCGGAAGTTGCAGTGAGCCAAGATCACGCCACTGCACTCCAGCCTGGGCGACAGAGTGAGACTCTGTCTCAGAAAAAAAAAAAAAAAAGAAAAGAAAAAAAGATGAAAGAAATGGGTTCTTTAAATCTCACTTTCATCATTCAATCCACTGTCCGTGAGACATCTGATGGTACTTAGTTGCAGATATAAAGAATCCTCATTTATAAGTTCAGGTCATTTTATACCTATTTTTTTTCATTTAGCACTGTCAAGTTCCACTATTTTTTTCATAATTCTCTCCAGCACAGTGCTCTATGTATAATAGATTTTCAATAAATGTTGTCAGGAACTTCTTTCTCTATCCTTAATCTCTATGACATTCATTCATTTGTTCATATAAGAAACATCTATTAGGTTTTGACTTTATGTCAGGCACTATGCTAGGGTTGGGGATACGAAACTGTAGAGACCTACTCCCCATTCTTAAGGAACTTGTCTAGTGGGAAAACAGAGAAGTGAACAGATGATTCAATTCAGAGTAAGTGCTGTGATGGTGGGGGCACAGGGTTCTATGGGGCACATGGAAAGAAGACCGGGGTCAGGCAATGGGTTCCAGAGGCAATGCCTGAGCTGATTCTTGAGGGGCAAAGAGGAGCTGGGAAGGTGACAGGTACAGTAGGGGAAGGTGGGTATAGGCAGAAGGAGGACATGTGTAGGCACAGAGGTCTGGGAGCATGAGGAGGCAGAAAACAAGGAAGAGAGAGCAGGCCAGGTCACCATGTACTCTGCACTGCATCCCGCAGGCTGTGTTTGCTACACCTACTAGTAGTTCATGAATTAAATGTAAATGAAATAGGATAGAGAACATCAGAACACAGGACAGTAACAGGACAGTAACTGAGGCCCTCAGTCCAACAACCTGCAAGGAAGTGAATTCTGGCAACCACCACGAGAGCCTGGAAACAGATCCTTCCCATGTCAAGCCTTCAAAAGAGATCCCAGCCCTGGATGACACCTTGACTGCAGCCTCATGAGACATCCTGGAGCAGAGAACTCACTAAGCTGTGACTGGATTCCTGACCCACAGATACTGTGAAGTAAATATGCATTGTTTTGAGCAAATTTGTGGTAATTTGTTATGCAGCAATAGATAACCAATATGCAGCCTAATTTATATTTGACTTCCTCTGCTTCCTTAGCTTCAGCCTCACATTCCTGACTTGACAACCCTCATACAGTGACACCTACATCAAACCCAAATACACTTTCATACATTCACACTCATCAGAGCAGCAAAAATAGAAATGTCAGATAATTCCAAGATATGATGAAGTGGGAATTCTCTTACATTGCTGTTCTGACAGTACATGAATACAGTTACTTTAGGGAACATTGATGAAATCTAGGAAAACTGAAGATGAACCCTTTGCTATCTATCATTCTACTTCTTGGATAAACTCTCCAAAACCTTTCGCACATACGTATATGGAAATATTCAAGAATGTTTATTGTACAACCTTTAGTATTAGTGAAGGATAGAAATAAACTAGTCATCAAAGGAAATAGATGAATGGTATTATATGGTTACAGCAATTAAAATGAGTGAACTAAATCTATTAACGTATAAATCTCAGAAATATATTGTTGAATAAAAAAAGGCAACCTCAAGAAAGCATAGTATAACAACATTTATAGAAAGCTTGAAAATATGCAAAATATTATGTAATGCCTATAATATACAGATATGTAATAATAGTAAAAGAACATGAATCCAAAAATAACATCAAAATCAGGATGTGGTGAGTACCAGGGTTTCTTTTTTGTTATGCAACTCTCTATAATTCTTTTTTGTGTTTTAAATTTAAAAAAACTAAAATGCTTTTCTGTCATGAAGGTGTAAATCCTGGAACAGATCGAGAAGGAAGAAACATATGTTTCTTCCAAATCTTATGTAATTGCCATACTTACTTTATTTCATCTTAACTTCACTTTCAGACAGTAAGAACAGGTAACCAGTAATTTGGGAAAAAGGGATCAAGATGAGGTTGAGTAAGTGCTGTTTGAATCCTTTATTGTCAGTGATGATTTTTTTGGAAATGTGAAAATTGAGGTGAGACTTGAGAAAGGAGTGAGGCAGACCAGCGAACATAAGGAGAGAATATCAGGGAGAATCAGATGATGAACAGTTTGCTTGAATAGTTAACCATTTAGGAACGATTCATGTAAGCCAACGTTTATGATTTTGTATCATTTATGCACATAAATCACAAAGATGACCTCAAATGCATGAGAAACAGTAGGGAAGAAAGGAAATGGAATTTTCCTCCAAAACTCATCACTCTCAATTCTCTATAGTGGAAGTAGAACAGACTTAAGAAGAATAGGAAAAGAAAGGATTTCAGACATGGGAAGGGCCCTGGAGAGGGTTTGCATCTCCTTAGAAGGGGAAATGGGATCCCAGCTCTACTGCTCCTTTTTCATTCATACTTGAAATGTTCTGTGGTTGGGGTTGCCTGGCACAACGCTGTCTTCTATGAATAGAAAACCTGATCACAAGCTGCTCTTCCTCTGTGACATGCCACCTACATTGTAACATGCTTCAGTGGGTAAATCAGAGGATGACATGCTTTTCAATTCACTAGAAGATTCTCTGCATGGCACAAACGAAGTAACTCTTGCCAACACTTGCCTGAGTAATTCACTTTGAGTTATGTATTCTTCTACCAAATGCAAGGTCCTAAAACAGTTAGGTGAAAAAAGTGTTGCTAATGTCTTAGTATCTAGCAGAGTATCTGCAATGACTTACTGCAGTGCTCAATGAAAATACTATTCCTCCAGCTATCACAGATGACTATATATCCATTCATTGAGTTATGTGCCCACAACACTCCAAGTGTTACAAATCCACTTAACAGCCTCAAGTCCTGGGTTTTCTGTTCATATTTCTGAATTAGCATAAAGAAATGCAAAATCACAAGCAAGGAGAATCCTCATAGATCGCTGCCAAGAGGTTTTGTGTTTATCTTGGCATACATAAGAAATATTTTGAGTTCCTGAAATGTGGAGCAGTTCTTTTTATTAGGAATATGTGATTAAGTGAGTTTCACTTCTAATGGGAGACTGAGGCATAAGTATAGTAAGTTCATGAATAAAATAGAGCAAAAGCCTCATTTTGACTGGATAAGGCAGAAACATAGGTATTAGGTATTAGTATAAGGTTCTTCATTTCCTCCTCTTGTCTACTATCTCTTTGGATTACATGCGAGAAAAGGCAGCATCAGAGAGAGAAAATTGACACCTTGAAAATCTACCTTTTAAATCCTTCTCTTCCACTCAGTCAAGTTCCATTTCACTGTATGAGGTCTCTGGTACTAGTTCCTGGCTTTCTTCATCATTAACTTTCTGCTTCCTCTCACTTGCTAATAACGAGTAAAACTGTAACAAGTAAAGAAGCTGAATTTCTGCATATCTGAGAGAGGACAGATTCCATATGGGTTCAGGCCATACTCTGATGGACAACTGCAGGCTCACCGCTAGTGATCCCTACAGGTCAGGCTGTGACTGGGGTCCAACAGTGACAACTGCTATAGTGGAACAGGATCTTTGCTTTTCATGGACCTGAAATCCAGAGTACCTCTACATGTTAGGACTGGCCCCTTAGCTGCATCTCAGGTCATCTGGCTATTTAAGAACTCCCAATCCTCTAAAGCAGTGTTTCTTAAACCCTTTTGATGGACACTTACGGCAAGAAGTACATCTTACTTAACAATCCATATTAGTCAGGGTTCAGTCAGGAAAAAAGAAACTTTAAGTAGGTATTTTAAGAGCAAGAATTTAGCACAGGGAATTGATTAGACAGATGTTCAAGGACTGAAAAATTAAAAAAGGAACACTGGAGTAATACATAGGTTATAACTGCAAGAAGCAGCTCCCGCCTGAAGGGCTGGAGATCAAAGGGAGGAGAGGAGGTTGGGGTTTGTAGGAAAGGCCTGTTGCAGCTGGGGCACAGGCTCCTGAAGAGGGACACTGTCTGGCTGCTGCTGCAGGTAATGCTTTGGGGAGGAGGGAGAAGAGATGTGATGAGGCTGGTTGAGATACAATAAGAAGCTGGAGACAAGTAAAACTGCCACCAGGCTAAAAGTCTGTGGCAGGAGTGATGCTGCCAAGCATAGCAGGCTGTCAGGAAGGAGCAAGTTGCTTCCCTCTCCTCCAGCCTTGTGCTCTTCCTCTGGTCCTGCTGTGCCGCCCCAGCCTCTCCACCCAGATGACAGAGGAGAAATGTGGTTTGCACAATTCCAGCCCCACCAACACAAAGCAGAGGACAGAGGGTAGGTTTGAAGCTGAAAGATGACAGCTCAGTAACTGCCATACGATACTTACCCTAACCATGCACATCCCTTCTGGATTTCATTTTCTACCGCATTCTATTGCATTCTACTTTACCCTACACTACCTTACCTTATCACTTTTTAAATATTACAAAGCCGGAAGAGACCCATCACATTGACTTCATGACCTACTAATAGACTGTGACCCACAGTGAGGAAAACTCTGCTCTAGATCTTTACGGTAAGAGGGTCTGAACGTTGGAATTCAGTGCTACTTACATACTGAATTCCTTCCACAGCAACAGCGACTTAAGGAATTACCTCCCAAGGTACTCCTCCACTGAATATGTATGGGGGCCCACAGTTCTATAGGCTTCAGGGAAATTTATATCAAGAGGCTGCAAATGTCCTGCATAGTACTAGAAGAGGGAGAGCTACCAGATAAAGGAGGTTATACTAAGGGGAAAAGATAAAAGAACTACAAATCAAAAACATTTATTGTGCCCTTATTATATGTAGAGTATTATGAAGGTGTTTTGAGAATACCCAGAAATACACGTTGGAGGAGCTTGAAATATAGTGAGAAAAGACAAAAAGCCCATGAGTAAACAATACATGAGCAGCCACTCAGCAGTATGGTCAGCTGTCAAGGGAGTGAGATTGGCAGGAAATATTCTGAGCACAGAGCAGGGTGATATGACTGAGCAGGAATGATCTGGAAAGGTTTCATGTGAAGGTTTGTTTTCAGAATACGTAGACCTTAGATAGGGTAAGGCGCTGGTATCTTAGGCGAAGAGAACAGAAGTAACAGAACAAGTTAAGTAAGAGTGGGCCTGCTTGTGCAGTGCTGGAACTTGTGGATCAGAACTAGCAAGAGAAATTGGAGCATCACCCACGGCCAAGGCGGAAGCTTGCAAATGGAAAAGGTGTAGTGACTGAACCTTGGCAACTATCCTCACATTTAAGAAGCAGGTAAAAGAGCTGGTGAATAACATAATGAAGTCTGGTTGGAAAGCTCTGAAGAGATCCAAGGTCAAGGACCCACCAAGGAGGGTGGTCAGCAAAGTCAAATGCCAGAGAGGCCAAGAACTCTAAGAACTGAGGAAAGACCTCAACTGTAAACCAGATGCGCTGTAAATGAGGGTGGTGGCTCTTGACCACACTGCCTGTGTGGATTAATATGCTACTACTTTCAGCTCCATCTTTTGGATTTGTATAGGGTGTTTAACTATCACTTGAACAGGTCCAAAGTATCTGGTGAAAACAATAAACTATGGTTTACTATCGGTCCTTATTCGTTCCTACCTGTCCATAGCCATGCGAGGCATTTTAAGGCTGTGCTTCAGTGGCTTGTGGTCTTCCCTCCCGCGACTGCCCACCTCCAACTCACTTTTGTGACAGCTTTTGTTTGTGCTGCTGTCATCCATTCTCAAGTGGCCTGTCCTGCTGAGCTGATTTTCTGGGATCCTGGCTTCACAAAACAAGGAGCGTTATGCATTGGGACCTTGTCTTTGGAGACTTCGTCATGGCTGTAGGCTGCACTACAACCTTGGCCAGCTGCCTTGCAAAGAAAGACAAGTGATCGGTCACAAGGGAAACCAGATCAGGGAGAGATGGATCCGGTGAACCTATCATCCCTACTACAAACATGTGTTCAGCTGGTAGCAGATCAGTAACATCTTCTCCAGGAGTAAAGGAGAATTTATTTACATGCTCATTACATATGCAGAGTTGTGACCAAATTGCTGCAGGTGACAGGTCCAAGTTCCTATAAGGATGTCCTATGGCTTCATACCAGACTTTGTTCCGGACTTCATCTCTTAAGTGCTGTCATTTCTTCTGTATAAGCTATGGTTACTTTGGTTTCTTTTCTTCCTCTTAGACAGCAGATTCCAGCTATTATCACATAGCTTCCTCATTTATACTAGAGTAAACCATTATTATGGATGTAAGAAAACGGGTTTCATAAGCAAACCCACTGTGAAGGTAGCCAGGACAGGTGTATTAGTCCGTTTTCATGCTGCTAATAAAGACATACCCAAGACAGGGTAATTTATAAAGGAATGAGTTTTAATGGACTCAGTTCCACATGGCTGGGGAGGCCTCACAATCATGGTGGAAGATGAAGGAAGAGCAAAGGGGCTTCTTACACAGTGGCAGGCAAAAGAGCTTGTGTAGGGGAACTCCCATTTATAAAGCCATCAGCTCTCATGAGACTTATTCACTACCATAAGAACAGTATGGGTGAAACCGCGCCCATGATTCAATTATCCCCACCTGGCCCTGCCCTTGACAGGTGGGAATTATTACAATAAAGTGAGAGGTGGGTGGGGACACAGCCAAACTATATCAACAGGTCATGTACGTAAGCTGCTTAATATTTATTGAGCAGCTACACTGTGGACTGAATCAAATAGAATATGAGGATACATATGTGAAAAAATATTATTTTAATAGCTGGCTCCAGAGTTCCTCTTGGGAAGTTACTTTGTGTAGGAAAAAACTTCGGTAAACAGTTTAGGAATGGCAGGTAGCTATGAAGGCACAGATTAGGAGATGGAAATAAAAGTATTGTATAAAGAGAGAAGAGAGGAGGGGAGAGATGGGACCAGAGAGACGGTACAATAGTGGGAGGTTACAGGTTATGATGAAAAAATGGGGGTAGGTGGTAGGCGGATAAAAATATCATGGGAGGAACTGAAGGACTTTTAAGAGCAGGGATTTCTAATTTTAGGTTTTTTGCATCCTTAATTTAAAACCACTTATCTGCTCCAAACCTTCCAAAGAGTTGGCTATAGAAACTACCAAAGAAAAGGGGCTGATTTCGAAATTATGTGTCAGCAGGAGTAGAGAGAGGAGAGTTGTAAGAGGTGATATGTGGAGAGGTCTAAGTGTTCAGGAAAAGCAAGAACTGAGAGCCAGAAGTGACGGTGCAATCCTTGAGAGGACATTGGCCGTGGGGAACACCACAAGGTGGATAAGGGACTCAGTCAAGTTCAAGAAAATCTCTGTGGTAGGATGACTCAGCTGGATTACAGGAGCCATTTTTGTTATTTTCAACCATAATTTTTCAGGAGATATTCATTACTAGAAAATGACAAGGTCACGAATTCACTCCCCTTCCTCTTTTTTTCTATTAAATTTCTGGGCCTCAGTTTTCCCATCTATAAAATCTAGAGATTGGGCCTAGAATATCTCTGTAGTTTCCATTAGAGTCTATAGCTCTAATAATAATAACAACACATTTTTATGTTCTCTTTTGAGGTAAATTTACATGCAGTGAAATGTACAAATCTTAAACGTCCCATTCCAAGACTTTTGACAAGTGCATATACTTCTGTAACCGAAACTCTTAGCTATAGAATTTTTTCATCACTACAAAAAATTCTCTCAAACCCCTCCCCGACAGCCAACCACTATTCTGACTTTTATCACTATTGATTAAATAATTAATATTTAATAGCTATTGTTAAATGCTAAGCTTTGTTTTATAGAGCTTCATCAGTATTAATGCGTGTATTTCTTACAAGAGTTGCAAGATGGATATCTCCATTTTTGCAGATCAAAACGTTAAGAGGTGAGAAAGGCGCCCCTGGTCATCAGCTACCAAGCACAGGGGCAGGACGTGAACTAAGAATTCGTTTTAGAAGCCCACGCTCTTAACCTGTTTATCCTAGAGTCCACAAACGATTGCCAAGAAACAGCATAAATCCAAATTCAGTCGAAAGCAATGCCATTTGCAAGTTGTAAAACCTCCTGAATAATCCTAAAGGCCATATGCATTCCATCTTATCGAAGGATTCCTTTCTATCCCCCTCCCCAGAGAATGGAGAAAGGGGGTGCGAAAGACTTCAATTCGGTTTGACTGGAGAAAAACACAGAGGTGGCGTAGGATCCACACATCCCTTGGGGGCAGACCCAGCGGCGGACGCCTGGACAGGCGGCGGGGAAAGGCGCTGCGACGCCCCGGGTGCCCCCTCCTTCGACGCCACTGGCATCACCTCCGAAAGCAGCAGGCACGAAGGTGCCCTGCCACGGGGGCTGGACGCAGTGGAGGCAGGCTCATCAAGCACGACCAGAGCTCAGTCGGCCACACGTCCTCCTCAATGTCACTGTCTCCCTGCTCTCCCACCCCGCGCCGCTGCACCTCCCTCCCCTCGGCAACCTGGGCGGGAGTCCCAAGCTCCGCCCCAGAGCGGACTCACAGCCCCCGCGCTCCCTCCCGCGCTGCGCCCACCGCGCGGCCGCGGCTGCCATGGCAACACTACGCCGCCGCCGCCTTTTCACGCACGTCGCGAGCTAACGGACTCGGCGGCGGCGGCGGCGGCGGCCTGCGCCCCACCCGCACCCCATCTGGACCGCATCGCTGAATGTGCCCGGACCTGCGCCTTCTGGGTAATGAATCCGAGAGAAAGGGGCGAGGGCGAGACAGCAGGTGGTGGAGGGCTCTAGCCAACAGCCCCTCTCGGCCTCCCACCGCCGGAGACGCCAGGGCAGTGGGCTGCGGGGTTCCTCGGGAGCTGGCTCCCGTGTGGGGACGGGGAGGGGCGCGGGAGCGCCAGGCTCGCGGTGCATCATGGGAATTGTAGTTCAGCGACTCCTCGGGCTCGCGGTCTTGGTGGGGTAGCTCGGACTGGCGAACTACAAAGCCCGGCGGCCCCGACCGCCGGGAAAGACCGATAAACTTTGAGCGGACCGGGACAGAAAAAAAAAATCTCTCTTTGTCTTGAGGGGGCTGTTGAGTGGTCGCGGACCTGGGCTCTGTGCGTTGGGAAAGGGAAGTGGAGGTGAGCCTCGGGCTTCCCGCCCTGTAGCTGGGCCCGCCCCAGTTGCAGCGCTCAGCCCCACCCCGGCTGGGCCACCGCCCTGCACAGTCTCAGGGATGAGCAGCCGCCCAAGCTGCAGGGCCTCGGGTCTTCGGCGCCTCTGACCCTCGCAGGTTGCTGCCTCTCGGTGCAGAACCGTATGTATGTCACACATTGGTTGTGAGACCTGAGAAACCGTGTTTTAACAGGTTTTTCTCCTTTCCTGGATACGTTTATTTCTGGGTTAGTCATGTTTGTTTTAAAGTAGCTCAGAGGTGTTTGCATATTAAACCCATCAATTGGTAATTACTCAAAGGGCAGTAATGTTTAAAGGTTAAGTGTGGAAATAGATAAAAAGATGTCATTGCGATTATATGGTGGTATCTGGCATTTTTAACTTTTTGCATTTTTGAATTTTATTTCTTGAGGTTCAAGGTTGTGAAATGAGTGCTCCACCCCACCCCCCCCTTGCCAGCCTGAACACTGCCTACACATATTTTGATTAGTTCAGTTTTAAATTACTAGTAACTTTTAAAAACAGACTTTTTTTAGCAGTAGGCAGCAATAATTCTTTGATTATTCCAGTGTTATTCAGAATTTCTCAGCATGTTTTCGGAAGGAAAAATACCATGTTTTAATTATTTAGTTAATTCTTTATATATTTTGTATGTTCAGGAGTACACTTGAGTCCTTAGAGTTGACTCAAAGACTTGCTGGTAAAGGAAGCTGACACAGATTTACGAAACCTTCCTTGACGACCCTTTAAAATTTTTTAATAGGTAGATAACCACCCTAGAAATTTGCTGCTTTATGGAGTAAGTTGGAGAATTGTTGATATTATTGTGAGTTTGTGTGTGTGTGTGTTTAAAAACAAAAAGACCACAAATCCTATAAAACTTTCTCTTAATTAAAATGAAGTTGACCTGTGTAAATTTTACTTGAGGTTGCAATTTTGTACAAGGAGGAGATGGAAAGTAGGTTTAGTAAGACAGGTAGAAAACAAAATTGAGGCCTTATGTGATACAACATAAGGTTTGAAGTATTTTATTTATTCATTCAAAATGTGTTAAGAACCTATGTGCCAGGCATTATGCCAGGTGGTGAGAATAAAGAGATGAAAAAAGATAGTCTGTATCCTGCATGGGCAGTCTTGTCATCACAGTAGTGTGGTAGAGATAAGTGCAAGTTGCTATAGGAGCCCAGAGGAAATAATCACATAACAGTAACATTTATTGAATATGTCAGGTGCTGTGAGGAGTATTTTGCATGCAACTCCTTACTTAATCCTCAAAACAGTTGGTGAAGTAGTTACTGATTTTTAGAGATGAGGAAACAGGCTTTAGAGGCCTTGCACAAAATCATAGCTGGTAAAGTGTGAACCTGGGATTTCAGCCCAGGTGGGTCTGATCCTGATCTCAAGCACTGACCATTCTCTGTCATTTAGTAGAAAGATCCTGACTCTGTCTAAGGAAGTCAGGGGAGGCCTTCAGTATGATTTGACTTTTAACTTGTGTTAAAATAGTTGAATAAGCTTTCACTGGAGTGATGATGAGGAAAGTCATTCTAGGACAAATGGATGGCACAAAATAAGCAAAGGATAGATTGAAGAATGAGTATTTTGTATTTGGGAAACGCTAGGTGGTTCTGAATGACTGGATCCCAGAATACTTGCAATTAGTGGGTGAGGCCAGATCTTAAAGTACTTGGCACCATATTCAGAGTTTAGAATTTTTCTTGATATGGGGCAGTCATTGAAGAATTTTAGCTAGAGTGGTGGTGGTGTCAGATTTGTATTTTAGAAAGATAACTCCAGCCCCAGTGTAGAGAATGGACCTGAGAGGGGAAAGATTAGAGGTAGTAGAAAAGCCAGTTGTGTAATAGAAAAAAACAAAGTCCAGTAGAGAAATGAAGAGAATCTGAAGTAAGCAGTTGGAGTTACAGAAAGACATGGATTCAAGGAATATTTAAGAGATAAAATTGATATGACTTGATAAGAGTTTGGATGTTGGGAGTTAGATTTGGAACTCTTAGCTGATTGATTCCTCAGTTTCTGGCTAGCATGACTGAGGTAATAGTGAACCCATTGATTGAGATGAGGAGGAGCTGGTTTTTATTGGGGTGAAATATAAAGATATTAGTTGAGTTTTGAGCATTTGTTTGAGGTTCCTATGGGATATTCAGTTGGAGGTGCATTTTAGTCTGGAGTTCAGAGACAGCAGGCTGGAGTTAGAAGTGTGCATATAGATAAGTAGTTAAAGCTACAAGGGAGAATGGACCAGCTCACATTGGAGTAATGAGTAGAAAAGAAAAAGGAAGAGGTTTGGATATGGAACTCTCATTTAAGAAATGTGTGTAGGCCGGGCGCAGTGGCTCGCGCCTGTAATCCCAGCACTTTGGAAGGCTGAGGCGGGCAGATCAGGAGATCAAGAGATCGAGACCATCCTGGCCAAGATGGTGAAACCTCGTTTCTCCTAAAAATACAAAAATTAGCTAGACATGGTGGCGCACACCTATAGTCCCAGCTACTCAGGAGGCTGAGGCAGGAGAATAGCTTGAACCCAGGAGGCAGAGGTTGCAGTGAGCCAAGATCATGCTGCTGCACTCCAGCCTGGTGACAGAGCGAGACTCCGTGTCAGAAAAAAAAAAAAAAAAAGAGTTGTGTGTATGTGTTTGCGGGAGGAGCCTACAAATGAGACCCTAGTTAGGAGGCAGAGAGGAAGAACAACTGGGAGAGAGCATAACAAACAAAGGAGGGGAAAATAAAGAAAGTAAGTTGTCTAATTTTGTGTCTACAACTTATTTTCTGCATGATCATAGGCAGGTCTCCAAATCTGTACCCTTATTTCATATGAGGTGTTAATACTATTTATTTGATTTTGGGAAGTTGAAACAGTTTAGTGGAGGTAAACCCTAAAGTGCTCAACAACTGAAAGCATTTCTTCTCCCACTTCCTTACTAACAGTGTGGCAGGACTGCCAGTTCTGTCTGATAGAAAGGCCCTGTTCTGTGACTTGACTTGACCATATTAAGCAGGTGGATCAGGTAGTAGTTATATTACAAAGTGATGATTAGAGTCTGAGGACTAATCAATTTTTTTAAAATGAAGCTTCCTTTAATGCTATAAAATGTTATTGTATAGGGCATTAATACGAATGTACTTTTGCCTTGTTTTCATCGTCAAAGAAACAGGAAGTTCCACTAGATAATATGAGAGCTCAATGGCTCTAAAATTCTTCAATTCTGACAGTGTTTCATGTCTGGACTGATTTGTGATTTCACTGATATTTGAGCATCTGTAAATGAAAATATGTTTATAGTTTAATGTGCTCAAGAGTATTTCATTTTATTTTATTTTTTTTGGAGACAGGGTCTGACTCTGTCACCTAGGCTGGAATGCAATGGTGCAGTCATAGCTCACAGCAGCCTTGAACTCCTGGATTCAAGCAGCCTTCCTGTCTCAGCCTCCCCAGTGGCTGGGATTTCAGGCATGTGGCCACACCCGGCTCAACATTATTTTAAACATTTTTCTCTTCAGTGATAACTATACTTATATATGGTAGTCCCAGGGAAATTGTGCCCTAGAATACTTGATAAAAGTGAGATATGGGCATTTGCCAGATAAATTCAAGGCATAGATTGTGAGAGTAGTTCAAAAAAAATGGAGTAGTTTTTCAAGGTGGTTTAATCTTCACTGGATGTCTTTAGATATGTTTCTTTTGCTGGGGTATGGTTTGGTTGTGGTCCTAACCGAACGGATGGCAAAGGAGTAAATGACCTTTTAAGTCCTTTTGTAACTTTGTTCTGTCCATTAGTAATTGTAAAAGCTTCTATTAGGCAGCCTATTAAAAAGTGAGCTTTGGTTTGAAATCTTATTCTTTTTAATATTTTGCTATGAAGCTGTTTTTAGTAAGTACTTTTTATAGTTTTTAATCATATCTAAGTATTGTTTTGCATTTTGTAAAGAATTTAATGCTTAGTTGCTGACCCCCCAATTGTATTTACTTCCCAGAGTATTATAGAACTCTTTAGAATGGTTATTTTATGGACATTTATCAAACACATGTGCCTTGCATTTGAGTTCAAGAAACATTATTGTGTGTCTTTATGTCAAACAGTGCACCAAATGATACATGATACATGAATAAGATCTGGCCCCTCTCTCAAAGGATGTTACATTTCAATCAGTGCTCAAACTAGTTTTGGTATACTCTTATGTTTTTTAAGGAAATCATCTCCAAAAAACAATGTATTTTATTTCTTATTTTCTTAGCTTTTACGTGTTTGAGGGACAAACAATATAACTTCATTTGCTGTATTTCAATAAGTTGTTCCTTTATTCTCGTTTATTCCTGTCTCTGTGAGTGTCTTTATATGTCAGTATTCTTTTCTTTCTGATGTTTTACTCTTTCCATTTTTCCTGGTGATTTGGCAGTAGGAAGAGAAATGAATGAGAGAATCAGTAGTGACTGTTTTTTTTTTTTCTGACCTACTTATGTGAGAGTATGGATGACTGGTATTTAACAGATAATTCCTGATATTTTTATACTTGTATTTTCTCTGCATTATTAGATATTATTTGAAGTCAAGAATTTTATGTTAGTGAACTCCACGTGGCCTTACATTGTTTCTTATATGTATATAGGTTATTTGCTTAATGTGGTAGGTGCTTACTAATTAGTTTAGATTGGATGATGAATGGATGAGTAAGTAAATATGATTATAAAATTACTTGTTCAAAGACTACTTGAGTCTGGGTGTGGTGGCTCTTGCTTGTTATCCCAGCACTTTGGGAGGCTGAGAGGGGCAGAACGCTTGAGTCCAGGAGTTTGAGACAAGTTGCCTGGGCAACATGGCGAGACATCATCTCTGCAAAAAATACAAAAATTAGCCAGGCGTGGCCGCGCACACCCGTGATCCCAGCTACTCAGGAGGCTGAGGTGGGAGGATTGGTTGAGACTGGGAGGTCCAGGTTGCAGTGAGCTGAGATTGCACCATTGCACTCCAGGCTGGGCGACAGAGTGAGACCTTGCCTCAAAAATAAATAAATACATACATACATATTTCATAAAATAAAGTAATATGAAGCAGATGGTTTTGAAAGGTTTTAGGCTGTTCAAAGCACTATGAAATTAAAAAACAAGTAGTATTTAATTATATAGGCAACCGCAACAAAATATCTTTATTTCTGTTAATAAGCCTTTTATATTTATTTTTAGATTAGCTGCGTAACTTTAAAGGAATTTGAGGCAGTAAATTGTAATGAGCCAGGAGGACAGGCTCTGAGTTAGACACATCTGGGTTCAAATCCAGGCTCTATGGGCAAATTATTTAAATTCTTTAAAGCCTCAGTCACCTCCTCTGCTAAATGGTGGGTAACTGTTATTGTTTTGTAGTGTTACAAGGATTAGATGAGATAATGCCTAGAAAAACATTTTTATCGTATTACTTGGTGGGGAGTTAGCATTCAATAAACATCGCTACTATTATTTTTGTGCTAAAAAGGGTATTTACGCACTTAGATAAAGTTTATAGGGTTTTTTTTGTTTGTTTTTTTGAGACAGAGTCTCACTCTTGTCGCCCAGGTTGGAGTGCAGTGGCGCCATCTCGGCTCGCTGCAACCTCCGTCTCCTGGGTTCAAGCTTCGGCCGCCTCAGCCTCCTGAGTAGCTGGGACCACAGGCACTCGCTACCACACCCGGCTAATTTTTGTACTTTTTTAGTAGAGACGGGGTTTTGCCATGTTGGCCAGGCTGGTCTTGAACTCCTGACCTCAGGAGATCCGCCTGTCTAGGCCTCCCAAAGTGCTGGGATTACAGGCGTGAGCCACTATGCCTGGCCAAGTTTATAGTTTAAGCTGTCATCTTGAGACACAGTAACAGATGATCCACATTTTCTGTCCTTTGTAATATTTTAAAGCTGCCAGTAGAATTTAGAACATGAGCAGAAATTACTGTGATGGTTACTTTTGAGAAACGTTTAAGCTCTTAGAACCCTGTATTAGTATCTAGATTCTTTTATGTTTATGAACAGTTTTTTTTGTTTCTAAAATATTTGAGAAGTGATTTGTATACATGTAAAAAATAAATGAAAAGCCTTAATTACTACATACATTCTTCTGTAATGTCTGGGTTTGTGGTTGTTTTCTTTATTATTCATGGCAAACTGTAGTCCTTGAGACTATTACCCAAAATAAAGAGATGGGAGGTATTGTGGTTTTCAAAATTAACTATTTTGTTGATTAGTACTCACATAGTAGGTTCATTTATTGTGCTTGAAACATACTTTAGGATGCATTAATTTGAGAAGACATGGTTATGTGTCTCCTTAATTGTTTTATTTATAGCAGCCATTGTATGACATAAACTGGACTTCGGTGATTTGGAGAAACTTTTTTTTTTTTTTCATTAAGCATGTAAAGCCTGGACATATTGATAAAATTCATTGTGGTACAAAATATTGAAAATAAAACTTGATTTGTTGTTTTGCTTTCCACTGTTCTAATTAGTGTTATTTAGTTCACATTGCTATAGTTCAGGTTACTTAGGTGTTTCTGAAATAGGCGTCTACTTTCAGGAATTTACAACTTTTAGGAGGAAAAGGAACAATATGAGAAAAATATGGAAGTGTCAGAATAAAAATAGTTTAAAGCAGAAATTATTTTCTTAGCCTCATATGCATTGTAAGTATAACTGAATTAGATTGACATCATTCACGTAAAATTAGTTTAAAAAATGTTTTGTTTCCTCTTCAAAAACCATTACTGTGGAGACAAAAGAATGATAAATATTATGATTTCATTTGTAAAAGGAGTTATGAGTGACATCCCTGGTGGGATTGGGTTCTGGATACAAGCTAGCTTTTCATTTTTTCAATTATATGTCTTAGTCTTGGCATGAGATAAAAAATTCAAGTATGTTGGGAGAGAGTGTGTGTGTGTGTGTGTGTTGTGGGTGATGGTAGATTTAAAGGAGAGAACAGAAAGGTTGGAGATGTAGCTGAAAAGATGGCTTTATGTGTTACGTTTAGATCTGAGTCATGAAACAGTTACAAAAATAATTATCTGGAACCAGATAAAGCAGTATTCCTTCTTGATCTGAGCATGAACTTGGACTGAGCTCTTCTCAGTCTGAGCCTAGAACTCTCCTTGAAGGTATTATCTGGAGCATTCTGTATAGGGCAACTTTGCTGGGTCAGTTCAGCAGTAAATACTGTAAGAAGATGCTTAATTTATTTTTGAATACATAATCTCAAAATAAGAGACATTGTCAAATATTAGACATTGCTAAAATATTTTGTCTTTAGATTTAACCTGACATTTTAAAAAGACCTAGAAATTCTTCTAATTTATATTAAAGGAGATTTAAAAAACTATGTTTCAAGATTATGACTAAAAATAATTTTAGTATAGCTTCTAGAAATTTATAATGAAAATTGAATCAGTTGATTTCTTTTTTTCAGAGGAAAAATTAACTGCTTCAGTTATCTGCATTGATGTTGAGTGTAGAGTAAAAATATTCCTTATATTGATTCAGTGTTGTATGTGAGGAATGATGTTAACATATGATCACATTTAATTTTTAAAATAACCTTAGGATAAATATTATTTTTCCTATTTTGTAGACAGAATTGAGGCTTATTGAAATTATATGATTTGCCTGAGGTCACAACTAAAAATTTATGGTGCCTGGATTCATATCCAGGCTTTTCTGTCTGAAATTTTTATGTGGCCTTTATCAAACATAAACTTGAATGGTTTGGTATACAATTCTAGGTTGCCAACCCCCTACACCCTTACCCCTTGGAAGATATTATTTCATTGTCTCCAGGCTCCCACTGTTCCTCTTGAAAAGTTAGCTGTTAATATAATTTCTTTCCTTTGTATATAATTTGTCATTTCTTTCCGTTTTAAATGTTCTTCAGTCTTACTACCTTGTCTCTAGGTGTGAACTTTGATTTGCTTTGAAACTGAAAATTATTGTCTTCTGTTAGTTTTGGAAAATTCTCAGCCATTGTATTTTTGAATTTTGCCTTTCTTTTTTCTCCTGGAATTCATAATAGACATACATGATGGATCTTCTCTTTCTACTCTGTTGCATTTCTTAATCTTATTTACTTATTCTCTCTGTATATGCTGCATTCTGGTCAGTTTCTGCAGCTCTGTCTTCTGGTTTATTGATTCTCCTTTTATCTGTGTCTAATCTCTTGCTTCCTCAGTCCACTGAGGTTTTTTTTTTTTATTTCAATGACTATATATTTTAATGCCAGAAGTTCTTTTTGATTATTTTTCAAATAAGCTTATTTATTTTAAAATTTCTTGTCCCTATGTCTTTAAATGTACTTATTTTACAGTAGCTAAAAAGGCCTTAATTTTGCTTTATGTTGTATTAATTCTCCCTCATAGTGGATTGCTTTCTTTGTATCTTGTAATTTTAGATGTAAACTCAGTGGAAATAAAGTAAAGCCTGGGTAAATGATATGTCCTGTACTTTTGTGATTTGTTTCTGTGAAGTGCGCTATGGAGAACTGATGAGTGAATAAACAAATTTTAGTATGTCTATATAATGGGATACTACTCAGCAATAAAAAGTAATTACTGATACATATAAGGGCATCGTTGAATCTCAAAAGCATTATTCTAAATGAAGGAAATCAGAGTATATACCATATGAGTTTATTTATTTTGCATTCTAGAACTGACAAAACTGCAGGCATACTTGAGAGATACTGTGGGCTTTGTTTCAGACCATTTTGGTAAAGCAAATATTGCGATAAAGCTAGTCACACAAATTTTCTGGTTTCCCAGTGCATATAAAAGTTACGTTTACACTATACTATAGTTTATTAAGTGTGCAATAGCATTACGTCTAAAAAATGTACATGCCTCAATTTAAAAAGACTTTAAAATTTTTTAACTTTTATTTTAGATTTAGGGGGTACATCTGCAGGTTTGTTACATGGGTATATTGCATGATGCTGAGGTTTGGGATATGAATGATCCCGTCACCCAGAGAGTGAGTGTAGTAGCCAAAAGATAGTTTTCCAACCCTTGCCTGCCTCCCTCCCACCTCTATTAGTTTCCAGTGTCTGTTGTTGCCATCTTTATGTCTAGGAGTATCCAATGTTTAGCTCCCACTTATATGTAAGAATATATAGTACTTGGTTTTCTGTTCCTGCATTTATTTGCTAAGGATAATGGCCTCCAGCTACATCCATGTTGCTGCAAAGGGCATGATTTTGTTCTTTTTTAAGACCATGTAGTATTCCATGGTATATATGTACCACGTTTTCTTTATCCAATCCACTGTTGATAGATACCGAGATTGATTCCATGGCTTTGCTATTGTGAATAGTGCTGCAGTGAAGATACGAGTGCATGTGTCTTTTTGGTAGAATGATTGGTTTTCTTTTGGGTATATACCCAGTAATGGGACTGCCGGGTCAAATGGTAGTTCTGTTTTAAGTTCTTTGAGAAATCTCTAAACTGCTTTCCATACCAACAATGTATAAGTATTCCCTTTTCGCTGCAGCCTTGCCAGCATCTGTTGTTAAAAAAGACTGTATTGCTAAAAAATGCTAACAATTATCTGAGCCTCAGCAAGTCTTAATCTTCTTACTGGTGGGGGGATCTTTTCTTGATGGCTGCTGACAGATCAGGGTAGTGGTTGCTGAAGGTTGGGGTGGCTGTGGCAATTTCTTCTTCCTCCTTCTTCTCTTTTTCCTCTCTTCCTACTCCTCCTCATCCTTCTTCCTTCCTCCTCCTTCTTTTCTTTTTTTTTTAGAGGCAGGGTCTCACTCTGTCACCCAGGCTGGAGGGCTGGAGCGTAGTGGTGCGATCATAACTTACTGCAGCCTCAAACTCTCAGACTCAAGCGATCATCCCGCCCCAGCCTCTTGAGTAGCTAGGACCACATGTGACTAATTTTTTTTTCTTGTCCCTAATACTTTATTGGTCACCTCTAGGCCTGTGTGCTGCTGGGCGGGCTCGGGAGTGGGCGTCACTATTCAGCTCCCAGGAGGAGGCATGAGAAGGCCTTGGTCTAGCCCTCCAGGGTCCCAGACTGTGGTGTTTGGAGGGGCAGGTCTGGCCTTTCCTGGGTCAGCACAGGGCACCTAGGTAGGGGCACAGGTGGGCACCCAGCACAGGCACCTAGGTAGGGGCACAAGCTCACTATCCATTGGCCAGCCTAATTTTGTTTGGAGAAATATTCCTCGCCGTCATCCACGTTGAGCTTAATTGTGTTACTGCCAAGCTTCCAGCCAGCAGGACAAACTTCCCTGTGCTTGTCCGTGTACTGGATGGTCTGGACCAGCTGCAGAGCCTCATCCAATGAGTGTCCCACAGGCAAATCATTAACAGTGATCTGGCGAAGGACACCCTTGCCATCAATGATAAAGAGGCCCCAGTAGGCAATGCACTCATCTGTTTTCAGCTCACCGTAATCCTCAGACAAGCGTCTTGCCACATTAGCAAGCAGGGGGATGTTCAGGGGGCCCAAGCCTCCCTCCTTCCGGGGGATGTTAATCCAAGCCAGGTGGGTGAACTGAGAGTCCACCAAGATGCCCAGCACTTCGCAGCCCAGCTTGCGGAAGTCCTCGGCATGGCTGCTGACTGCAATAATCTCCGTGAGGCACACAAAAGTGAAGTCCAGAGGGTAGAAAAAGAGGACCACGTACTTCCCTTTGTAGTCTGACAGCTTCACCTCTTTGAAGGCGCCATCCACCATGGATGTGGCCTTGAAGTTAGGGGCGGGCTTTCCCATGCACGCATTACCTGAGGCCATGACTGAACAAGCTGTGTGGGCAAAGGCTAGATGCACGGACAATCACGTGCGTGGACCCGCGTTCTCAGTGCCCATGTGACTAATTAAATTTTTTTTTTTTTTTTTTTTTAGAATTGGCATCTTGCTATGTTGCCCAGGCTGGTCTTGAACTTCTAGCCTCAAGTGATACTCCTGCCTTGGCCTCCCAAAGTGTTGGGATTACTGGCATGACCCAGTGTGCCTGGCCCAGGGCAATTCTTAAAATAAGACAACAACAAAGTTTGGTGGATGTATTGACTCTTCCTTTTGTGAAAAATTTCTCCATAGCATGCAATTATACTGTTTGATAGCATTTTACCCACAGTAGCAGTTCTTTCACAATTGGAGTCAATCCTCTCCAAACCCTGCTGCTGCTTTATCAACTAGGATTATGTAGTAATCTAAATCCTTTATTGTTATTTCAACAGTGTTCACAAGCATCTTCACCAGGAGTAGATTGCAGCTCAAGAAGCCACTTTCTTTGCTCATGCATAAGAAACAACTCATCCATTCAAGTTTTTTTTTTATTTTTTGTAGAGATGGGGTCTTGCTGTGTTGCCCAGGCTGGTCTTGAACTCCTGGTCTTAAGTGATCCTTTTGCCTTGGCCTCCCGAAGTGTTGAGATTACAGGTGTGAGCCACTGTGCCCTACCCCGTTTATGTTTTTTCGTGAGATTGCAGCAATTCAGTCACATCTACAAGCTCCACTTCTAATTCTAGTTCTCTTGCTTTTTCTACCACATCTGCAGTGACTTCCTCCAATAAAGTCTTGAAACCCTCAGAGTCATCCATGAGGACTGGAATCAATTTCTGTAACACTCCTGTTAGTGTTAATGTTTTGACATCCTCCCTTGAATCACAAATGTTCTTATTGGCATCTAGAAGGGTGACTCTGTTCCAGAAAGTGTTCAATTTACTTTGCCCAGTTTCATCAAAGGAATTCACTATGTATGGCACCTGTAGCCTTAAAAAATGTATTTCTTAAATAATAAGATTTGAAAGTTGAAATAACTCCTTTATCCATGGCCTGCAGAATGGATAAGCAGGCATGAAAACAGCATTTATCTCTTTGTACATCTACATCAGAGCTCTTTGGTGACCAGGTGCATTGTCAGTGAGTGGCAATATTTTTAAAGGAATCTTTTTTTCTGAGCCATAGCTCTCAAAGTTGGGCTTAAAATATTCAGTAAGCCATACTGTAAACAGATGTGCTGTCATCTAGACTTTGCTATTCCATTTACAGAGCACAGGCAGAGTAGCTTCAGCATAACTCTTAAGGGCCCTAGGATCTTCATATTAGTAAATGAGCATTGGCTTCAACTTCAAGTCGTCAGCTAAATCAGCCCCGACACGAGAGCCAGCCTGTCCTTTAAGGCTTTGAACCCAGGCATTCACTTCTCCTCTCTAGCCAGGAAAGTCTTAGATGAAATATTTTTCCAATAGGAGGCTATTTTGTCTACATTGAAAATCTGTTGTTTAGTGTAGCCATCTTCGTCAATGATCTTAGCTAGTTCTAGACAACTTGCTGCAGCTTCTACATTAGCACTTGCTGCTTCACCTTGCACTTTTGTGTTATGGAAAAGGCTTCTTTCCTTAAACCTCATAAACCAGTCTCTACTTGCTTCATACTTCTGCAGCATCCTCACCTCTTTCAGCCTTCATAGAATTGAAGACAATTAGGGTCTTGTTCTGGATTAGGCTTTGGCTTAAGGGAATATTGTGGCTGGTTTAATCTTCTGTCCAGACCACTCACACTTTCTCCATATCAGCAATAAGGCTGTTTTGCTTTCTCATCATTCATATGTTCGCTGGAGTAGCACTTTTAATTTCTTTCAAGAACTTCTTCTTTGCGTTTACAACTTGGCTCTTTGGCACGAGAGATCTACCTCTTGGCCTATCTTAGCTTTCAACATGCCTTGCTTGCTAAGCTTAGTCATTTCTGGCCCTTGATTTCAAGTGAGAGACATGCAACTATTCCCTTTCACTTGAACACTTAGAGGCTATTGTAGGGTTCTTCATTGGCCTAATTTCAGTATTGTGTCTCCGGGAAAAGGAGGCCCGAGGAGAAGAGAGAGAGAGGGCAACAGCCTATTGGTAGGGCAGTCAGAACACAGTATTTATCAATTATATTCACCTTGCTATAGGGCATGGTTTGTGGTGCCCCAATACAATTACAACAGTAACATCACTGATCACTATTAACAGATATAATAAAAATGGAGAAGTTTGGAATATTGTGAGAATTACCAAAATGTGACATAGAGACACAAAGTGAGCACATGCTGTTAGAAAAATGGCACCGGTAGACTTGCTGGATGCACAGTTGCCATGAATCTTCAAATTGTAAAAAATGGTGTCTGTGAAGTGCAGTAAAATGAGGCGCGGTAAACTGAGGTGGGCCTGTGTAGGGAGAAGGGAACAGGAGAGTGCATGGTGAGAGTTGGAGGTCGAATGCAAAGTGGCAAAAGGGAGTTTTCTGGGGTGATGGAAATGTTCTTTACCTTTGTTGTGGTGGTAGTGGTGGTTATGCAGTTTATAAAGTTTTCAAAACTCATCAACTGTACACTTAAAATTAGTGGATTTAATTGTATGAAAATTATACCTCAATAAAGCTGATTTTTAAAAAGCAGGCAGAATTCATCTGTGGTATCAGAATAGTGATTAAAGTACTGACTGGGAGGGATGAAGGATCCTTCTGGGGAGTTGGAAGTGTTCTGTATTTTGAAGGGGTGTTGCCGGGGTGTACACAGTGTATGTGCACAGTGTAAAAGGTCATTGAGCTGCACACTTAAGACTTGTGCACTTTAAGTTATATACCTCAATAAAAAAGGAAAAAGTTCTAAAGAAGGATTATAATATAAAGTTGAGAACATCTCCAAGAAAGTAGAGCAAAAGGACAGAGAGATGGAAAAAAGGAGGGAAAAACTAAGAAAATTAGAGGACCAGCTGAGGAAGTCTAATTCCTGTATAAAAGGCATTTCACAGCAGAAAAAAAATGGAAAGAAATTTTTGATGAAATTCAGGAAAGAAATTTTAATAATTCAGAATATTTCCTAAAATGGAAAGACATTAATTTCTACATTGAAAGAACCCCAGATAGACCCATTTCAAAGCATATCATCAAAAATTTTAGGAAACTCATGTCAAAGAGAAGTTTCCAGAAAAGGGGAAAAACAAGTGATATATAACGAATTAGGAATTTAAATGACTTCAGTCTTCTTAACCTAATATTGAAACCTAAAATGTATTAGGGAAATGCCATAAAAATTCTCAAGGAAAATTATTTCCAAACTAAGATTCAGTAGCCAGGCAAATTCTCATGGAAGTATGAGGGTAGAATAAAGGTATTTACAGACATGCACAGTTGCAAAAATTTTTTCTCCCAACTGTAGAAAATGTGCTCCATAAAGGTAAGAGAGTGAAAAAAGAAAGAGAAAGACATGTGATACATAAAAAAAGGACAGCATAGAGGAGGCAGAAGGGCTCCCCAGGATGAAGGGAGGTACCAAGTTGAACAGCCTTGGAGGGTAGAAGGAGATAGTGTCTTTCTCCAGAGCAAAGGTCAGGTTTGCTTACAGCCTTGGAAGATACAGTATCTCCCTTTGGAACAAGGGGTAGGGAAGCATAAAACTTAATAGATTCAGGTTCTCTAAGCTTAGGCCTCCTCTCCTGTAATTCAGACTACTTCCTTTGCAGATGTTACATGGCCCTTTTCAAATTGCCCCATGGGAATTGGGGCTTGGGGAACTGATGGAAAAAAAAAAAATACCTTGGGTTAGGTTGTCTTCTGGAAGCTTTATAGTTTTAACTCTTACATTTAGGTCAGTAATCCATTTGAGTTAATTTTTGTATGTGATGTGAAGTAAGGGTTGAGATTCAGTTTTTGTTTTGCATATGGATAGCCACTTTGTTTCAGGACCCTTTTGCTGGAAAAAATTGTCCTTCCCTCGTTGAATTGCTCTGGCACTTTGGTTGAAAATTAGTTGGCTTTGTATGTATGAATCTGTTTCTTGACTCTAGTTTCTTTCACTGATCTTTGTGTCTGCCTTTATGTCAGTTCCACACTGTCTTGATTACCGTAACTTTATTTTTTTTTGAGATGGAGTTTCGCTCTTGTTGCCTTGGCTGGAGTGCAGTGGCGCGATCTCGGCTCACTGCAACCTCCTCCTTCCAGGTCAAAGCAGTTCTCCTGCCTCAGCCTCCCGAGTAGCTGGGATTACAGGCATGCCCCACCGCGCCCGGCTAATTTTGTATTTTTAGTAGAGACGAGGTTTCTTCATGTTGGTCAGGCTGGTCTTGAACTCTCAACCTCGGGTGATCCACTCTCCTCGGCTTCCCAAAGTGCTGGGATTACAGGCATGAGTCACCGTGCCCGGCCATGATTACTGTAACTTTATAGTAAATTTTAAAATCATGTAGTAGACATCCACCCCCAACAGGCATTTTTCCCCTCAACCCCTTAGAAGTACCCCACCTGAATACATCTGTGTTAGTAAGTCCTACTTTATTGTTTTTCAGAACTTTTGTCTATTTTGTGTTCTTTCATTTCCATATAAGTTTTAGAATCAGCTTGTCAATTTTTCCTAAAAAGGCTGCTGGGATTTTGATTGGGATTCCATTGACTCTATGGGTCACTTTCAAGATAATTTGACATCTTACGCATATTGAGTGTTTTTATTCATAAACACATACACACATATCTATTAATTTAGGTCATCTTTAATTCTCTTAGATTTTAATAGTTCTCAGGTTACAGATCTTGCACATATTTTGTTAAATTTATCCCTGAATATTTAATATTTTTTGGATGATTTTACTCTTTTTAGTTTCCAGTTATTTCTTGTATGTGGAAATAAGATTGATTTTTGTATGCTGACCTCTTATGCTGCAACCTTACACAACTCGTTTATTAGTTCTGGAGCTATTTGCAGATTCCCTAGGATTTTCTCCACTGACAATCATGTTTTCTGTAAATAAAAGCAGCTTTACTTCTTTTCCAATCTGCATGCCTTTTATTTTTGTATCGCCTTATTGCACTGGTTAGAACCTCAGTTCTAATGTGGAATAGAAGGGGTGAGAGCAAATATCCTTGTCTTGTTCTTGATCTTGGAGAGCATTTAGTCTTTCACAATACATATGCTAGCTGTAGGTATTTCATAGAAGTCCATTACTCGGTTGAGTAAATTGCCTTTTATTCGTAGTTTGCTAAGCATTCTTATGAATTATGTTGAATTTTGTCAAATACATTTTCTGTATCTATTGAGATGATTTATAATGTTTCATTTTTATTCTCTTAAAATTGTATTGATTGGTTTTAAAATAAACCATCTTGAATTCTTGGGAAAAACGTCACTGGGTCATAATACATTATCTATTTCATCACTGGGTCATAATCCATTATCTATTTTACATATTGCTGGATTTGATTAGCTAAAATTTAAAGATTTTTTGTATCTATGTTTTTAAGGGATATTGATATGTAATTTTCTGATAAGATCTTTGTCTGATTTTGGTGTAAGGCTAACACTGGCTTTAAAATATGAGTTGGATAGCCAAAAGAACTCTGGCAAAAAAAGGAAAAAAAAAAGAGTTGGAAATATTTCTACCTCTTCTGTATTCAATTTTATTAATTGATAAAGGAGTATTCCGATTAACTACTCTGTCTCTTCTTGGGCAAGCTTTGGTGTGTGACCATCATAGAATTTGTCCATTTCATTAAACTCACTTTTGTCTTTCAGTAGCTCCAAGGTTTGTAGTGATAGCCCTCCTTCATTTTTTGTTTTGGTAATGTGTATTTTTTTTTTTCTCTCTTTCCTGGTCAATCCTACTAGAGGTTTATTCATTTTATTGATATTTGTGAAGAACCTGCTTTTGGCTACATTGAAATTTTCTCTTGTTTTTCTGTTTTCTATTTCATTGATTTCTTCCCTCAACTTTATTACATTGTTCCTTCTGCTTCTTTTGGTTTTAATTTGCTTCCCTTGCTAGATTCTTAAGATAGAAGCTGAAAGCAAGAGTCGGCAAACTGCAGTCCAGGGGCCAAATCCAGCTTGTCACTTGTTCTTGAATGGCTCATGAATCAGGAATGATTTTTGCATTTTTATAAGGTTGAAGAAAAATCAAAAGAAGAATACTATTTTGTGACGTGGAAATTAAATGAAATTCAGATTTCATTGTCCACATATAAGGTTTTATTGGAACACAACCACACTTAGTTGTTTACAGATTGTCTCTGGCTGCTTTTGTGCTGGAATGGCAAAGTTGAGGGGTTGTGACAGAAACCATGTGGCATTCTCATTGCTTTTGCACTGCTGTTTCTGAACTGTAATCACTGTTTTAAGTGCCATGCATATCACTGTGCTGTGACATTTTACTTTATTATCAATGCATACACATCATGTCAAAACAAGAAAAGATGAAAAAAATAGACTTGGAATGTTATACTTTTAAAGCATGCTGAAGCATGGATTATTGAGTTATGACAAGGCATTGTATTATGCAGTGATACTATAGCTGTGTTAAATACAATATACACTGATATTACCAGACTCTGCATTCATCACAATATTCCCAACTCACAGGAAAGTAATGGTCAGAAAAATGAGAAAACATAAAAAGGAATATCTTATTCCAGTAGAATTTCTTTACAAAATTAGAAAATAAAAATCAGGCTGCACCCAGAGTAAACTTCCAAGTGGCTCATTTGTTAGCCAAGCAAGGAAGTCATTTATCAATAGTGAAGTAACTAAATTGTGTTGGTTACAACAGGCGCAGAATTGTATCTGGAGAAGGTAAACTTAAGACTGTTAGTCTTTTGGCAAGAAGAGTTGCTCAAAGAATTGGGGACATCAATAATCAATTAAAAAGGCAAATGATTTTGAGTGGTTTTCCTTGGCTTTTGATGAGTTGACAGATGTTACCAATACTGCTCAGTTGTTTATTTGAAAAGTCAAGGCTGAGTTTGAAGTTGTTAAATAATCTTAATGAATAGTGTGTGTAGAATAGCTAAAGATAAGAATATTTCAAAAAGTTAAGAAAACACTAATGGCATGCAACCTGAATGAAGTGTAGTCTGCTAAGATGTGTTATAACTGATGGTAGTAAAAATTTGTATAGAATAGAAAAGAATTCAGGTGGACAAATAAAGCTGTGAAAGTGTAAGAAGTTTGAAGTCTACAGTTACTTATTTTATTTCTTAGCAGGTATTTTGCAGAGAATGTTTGAATCTATCATGTAATCTTGAACCAGTAGTGTCAACATTTGCTCTTGTGGACTTAGCCATTGTCAGTTCTAGGAATTTTTGTCAGAAATAGAAGCTGAATATTCTCACTTTCCCTGCTGTACAGCAATTTGATGGTTTAATAGTTGTAAGGCTTTATTGCAAACTTTTGAATTTAGAAGTGAGATTGAAATTTTTCTGAATGTGAGAAACTGCTGTCAATCTGAATATTGAATGCTGAATGGCTTTAGAAATCAATTTGTGATGCAGACTCAATAGTATTAATGAATTCAACCTAAAATTACGAGACAAAACAGTTCTTATATCAAAACTAATACTGCAGTAAAGTTATTTCAATGGCAACCACTATTCTTTGAATCACAAGTAATATCAAGTAATTTTATATAGCTTTCCATGCTGTTATAAGTTAAAACAAAGAAGTAAGGTCTCCATTCCTACCCAGTTTGCAATAGGTATGTTTTCTGAGTTCAAACTACAGTTTCAGCAGCATTTTTTAGAACTCGATGTAAGTGCCAAGGAAATTTCCATTTAACTGTGCAGTTGAGGCACTTTTTATTTAACCTTTAATTGGAATGATTAATCTGCAAATAATGGCATGTAAATACTAAGAGTAAATCCTTTAAATGCCTTCCAAACAATGATTATGCTGAATTGAAATCATATACTTGTGACTACTATCAGTATAAAGTAGCACCTAACCTACTTTGAAAAGTAGACATTTTCAAACATGAAATGTATTGTATTCAAGGTAAACATTAGAATGTATGAACATTTGTGATTGATTTTGATGATAGGGAATATTAACTTTGAATCCCAACTAAGTGAAATATTGTCCCTAAAAAGAGTTTCATTCTTCTCCTTAGTCAACCTGTCTTACAGAAAGTTGTACTCTGTTATTGTTTCTATAATATTTTGAATTGCATCGATAAGAATTATGGAATTTTTTGTCTCATTATATAAGTAGTTATATAATATCCTTCATTTTGTTTGTTAGCCGTCAAAGCCTAAAATATTTACTTGTTAGGTCTTTTACAGGAAAAGTTTGGCAACCCCTGATTTGTATCAGGATATTTTTATCTTTTATAGTTTTGTATCTGTATTTGTAAGCTGGATTTATGCTTTTGTTTCACAATGACTTTAAAGGGAAATAATTTATAGAGCATCTTTGTTTCTACTGGATTTATTAATTACATATTATTCATTATAATAAGACCATATTGTTTCATGTTAATGTTCTAAATTTGAAGATGAGACTTTGTGTGGTTGTCCTGTATTCTGTGGATAGATCCACTGGACATTGAAATTTGTTACTGTGTAAAAGTAGTTGTATTAGTCCATTCTCATGCTGCTATGAAGAAATACCTGAGACTGGGTAATTTATAAAGAAAAGAGGTTTAAGTGACTCACAGTTCTGCATGGTTGGGGAGGCCGCAGGAAACTTACAATCATGGCGGAAGGCATCTCTTCACAGGGCTGCAAGAGAGAGAATGAATGCCAGCAGGGGAAATGGCAGATGCTTATAAACCCATCAGATCTCATGAGACTCACACATTATCATGAGAACAGCATGGGGGAACCACCCCCATGATCCAATCACCTCCATGTGCTCCTGCCCTTGACATGTGATTATTACAATTCAAGGTGAGATTTGGGTGGGAACACAGAGCCAAACCATATCATCCTGCCTGTGGCCCTTCCCAAATCTTATGTCCTCACATTGCAAATCATTCCAACCGTCCCCCAAAGTCTTAACCCATTCCAGACTCAAAAGTCCAAATCCAAAGTCTCATCTGAGACAAGGCAAGTTCCTTCCACCTATGAGCCTGCTTCAAAAGCAAGTTAGTTACTTTCTAGATATAAGGGGAGTACAAGCATTGGGTAAATATACCTGTTCCAAATGGGAGAATTGGCTAAAACAAAGGGATATAGGCCATGCAGTTCTGAAATCCAATAGGGCAGTCATTAAACCTTAAACTTCCAAAATTATCTCCTTTGACTCCACGTCTGACATCCAGGTCACACTGATGTCAGAGGTAGGTTCCCATGGCCTTGGGCAGCTCCACCCCTGTGGCTTTGCAGGGTATATCCCCACCTTCTGGCTGCTTTCACAGCTGACCTTGAGTGTCTGTGGCTTTTCCAGATGCATAATGCAAGCTGTCAGTGGATCTACCATTCCGGGATCTGTAGGATGGTGGCCCTCTTCTTACAGCTCCACTAGGCAGTGCCCTAGTGGGGACTCAGTGGGAGTTCCAGCCACACATTTCCCTTCCACACTTCCCTAGCAGAGGTTCTCCATGAGGGTCCTGCCCCTGCAGCAGACTTCTGCCTGGACATCCAGGCATTTCCATATATCCTCTGAAATCTAGGTGGAGGTTCCCAAACCTCAGTTCTCATCCTGTGCACTTGCAGGCCCAGCACCATGTGGAAGCTGCCAAAACTTGGGGCTTGTACCCTCTGAAGCCATGGCCTGAGTTGTACCTTGGCCCCTCTTAGCCATGGCTGGAGTGGCTGGGTGCAGAGCACCAAGTCCCGAGGCTGCACACAGCAGAGGGGCCCTGGACCCAGCCCAGGAAACCCATTTTTCCCTCCTAGGCCTCTGGGCTTGTGATGGGAGGGGTTGCCGACATCTCTGACATGCCCTGGAGGCATTTTCCCCATTGTCTTGGTGATTAGCTTTTGATTCCTTGTTACTTATGCAAATTTCTGCAGCTGGCTTGAATTTCTCCCCAGAAAATGAGTTTTTCTTTTCTATTGCATTGTCAGGCTACACATTTTCTAAACCTCTATTCACTGCTTCCCTTTTAAACATAAATTCCAATTCCAAACCATATCTTTGTGAATGCTTAAAACTGTATGCTTTTAAGAGCAATCCCCCCTTCCAAATCACCTCTTGAACACTTTGCTGCTTAGAAATTTATTCTGCCAGATACCATAAACACCTCTCTCAAGTTCAAAGTTCCACAGATCTCTAGGGCAGGGACAAAATGCTGCCAGTCTCTTTGCCAAAGCACAGCAAGGACAAGTTCTTCTTCATCTGCAACCACCTCAGCTTGAACTTCATTGTCCATATCACTATCATCATTTTGGTCAAAACCATTCAGCAAGTCTCTAGGAAGTTCCAGAGTTTCCCACATTTTTCTGTGTTCTTCTGAGCCCTCCAAACTGTTCCAACCTCTGCCTGTTACCCAGTTCCAAAGTCACTTCCACATTTTCAGGTATCCTTGTAGCAGCACACCACTCCTGGTACTAGTCTACTGTATTAGTCCTTTCTCACACTGCTATGAAGAAAAACTTGAGACTGGGTAATTTATAAAGAAAAGAGGTTTAATTGACTCCCAGTTCTGCATGGCTGGGGAGGCTCAGAAAACTTAGAATCATGGGGGAAGGCACCTCTTCACAGGGCGGCAGGAGAGAGAATGCATGCCAGCAGGGGGAATACCAGACGCTTATAAAACCATCAGATCTCATGAGACTTACTCATTATCACAAGAACAGCATGGAGGAAACTGTCCCCTTGATCCGTTACCACCACCTGGTCCTGCCCTTGACATGTGGTGATTATTACAATTTAAGGTGAGATTTGGGTGGGGACACAGAGCCAAACCGTATTAGTAGTGTACTATTTGTTGCAGTGTGATTCTCAAGTAATACAACTCTGCCTTCATGGAACCTTATAAGAGGAAAATAACATGCCAAACACATAAACATTTATTTTTAAAAATGTGTTGGAGTCCTTTAAAATGCCTAGAACTAGTGATGGTTAATTTTCAGGAAGAATTTTTGAGTCCCTGAAGAACAGATAAGAGATTGAGAGTCAGAGTAGAAGAGTCAGGCTCCCCAAACCAAAGTTTAATTCCCTGAAGAAGGCATAGAGTAGTATTTTGATTTTCTTCTTTATGTGTATTCATTGGTTTACTGTTCCTGGAAATCAGAAGGCAATTTTGACACTTTCTCAGGATATCATTCTCCTGTAACTCTGGACTTGCTATTCTTTTTAGTCTTGGGAGGAAAGTATCTTTGCATAGAAGCCTTGGATGATTCTAGGAGACTTTTGGAAAGCCTGGAAGAAAAGCCAGAATTACTGGACTGGAGAGCTTTGGTGGAAGCCAGAAATCTAGAGGGTATTCTAACTAACATCTTATAGAAAGGAAAATAACAATAGTTATTTGCATGGCCAAAAAGATATAGAGAATGATGGGGTCTTAGAAGATTACAAATTGGGGTTCAGAGAGTGTAATTTATAGATGTTTGCTTAGATTTAAGTTTGAGGCAATTACATGAGTATAAATGGTACATGGACAACTATAGACTGTTCTTTAAAATGTATTCTTTAAGTATAACTTTTTATTCTTGGGGCCAAGAAGTTTTAGTGATAACTAGTTTTTATAGTTTCAACTGACTTCAGTAGAAAATATATTCATATATTTATGTGATATTCATATTTTTTATATTGTCAAGAATAAATTGAATAAAAAAAAATTTCATCTGTTATTGCAGCCTATGGTAATTATAAAGGAATAAGGAAAACTAGTGTCCGGTTTTATGTACCTGTAAGTAAATCAGTAGTTCAGAGCTGTGTAACCTTTCTCCCTATTATTTCCGTGGGTGTTCTTTTGTAATCTCCTTTGTACTTCCAAATTTGAAAACGTTGTTTAGTGTTGTAAGATGCATTCAGATAACCTCAAAGAATGGTAACTATTTTGACTTTCAAAGTAGTTCTAGGCTGGGCGCAGTGGCTCACGCCTGTAATCCCAGCACTTCGGGAGGCTTAGGTGGGTGGATCACCTAAGGACAGGAGTTCAAGACCAGCGTGGCCAACACAGTGAAACCCATCTCTACTAAAAATACAAAAATTAGCCGGGCATGGTGGTGCACCCCTATAGTCGCAGCTACTCAGGAATCACTTGAACCTGGGAGGTGGAGGTTGCAGTGAGTCAAGATCATGCTGCTGCACTCCAATCTGGGCAATAAAGTGAGTCTGTGTCTCAAAAAAAAAAAAAAGTAGTTTTAAACATAAAGAATAATAAATGTTTTAAAGTCAGTGCTGAAAATTTTTAAAAAGTCATTATATTTTATGTTTAGGTCTCTGAAAGAAGATGAATTTGGCTGAGATTTGTGATAATGCAAAGAAAGGAAGAGAATATGCCCTTCTTGGAAATTACGACTCATCAATGGTATATTACCAGGGGGTGATGCAGCAGATTCAGAGACATTGCCAGTCAGTCAGAGATCCAGCTATCAAAGGCAAATGGCAACAGGTAAGATGATATTAAAGTATTAGATGAGTTAGGATGGCAGTACCCTATTATACTTGAGAGATTAGAGTTGGAAAATCTAATTTTGAGTTTGAGATGGAAATAGTTCCTATTTATCTCAATACTGAAATACATTTAAAATATACTCTTGAATAATTTTCTAGTATCTTACCTGGTTAATGTTTTTTGATCATATATTTCGTGAGGTATGTTTTGAAAATATTTAATTCCAATTGAATCTACTTTAACTTTTTTCTCTTTTCATGATCAGTTACCTAATTGTGTGACTGCAAACTTTTGAAATAAAGTATTTCATTCATTCATTCTTTTTTTTTTTTTTTTTTTTTTTTTTGAGACAGAGTCTTGTTCTGTTGCCCAGGCCGGAGCGCAGTGGCGCAGTCTCGGCTCACTGCAACCTCTGCCTCCCAGGTTCAAGCAGTTCTCCTCCTCAGCCTCCTGAGTAGCTGGGACTACAGGCATGTGCCACCACGCCCAGTTAATTTTTGTGTTTTTAGTAGAAACAGGGTTTCACCATGTTGGCCAGGCTGGTCTTGAATTCCTGACCTAGTGATCCACCCACCTCAGCCTCCCAAAGTGCTGGGATTACAAGCGTGAGCCACCGCCACACCTGGCCCATTTTTTCTTTTTTTTTTTTGAGACGGAGTCTTACTCTGTTTCCCAGGCTGGAGTGCAGTGGCGCGATCTCAGCTCACTGTAAGCCTCCACCTCCCGGGTTCACGCCATTCTCCTGCCTCAGCCTCCCAAGTAGCTGGGACTACATGCGCCCGCCACCACGCCTGGCTAATTTTTTCTATTTTTTAGTAGAGATGGGGTTTCACCATGTTAGCCAGGATGGTCTCGATCTCCTGACCTCGTGATCCGCCTGCCTCGGCCTCCCAAAGTGCTGGGATTACAAGCATGAGCCACCACGCCAGGCCTCTTTCTTTCTTTCTTTTTTTTTTTTTTTTTTTTTAAAGAGACAGGGTTTTGCTCTGTCACCCAGGCTAGAGTGCAGTGGTGCCATCACAGCTCACTGCAGCCTCAAACGCCTGGGCTCAAGCGATCTTCCCACCTCAGCTTCCCAAGTAGGTAGGGGGACAGGTTCACACCACCATGTCCAGCAAATTTTTAAATTTTTTGTAAGGACTGAGTCTTGCTATGTTGCCCAGGGTGGTCTCAAACCCCTGGCTTCCAGTGATCCTCCTGCCTTGGCCTCTCAAAGCACTGGTATTACATGTGTGAGCCACTGTGCTGGACCTGAAATAAAGTATTCATACTTGCCCTTTTCCCTTTCCATATTTACATGTTGTTTTGACCCATTTTGCAAAACTCTTTTGAAAGACTCCTTAAAGATACAAATGAGTCAGTAATCTAATAAAAAACATTACTATATTTGCTGTCTTTTGACTATATAATTTGATTATTTAATAAGAGTTAATAAAAACTTGAATTTTAATTTACCTACTTACCATTTTTTAAATTTAATGTTTTAATTGATCAGTACCTTTTAGCATAGTTCTTGCTTTGCTGTTCTAATTCCAAATTAATTGTAACTTTTAAAAAAGAATTTTTTTTTTTTTTTTACAAATAATACTTATAAGCAATATATCTTTAAGGAAATAAAAGCATCTTCAATGATGTTTAAACAAAATTGGCTTTTGTTTTATAAGGACTTATTATTTAAGCTCGTGTTTTTCACCTGTTATACTAAAACAACGTAACATCCTTTTTAGAAAACATTAAGTAAAAAAAATACAGAACACTCCAGGAGTTTGTGTGCATCTCGTGCAGGGAACATGCTGGTCTTCTCTGTGTTATTCCAATTTTAGTGTATGTGCTGCCAATGCAGACACTCCCCACTTAGTGTTAAAATTTAAAATCTTCTAAAAATTAAAAGTACAAAGTCAAGTGTTTCTTTGAAGTTTCCATTTTATGTACTAATGCCTTTCAAGTGTTTCTTCTAATTTTTCCATTAGTCAGAAATTGATGTTTTCCTAAGTTTTGAGGGTAAATTTGACTTATTTCCCAACTTAAATGTTACCAAGTTATATTGATTGAGAACAATATACTCGCTCCAACTCAGGCTCAAATTTTGAGTTGTTTTCTTCTATCCTTCCTATTAGCCACAGGCAGGGTATTTTATTAATCTATTATGGAAATATTTTTTATATATTCTGAATTGTGTGTGTTAAATAGTGACCATTTCTACTCAGACATTTCTACTATGTTTGTTTCCACTGGGTTCTGAAATTACATTTCTTCCACTATAGCATATTCTGTAATTGCATGTATTAGCTGTTGAATTTTACCTAGCTTTTTCTTTGGATCTGTAACTCCTTCATATGTTCCTTTTAATATATTATTCAATATAAAGATGAGGGAAAATTTCTTATACTCTGCTTTACAGTGTGACGTGCTTTCTGGTTAAAAAAAAAGAATTGTTAAAATGAATTTATAATTGTAATTTTCTTTTCTTTTTTTTTTTTTTTTTTGACATGGATTCTTGCTCTGTTGCCCAGGCTGGAGTGCAGGAGCGTGATTGTAGCCTTGAACTCCTGGGCTCAAGTGATCCTTCTGCCTCAGCCTCCTGAGTAGCTAGGACTATAGACTCGCACTAGGACTACAGACTCATGCTGTCATGCCTGGACTAATTTTTTTGTTTCCCCAGGCTGGTCTTGAATGTAATTTTTAATCTTTATCTGTTTGCTTTGGAAAATTAGTTTGGGCTCAAAGTTTGAAAACACAAGAATTTCCTCATAGTATGTGTTCAGTTAAATTTTTTAAATACAGGAAAAATGTTGTCTTTGAAATCAAAATAAACTTTACTCAGAACTCAAAATAATTTAAATAAGGCAAAAATAATTCAGATTTCAGGTGAAGGAGAATTTAAATAAAAACTGGAAGTTTGTAATTCATAGTATAATACTGCTTCTAGCTTTCAGACACTCATGACAGGCGTTTTATATTTAGTGATATTGGGAATAGGAAATGCTGTTGAAAATTTTGGCTTAACAATTTTTGGGAATCTATTTATAAATATATTAAAAGTATTTAGCACAATATTTTACATTTCTTGGAATGTTTAACTTGTTACCTACTTAGTTGCTTGTTTTAAATTGTATTAATGATCATCATGTTCTTTGGTAGAAATGGAATTCCGTTATGAAAGATATATAACTACTTATTAAAAGGTATAGAATTATGATTTTTTCAAACTAATTTCTACCCTTTTCTCAGTATTACTTGAAATAGTTCTTTGTATTTATGAATGTTTTAATGATTCATTTTTCACACTTTGACATTAAGAAAACGTGCACTCTATAGTAATTTATTATTTACAATTTATGAAGTATTTAAACAGCTTCTAGCATAAAGCCTGTTTTTTTTTTAAGGTTCGGCAGGAATTATTGGAGGAATATGAACAAGTTAAAAGTATTGTCAGCACTTTAGAAAGTTTTAAAATTGACAAGCCTCCAGATTTCCCTGTGTGCTGTCAAGATGAACCATTTAGAGATCCTGCTGTTTGGCCACCCCCTGTTCCTGCAGAACACAGGTAAATAGGACTTTATATTCTCTTTAGGTGCTTCTGGTTAATTGATGTTCACAGTGAAGCATGTTTTGAACAAAGTATGAAAAATTATTTTTGGGGACATGTAATTTCAGTATCTGTTTTTAATATTCACATTTATATGTTTACAGTTTTGTATTTGATAAAGTACAGAAGTAAATGACTTGTTACATATCTTGCTTTTAGAATGCTTTATTACGCTAATAACAATAGATGCCTATTGCTAGTCCTAAAATTTATCAGTTAAGAGAGGTCTTTTGGGTTTCGTAATGGCAGCATCAAAACTTGGATAGTTTTGCGTTTTTGCTTGAGGAGACTCTAACAACTTCAAATGAAGTAGTGGAGAAATTGAATTTTCCTGGTTGGGCCTACAGTCAATTTCCAGAGTTTTAGTGTAGAAGGAACCTTACCGATAATGTTTAAGAGGCTTATTACTTAAAGGTTACATTCCTCAGTGTGGCATCTCCCACCAGTTTTCTCTAATACCCAGCCTGTGCATCATTTACGTTAAACCTCTCTCTTTTTGCCTTTTTTTTGTCATCTTGTCTGTGCAGTCTCTTCTTTCTTCAAGGAATACCCATAATCCCCATCTCTAAACAACTCATATTCATTCAAGTCTCAACTCAACTGACTATCCCCTCTGCAGCCTCTTTTGATTTGTCCAGACACAGCAGTTTGTTCATAGTGGTTATCATGTTGCATTTATTTGTTGCTTCAAAAGATTTGCAAGGACAAGGACCATGGTTTTATTTACTTAAAAATTAAATAATAAACTTTCATTGCTAACGCAGGGTTTGGCATATAGTAGGCATTCAACCAACATTGAATGAGTTAACACCATTAGTTTCACAAGGAAACTGAAACCTGAGAGGCCCTAATCATGCTAGATCAGGATGTGAGTTTAGGTCTTTCTGGCTTTCTGTCTGCTTTATTATGGCCAGAGTATTGCACCGTAGAAAATACGTTTTCCTTTGGCCAGTAACTGTAATCATCTGTTGAAATTTTCTAAATCATTTTAAGAACTATGAAAAGCAGTTAATTTATTCCTTTGGATTTTTTCCACTGAATTACAGATAATTTTGTGATTTTCATTGTGAAAACAGTAGATGAGGATTCTTTTTTAAGGTCTACAACAATGTATTTTTCCTCTGATGTAACCACCTTCAGGTGTTTTATACTAGGGTAACCCATATCCCTCAAAAGGCGGTGTTTTAAGAGTCATACAGTGTTACCATGGAAGTTCCAAAATAAATACTGAAAGAAAGAATGACATTTTAGCCTACTATAACTTGAAATTTTCCTGTATGTATGTATAATGAAATACCTTGTTTTTTACTGAAAGTCATTAATTCTGAAATATACTTGTAGTTTAAACCTAAGAGCTGATAATAACTTCAAATATAGGACTATCTGCTCTGAATTGCTAGAGCACCATGATTCATTTCAAACAGCAGTGTCCGCAGATAATAACTAACATTGATGGCTCAAACTGAATAAAAAGTTGTGGATGACATTTTCCCATTGATGACTACTAATCTCAAAACGTATCACTACAGTGACACTAGTCCAGTTATTTTCTTTTCTTTGTCCTTTCTTAACTGTTCATAACATAGATCTGACTTATTTTTGTACTTGTTTTTAAATCCCTTTTCTAAATGAAAGTGAAAGATGAATGGACCAGAATGTATTTCTCTGGTTCTCCTTTCTTTGTACTAAATTTTTAAAAAAGTTTTCTTTGTGCATAGCCATTGTATGTGTGGTTTTTTTTTCCTCTTTGGATCAGAAACCCTGAATAAAAGCAAATCTCAGATTGTATATTGTCTGGAAAAAAAAAGATTTTCATTCCCATGTATACCATCAACAACAATAAGAAAACAACAACTCCACAAGGTTCTACTAGAGAAGGAAATATAATACATTGAGTAATAGCATGGGATTAATAGTTTAAAACTTTATGAATAAAGTTTCTATGTAAGCAAAAACAGTGGGTCCTTCATCAATTAACAGTATAAGGCAAATGTTAATGAATTAAATCTTATGCTGGTTTGTGGCACAGAATGTATGCAAGGGCTGATAAAATAAATATTCAGATTGCAAATTTAGACTTAAAGGTTATGGAAGGTTAGAGTTGTATAATAATATTTTTCTTGTTTTATAAACTTCGTTTCTTCTCCAGGTCACATAAAACAAATATAATAAGATTTTCACTTGGCGATAGTGAATGGTAGATAACAGTCATTGGATATTCTTGGTTTAATGGAAAGACGTTTGACTTGAGTTGATGAGATTGTGAATTCTGCTTCTGAAACCTACTTGCTTTGTGACCTTGAGCAAGCTATTTAACCTCTCTAAACATTAGTCTCACTATCTGTAAAATGGGGATCTCTACTTCATGGAATTGAATAAAAAAAAATTAAGACAGCAACTGGCATGTAATAAGTAATTAAAATTAATGGTCACCTCTGAAATAAAGGACTACAGCATTCTTTCAGAGAAATAGCAAGAATAACAATTAAAAATGATAGCCTCATTCATAAAACAAGTCATTTTATTTTCTCCCTGCAGATTCTTCATAATTCCTTAGTTTCCTGAAACATTTCAATAACTCTACAGAGAGGATATGGCTTTTTAAATGTCCAAGTCTTAAGCAGTTGGTGATTATTTTCAGGGAAAGGATGATAGCTAATAATTATTAGTCACTTCCTGTATGTGTTATATGCATTATTTTATTTAAAACTCAAGTGATCCCATGAAGTTTAGGTACTGTTATTGTATATGCATATTATCATCACTAATTTATTATTATGAACCCCATTTACACTAGAGGAAACTGAAGCTTATAGTTTGTAATTTTTCCAAAGTCATCTGAACAAGAAAGTAGCAGAGCCAGGATTTGAACCCAAGTCTCTTCATCTTCAGGAGTCTTATTTGTATGCACTCTGCTATATTACTTTTGCATATATACTCAGTGGGTATGTTATGGGTATATTTTGATACACGTCTGTATATCCTGGTATTATCTACTTGTTAACATTCTTACTAGTGGTGGAAGAATAAAGAAACTGAAAATGCTTAATGAAATTTTGATATTTTAAAGGTAACTAAAAAGAACTTTCTAAGCAAGCACCACACTGAAATTACAATTTAAGTCAATAGGAAAATATAATATTTACTTCATCTTGTTTTGTTTTTTCTTTTTTTTTTTTTTTTGCCATCTCTCACCTTGTAATTTACCCTGTTTTATACAAAGCATTTCAGAGATGCTTCTGATGTGATTGGCATTAGCCACTAATTTGGTAGCCCTGTTTATGGTTCTGTTCTTTTCACTTCATTGACTTTTAACACACACTTCTCCATTCCTATTGCTGACTACCAAGGTAATCTGTGTACTGTGGTTTTCCATCGGTGTTTTTGCCACATTGTTTGAAGTTCTACTTCTGTGTCATGCATCTGCTGAGTTTAATCATAATTAAGGTTTAAATCAGCAGCAGTTGCTTGGATAAATCAAAATAATATTTTAAAATTTTGATTGATTGCCTTAAATGTGAGGAAACTGAGCTACAAAAGTAGGATCGTGGTGGTAGGTAGTGGAAATTTTAGAATTAAACTCCAAAGAGATGAAGTCTCTAGCTCGTTCTTGGTGTCCTAAAATATTTCTTGTATTAACGAAATGATTTTATAATAGTTTACATGTAGGCTTATTAACTGCATTTTCTTTAATGAGTTGGTTTCTTCCAGTAATACCTGAAGCCATGAAAGTAGTTTTTTCTGTATTGCAGCAGTATTCAACATGGTATATATTCAATAAGCTATTCTTTATTTAGCTTAAAAAATAAATATGGTAGGTCCTTTTTTCCCCCAACTTTATTGAGGTATAATTGACAATTAAAAATTGTATATATTTAAGGTATACAGGTTGATTATTTGAGAGATATATATATATTTTGAAATATTTATCACAATAAGCTAATTAGCATATCAGTTACCTCACATTTCTTTTGTTTTTCATTTTGTCGTGAGAACACTTAAGATCTACCCTCTTAGCAGATTCAGGTATGCAGTATTGTTAACTATAGTCACCTTGCTGTACATTAGATATCTAGAACTTATCTTGCATGACTGAAACTTTGTACCCTTCGACCAATATCACACCATTTGCTTCTCCCCTAGCCCCTGGTAATAACCACTCTACTCTCTTTCTATGAGTTTGACTCTTTTTATATTCCACATATAAGTGAGTAATATGGTTTTGATGTTTGTCCCATTAATCCTATGTTGAAATGTGACCTCCATTGTTGGAGATGGGGCCTGGTGGGAGATACAGGATCATGGGGACAGATTCATGAATGGCTTAGTACCATTTCCGTGGTAATGAATGAGTTCTTGCTCAGTTCACATGAGATCTGATTGTTTACAAGAGTGCAGCACTGCCCTCCGCAACCTCTCTTGCTCACTCTCTTTTGCCATGTGATATGCTGGCTTCCCCCTTTGCCTTCTGCCATGGTTGTAAGCTTCCTGAGGTCTCACCATAAGCCAAGCGGATGTTGGTGTTGTGCTTGTACAGCCTGCAGAGCTATAAGTCAAGTAAACCTCTATTTATAAATTACCCATCCTCAGGTATTTCTGTATAGCAGTGCAAAACAAAAACAAAAACAAAAAAAAACAAACAGACTAACACAGTCAGATCATGTAGTATGTGTCTTTCTGCATCTGGCCTGTTTCACCTGCCACAAGGAAATGGTAGGATTTCCTTCTCTTTTAAGGTTGAATAATATTCCTTTGTGTGTGTGTGTGTGTGTGTGCGCGTGCGTGTGCGTGTGTATGTGTGTGTACACACACCCCGCCCCCAACATATATGCACACATTTTCTTTATCCATTCATCTGTCAATGTATGTTTAGTTTGTTTCCATATTTGGCTATTACCAGTAATGCTGAAATGAACATGAGAGTGCAGAGATCTGACACACTGATTTCATTTTCTTTGGCTGTATGCTCAGAAGTGGGATTGCTGGATCATAAGGTAGTTCTATTTAATTTTTTGAGGACTCTCCATACTGTTCTTTATAATGGAATGTAGTACCAATTTATTCCAAGTGGTAGGTCTTTCAAAGTTACATCTTTTGGGAGAGGTAGCAGTAAGAATAGGACACACAAGCCTGAAATTATTTTATTTCTTCTGTATAGGTGCGCTAAAACTCTAATAGGCCTTCTCAAGAACCAAGGGCAATGGTATACTGTGTTTCTGTATACATATAGATAGGAAGATTGATTTTTTTTTTTAAGATCAAATTAGTGCTATTCTGTAGAATTTCAGAAAAGAGGAAATTTTTATTGACTTGGTATTAAAGTTGTTGTCTTACGTTTCTTTGGGTACTCAGAGAGATTAACTGGCAGTATTTTACATCCCAATTTGCAGTGAAAAGATCAATTAAGGTCAAAGTCAAGTACTGATAGAGAATAAACTATCATTCATGCATACAGGTATTTCACCCAGGCTCTGGCTCAGTTATTTTCCTGGGATTAGAAGGTTGGGGAGCAAGTTTTTCTATCAGTTCCACTACTAATTTAGTGATCCTGCAAGTTCCTTTCTGTATACCTCATTTTCTTTTATGTAAAATGTATATTGAAGTGAGATTGCTTTGTAGGATGCTGGCCTCTGGATGCCTAGTACTGTGCCTGGTGCTGTCCCACATACGGTGGGATGCAGAAATAGACATGTTCCCTGCTCTCTTAGGCTTACGATTTTGTAGATGGGTGTGAGAGCCATTACTGAGTTAGAATGGACTGGATTTGTTGATTAATGAGATACACAGAATGAGAGAAAAATTGGAGCAGATAATATCTAGATCAAGCTGTTGAATAGGAGTTAGAAATGAGAACCAGACTTTGAGAGAGATTAGGATTCGTGTAGTTATTTCAGAATCATCAGAAACTAATGACAAAGAAATTTTAAGTTCATTCTTTATCTGATGGAATAGGTTATTTGCCTAATACTATTGGCAGATTGAGATTATACTCATTTTCTTAAAATTCTGGAGTCATATTATCTTCTAAAATTCTGTTTCTGAAGTATGGGATGGACCCTATTTTTAGACTGAGTAGAATGTAAGTAGCAGGGCTGATTAAGCACACTAATAACTGACATTTAGTGAGTTCTTAACTGTGAACCAGGTATTGTGCTTTTACATGGTTTCTTTTTAAATCTTCATAGCCATCCTTAAAATAGGTACTATTGTTACCATCCCTATTTTTTAGAAGAAGACACTGAGGCTTAAAGATTCTAAGTTGCTTTATCAAATGAGTGTAGTTCAGATAGGATAAGGATTGAGAATTGGCATGGATTTAGCAGCAGGAGATCACTGGTGGCCTTGATGCACAGTTTTGGTGAAATGGTAGAGAATGATGGAATGGGTTCAGAGAATGCAGAGAGAGGAGCAGATGATGATAAGTATGCACAGTTCCCTCAATGAGTCTGGCTGAAAAAGGGAGCCAGGAAAGTGAATGCTAGCTGGGGAAGACAAGTAGTTGAGGTTTGTTGTTTTAGAGAGAAAGGAATAACAGGATGTTTGTGTGCTGATGGGAATGCTGCAGTAGAAAGAGGAAAGTTGATGATGCATGGGCTAGATGGACAGCTACTGGAGCAATGCCCTTGAGGTGACAGGAGGAGATGGGATCTAATGCACATATAGAGGGAGTGCATGAGCAGCTGGCTCAGAGTCACAGTAGGGAGGCAGGGGTATATAAGGGTGTGGTTGTAGAGAGGTGGGCAGATATAGAGGTGAGAGCTTATGCAATCATTTCAGCAAGGAGAAAAATGTAAGCAAGACTATCTGAGATTGAGAACAGAGGGTGTTTTTCAGGGTCTAAATTCTGATCTAATGTGTTCCAAGGGTGGGAGGACATTCCATTTGGTTATTTTATTTTATTGTTCCTTTTATGTAAGTTTTCTCTGGCGAGCATTTATATTATTTTATAGAACTCAGTGGTCACTCTTAAGTTTCCATTCTCCAGTTCTAGGTATGTAATACAATAAGTGCCTAAAAACTTGGCATTTCTGTCTTTTTTTTAATGTTACAGAAAAGGCAACTGAAAGACAGAAATTATAATTCATTAAAGATTAAGTAGTGGGAACAAGATAGTGGTAAGTCAGAATGAAGCCATAACACATTACTTTTACATTTTTGTTGAAAAGATCTTTGCCTTGCTGCATGTTAGTGATTGTCATCTCCCCTCTTCCTTGCAAACTGCTGTTTAAGGTGTAGTATACATTTGTTGCCCTTCACTGCCCCGTTTTTCTTTTTCTTTTTTTTGAGACCAAGTCTTGCTGTGTCGCCCAGGCTGGAGTGCAGTGGCGCAATCTCAGCTCACTGCAACCTCCACCTCCTGGGTTCAAGCAATTCTCCTGCCTCAGCCTCCTGAGTAGCTGGGATTACAGGCGTGAGCCACCACACCCAGCTAATTTTTGTATTTTTAGTAGAGACAGGGTTTCACCATGTCAGTCAGGCTGATCTCGAACTCCTGACCTCATGATCTGCCCACCTCGGCCTCCCAAAGTGCTGGGATTATAGGCATGAGCCACCGCTCCCAGCCCCTTTTTTCTTAATTACAAGAAATCCTGCTGCTCTTCAGTCATTGCAGTATTAGGACTGAATTCTTGAAAATACCAAATAACTTCCTCACTTAAAAATGAAAATGCCTCTTCTCTGGACTTACATTGTTTAACCTTCATAATACTTGATAATGTTGACCATCTTCTTTGGAACTCTCTTTTTCCCTCCTAAGGCTTCTGTGACATTACACAACTCTGTTTTTTTTTTTTTTTCTCTTTTCTTTTATTCTGACTGCAGCTTCTTTTATCTCTTCCACTTGTTGTCCCTAGTCCTTAGCTTTGTGAGCCCTATGGAGCCAAAGAGCAGTAGAAAGAAGGTCCTTACCCTCCAGGAGCTCATGTTTTCTTTGCACAGAACTTGACAACCCACCAGGCTACAAGGGTTCTGATATAGTTTGGATCTGTGTCCCTGCCCACATCTCATGTTGAATTGTAATCTCTAATGTTGGTGGAGGGGCCTGGTGGAAGGTGATTAGATCATGGGGGTGGATTTCCCCCTTTGGTGCTGTTCTCATGATAGAGTTCTCAAGAGATCTGGTTGTTAAAAAGTGTGTAGCACCTCCCTGACCTCCCCCCCGCCCCCCTCCACCTCTTGCTGCTCTGGCCATGTGATGTGTCTTCTCCCCCTTCACCTTCTGCCATGATTGTAAGTTTCCTGAGGCCTCTCCAGAAGCTGAGCAGATGCCAGTTTCCTGTACAGCCTGCTGAACTGTGAACCAATTACACTTCTTTTCTTTGTAAATTACCCAGTCTCAGGTATTTCTTTATAGCAGTGCAAGAACAGGTTCTTGTCCTAGCCCTACCACATGGCTTCTCTGAGGACAAATCATTCAACCTGTCCCTCATTTTCCTCCTCTGTAAGTTGGGGGTCAGTATGAAAATTACTTCATAGGGTTATTACGAGAATTAAATGATTTAACCCGTGTAAAGTGTGAAGAACATCTGGACACATAGGAAGAGCTCAAGATGTGTTTGCCATTTTCGTTGCCTGTCCCTTACTTCCACCCCACTTGATGTTCACATGGCAAATGCCCTCACCTCATTTGTTCAAATGTCACTCACGTAGAGAGCCCTACCCTGACCACCATATTTAAAATATTTACCCCTTCACTGTCACCACTCTTGTTCCCTTAGTCAGCTTTATTTTTCTTTATAGTACTCATTGTCACCTGATATTATTATATTATATATTATACTATATTGTGTGTGTGTTACCGTTCCTGCTAGATTGTAAGCTTTGTAAGCTCAGGGCCTTTTATTTGTTTGCTGCTTTACCCCCAGCACCAAGAATATTGCCTGCCACAGTGTGAGTATTCAATAAGTATTTGCTGAAAGAATGAGTAAGTAAAATGCTTATTTAGGTTTATTCATGTGTTTGCCGATGGTTTTGTTTACCATTTCTTGCATTTCACTATTTCTAGATTCAGTTTCATCTTTGCTGAAGAATATTTAGTAGTTTTTACAGCCAAGGTCTCTATTAGTGGTAAACTAACAGTTCTTTTCTCAAAATATCTGTATTTTCCTGTCACTTACATGATATTTTAGTATAAAATACTAGTTTGGTAGTTAGTCTCTATGCTTTGAAGATGACATTAGTAATAGTATTTTGTCTTCTGCCTTGTGTTATCAGTCTGTTTGTTGTTTGTTTATAGGTACCTTTTTTTCTCATTGGTTTTAAGGTTTTTTCTGTCTTTGTGTTAAACAGTGTCACTGAATTATTTAAATGTAGATTTATTTTTATTTATACTACTTAAGACTTGTGCATCTTTTGCTCGAAAATTTTTAAATGCTTCTATTCATATTAAGCATATTTATTTTGTAGTCTATAGCTGGCAGTTTTCTTATCAAAGTTATTGAGAGTCATCTTGCTTTTTGTTATTTCTGGTGAGCCTTGTTTGTGGTAAAGTTGAGAATGTTTCTTCAGTAAGGGTTTAACAAGTCATTTCAATATGTGGCTTGTTTGGAAGAAGGTGTCACTCCTAAGACGTCTGTGTTTGCTTCAGCCAGGTGCCTTAGGGATGTTACCTGCGTAGGCTCACTTTTAGGCCCACTTTCTCTGCTTAAGGTAGTGTAAAATTGAGTCATAAATCACATGAGGATGGGCCCTTTGCTGCTATATCTAGGGGGCACTTTCGCTTCACTCCACAAATGTAGAACATAGACCCAAGTAGAAAAATGTACTTTTATTTCTTCTGTCTTTGAAATTCTACCCTTTTACCAAGGTGGTTGTCCTTTGAGGGTCCTGGCTTTATGTGGTAGTCTCAATTCAACTTCCTTGACTTGTGTGGGGCTACGACCCTGTCTCAGATCTCACTTGTGTCAATAAATCTCAAGCCCTCGGATGTCTGAGGCCCAAAACAGTAAGGACTGCCATGTCTTCAGCTCATGTGCTTCTATTTCTCTCTCTCTCTTTCTTGGCTGTTAGGTATTTCACTTACCTTATGGTAAGATCAGCTATGTATGTAAAAGGATATTGGTTACATTTTACTTAGAATTCCTGCATGTTTTATTGTGGGAAGGTTTTCAGCTTATTTATTTTTGTTGTCACTGCATATTATTTTTGTAGTTCTATTATCAGTTCTTGAGGGGCTTATCTTACAATTTGTTTTCTTTGTGTGACTTGTTTATATTTGAGTTGAGGACTCTTCTTCAGCAAGGCTTTAGTTGTAGGGTTTATGTGAACAGAAAGAGATGTCTAGTATAATTGTAAAATATGTATGCACATTAAGCTAAATTATAGGCTTGGTGAATGCTGGCAGTATGTCACATGCTTTTAGTATCCACTTGGTTTTATAATCAGTAGAATAATCTCAGGAGTTGACGATAAACTGGACAAAGACCTGTGAGAATTTATCTAAAGTTCAACTGACACTATTTTATTATCTGTAGAGTAGAAGTTGTATAGTCCTGATAATATGAAAAAATATCATCGTTTGTCAAGTTTTAAAGTCTTTAGAGTTAGGCAAAAAATAAATTAAGTATCGTAGGTTTTTCAAGTTCAGAGATTTTTAGAATTTAATGGTAAAGGCAACGACCTATCTGTGGAGCCAAAGAAAAGCAAGATACAGGCAGTGATTAACTTGCCTGGGAATGATGGAATTCCATCATTAGTGAAAGGTTTAGTAGTTTTCACACCCCTTGCCCCACTCTTGAAATGACTGAATGAATGGCTTAGCAACTCTAAATAAGATTTAGTATGGCTCATCAGAAACACTGACAAGAATCCACTCAATATCCCAGCTTAAATAACTGTTGTGGGTAGCATCAAAATGCTAGGAATCCAACCCCCAACATATTAAATGGGATTGTATAATTTTTGGTGTGAGAAGTATGTCTGTAGCTCCAGATCTTAAACCATCTGAAATTTCTGGTTTACTATTATGTTGGTTAAGTTGGATGATAAGTGTTTTCTGTAGTAGTTAAGCAGATCTTTTAACTCCAGGGAGATTTAAAATTAAGGCTAGGCATGTCTAAGAGGATAAAAACTGGTAATATTTTTCTGTTAAAGGATATGTGTATATTTGCATATTTATTTTTTATGTATTTGGAATATTTAAGAAAATGGGCTAATGAGGGTGACATGCATGCAATTCCACTTTAAATGTATTATGGAATGATTTAGACTTGTGATTTTTTTTGTACATGAAAATGCATGTTAAGTACTTTATTGGAACTCTTAGGAGAAATTTAATATTATCTTATTTGTAAACTTTATTATGTTCATAAAAGTAATTATATGTAAATTATGCTTTACTAAGTAAGGCAAGGACTAAGAAGAAAACATATTAAATTTATAAATGTTGGTTACAAAATTGTGGTGGCATTTTATTAACCAGGTTTGTAAATGGGATCAAGCATTATTTTAACATCTCTTAAAAGCAGGCCAGGTGCAGTGGCTCACCCCTGTGATCCCAGCACTTTGGGAGGCCGAGGTGGGCGGATCACTTGAGGACAGGAGTTCAAGACCAGCTTGGCCCACATGGTGAAACCCTGTCTCCACAAAAATACAGAAATTAGCTGGGCATAGTGGCACATTCCTGTAATCCCAGCTGAGGCAGAAGAATCACTTGAACCTGGGAGGTAGAGGTTGCAGTGAGCTGAGAGTGTGCCACTGCACTCCAGCCTGGGTGGCAGAGCGAGTGAGACTTTTTTTTTTTTTTTTTTTTTTGAGATGGAGTTTCGTTCATCTTGCCCAGGCTGGAGTGCAGTGACATGATCTCGGCTCATGGCAACCTCTACCTCCTGGGTTCAAGCGATTCTCCTGCCCCAGCCTCTCAAGTAGCTGGGATTATAGGCGCCCGCCTCCATGCCTGGCTAATTTTTTGTATTTTTAGTAGAGACGGAGTTTCGCCATGTTGGGCAGGCTGGTCTTGAACTCCTGACCTCAGGTGATCTGCCTGCCTCAGCCTCCCAAAGTGCTGGGATTACAGGTGTGAGCCACCACGCCTGGCCAAGAGACTGATTTAAAAAAAAAAAAAAATCTCTTAAAAGGGACTTCTTAAATCTGCTAGGCTCATATGTAGAAAAAAAAACTAGCTGAATCTGAAAGCTTTAAGGAAAAACTTCTTTTTTGCATAGTTAAATTTAATAAGTTGAATATTTTAAAAATCAAAGTAAGCCTCTGAAGAGTATTCTCTGCACGAAAAGCACCCTTGAGGATACAAAACAACTCATATCAACTCGTATCATAACGTTGTCTGTGGCGCTCAATATATTTCTGAATGAGATTGATTTGCTTAGATAATGAGGGAATGCTTTTTTTTTTATTTTTTAATTTTTAATTTTTTAAATTTATTATTATTATACTTTAAGTTTTAGGGTACATGTGCACAATGTGCAGGTTAGTTACATATGTATACATGTGCCATGCTGGTGTGCTGCACCCACTAACTCGTCATCTAGCATTAGGTATATCTCCCAATGCTATCCCTCCCCCCTCCCCCCACCCCACAACAGTCCCCAGAGTGTGATGTTCCCCTTCCTGTGTCCATGTGTTCTCATTGTTCAGTTCCCACCTATGAGTGAGAATATGCGGTGTTTGGTTTTTTGTTCTTGCGATAGTTTACTGAGAATGATGATTTCCAGTTTCATCCATGTCCCTACAAAGGACGTGAACTCATCCTTTTTTATGGCTGCATTGTATTCCATGGTGTATATGTGCCACATTTTCTTAATCCAGTCTATCATTGTTGGATATTTGGGTTGGTTCCAAGTCTTTGCTATTGTGAATAATGCCACAATAAACATACATGTGCATGTGTCTTTATAGCAGCATGATTTATAGTCCTTTGGGTATATACCCAGTAATGGGATGGCTGGGTCAAATGGTATTTCTAGTTCTAGATCCCTGAGGAATCGCCACACTGTCTTCCACAATGGTTGAACTAGTTTACAGTCCCACCAACAGTGTAAAAGTGTTCCTATTTCTCCACATCCTCTCCAGCACCTGTTGTTTCCTGACTTTTTAATGATTGCCATTCTAACTGGTGTGAGATGGTATCTCATTGTGGTTTTGATTTGCATTTCTCTGATGGCCAGTGATGATGAGCATTTTTTCATGTGTTTTTTGGCTGCATAAATGTCTTCTTTTGAGAAGTGTCTGTTCATGTCCTTTGTCCACTTTTTGATGGGGTTGTTTGTTTTTTTCTTGTAAATTTGTTTGAGTTCATTGTAGATTCTGGATATTAGCCCTTTGTCAGATGAATAGGTTGTGAAAATTTTCTCCCATTTTGTAGGTTGCCTGTTCACTCTGATATTAGTTTCTTTTGCTGTGCAGAAGCTCTTTAGTTTAATTAGATCCCATTTGTGAATTTTGGCTTTTGTTGCCATTGCTTTTGGTGTTTTAGTCATGAAGTCCTTGCCCATGCCTATGTCCTGAATGGTAATGCCTAGGTTTTCTTCTAGGGTTTTTATGGTTTTAGGTCTAACATTTAAGTCTTTAATCCATCTTGAATTAATTTTTGTATAAGGTGTAAGGAAGGGATCCAGTTTCAGCTTTCTACATATGGCTAGCCAGTTTTCCCAGCACCATTTATTAAATAGGGAATCCTTTCCCCATTGCTTGTTTTTCTGAGGTTTGTCAAAGATCAGATAGTTGTAGATATGCGGCGTTATTTCTGAGGGCTCTGTTCTGTTCCATTGATCTATATCTCTGTTTTGGTACCAGTACCATGCTGTTTTGGTTACTGTAGCCTTGTAGTATAGTTTGAAGTCAGGTAGTGTGATGCCTCCAGCTTTGTTCTTTTGGCTTAGGATTGCCTTGGCGATGCGGGCTCTTTTTCGGTTCCATATGAACTTTAAAGTAGTTTTTTCCAATTCTGTGAAGAAAGTCATTGGTAGCTTGATGGGGATGGCATTGAATCTGTAAATTACCTTGGGCAGTATGGCCATTTTCACGATATTGATGCTTCCTATTCATGAGCATGGAATGTTCTTCCATTTGTTTGTATCCTCTTTTATTTCCTTGAGCAGTGGTTTGTAGTTCTCCTTGAAGAGGTCCTTCACATCCCTTGTAAGTTGGATTCCTAGGTATTTTATTCTCTTTGAAGCAATTGTGAATGGGAGTTCACTCATGATTTGGCTCTCTGTTTGTCTGTTGTTGGTGTATAAGAATGCTTGTGATTTTTTGTACATTGATTTTGTATCCTGAGACTTTGCTGAAGTTGCTTATCAGCTTAAGGAGATTTTGGGCTGAGACGATGGGGTTTTCTAGATATACAATCATGTCATCTGCAAACAGGGACAATTTGACTTCCTCTTTTCCTAATTGAATACCCTTTATTTCCTTCTGCCTAATTGCCCTGGCCAGAACTTCCAACACTATGTTGAATAGGAGTGGTGAGAGAGGGCATCCCTGTCTTGTGCCAGTTTTCAAAGGGAATGCTTCCAGTTTTTGCCCATTCAGTATGATATTGGCTATGAGTTTGTCATAGATAGCTCTTATTATTTTGAGATGCGTCCCATCAATACCTAATTTATTGAGAGTTTTTAGCATGAAGGGTTGTTGAATTTTGTCAAAGGCCTTTTCTGCATCTATTGAGATAATCATGTGGTTTTTGTCTATGGTTCTGTGTATATGCTGGATTACAGTTATTGATTTGCATATATTGAACCAGCCTTGCATCCCAGGGATGAAGCCCACTTGATCATGGTGGATAAGCTTTTAGATGTGCTGCTGGATTCAGTTTGCCAGTATTTTATTGAGGATTTTTGCATCAATGTTCATCAAGGATATTGGTTTAAAATTCTCTTTTTTGGGTGTGTCTCTGCCCGGCTTTGGTATCAGGATGATGCTGGCCTCATAAAATGAGTTAGGGAGGATTCCCTCTTTTTCTATTGATTGGAATAGTTTCAGAAGGAATGGTACCAGTTCCTCCTTGTACCTCTGGTAGAATTCGGCTGTGAATCCATGTGATCCTGGACTCTTTTTGGTTGGTAAGCTATTGATTATTGCCACAATTTCAGCTCCTGTTATTGGTCTATTCAGAGATTCAACTTCTTCCTGGTTTAGTCTTGGGAGAGTGTATGTGTGGAGGAATTTATCCATTTCTTCTAGATTTTCTAGTTTATTTGTGTAGATGTGTTTATAGTATTCTCTGATGGTAGTTTGTATTTCTGTGGGATCGGTGGTGATATCCCCTTTATCATTTTTTATTGCATCTATTTGATTCTTCTCTCTTTTCTTCTTTATTAGTCTTGCTAGCTGTCTATCTATTTTGTTGATCCTTTCAAAAAATCAGCTCTTGGATTCATTAATTTTTTTAAGGGTTTTTTGTGTCTCTATTTCCTTCAGTTCTGCTCTGATTTTAGTTATTTCTTGCCTTCTGCTAGCTTTTGAATGTGTTTGCTCTTGCTTTTCTAGTTCTTTTAATTGTGATGTTAGGGTGTCAATTTTGGATCTTTCCTGCTTTCTCTTGTGGGCATTTAGTGCTATAAATTTCCCTCTACACACTGCTTTGAATGCGTCCCAGAGATTCTGGTATGTTGTGTCTTTGTTCTCGTTGGTTTCAAAGAACATCTTTATTTCTGCCTTCATTTCGTTATGTACCCAGTAGTCATTCAGGAGCAGGTTGTTCAGTTTCCATGTAGTTAAGCGGTTTTGAGTGAGATTCTTAATCCTGAGTTCTAGTTTGATTGCACTGTGGTCTGAGAGAGAGTTTGTTATAATTTCTGTTGTTTTACATTGGCTGAGGAGAGCTTTACTTCCAAGTATGTGGCCAATTTTGGAATAGGTGTGGTGTGGTGCTGAAAAAAAATGTATATTCTGTTGATTTGGGGTGGAGAGTTCTGTAGATGTCTATTAGGTCCGCTTGGTGCAGAGCTGAGTTCAATACCTGGGTATCCTTGTTGACTTTCTGTCTCGTTGATCTGTCTAATGTTGACAGTGGGGTGTTAAAGTCTCCCATTATTAATGTGTGGGAGTCTAAGTCTCTTTGTAGGTCGCTCAGGACTTGCTTTATGAATCTGGGTGCTCCTGTATTGGGTGCATATATATTTAAGATAGTTAGCTCTTCTTGTTGAATTGATCCCTTTACCATTATGTAATGGCCTTCTTTGTCTCTTTTGATCTTTGTTGGTTTAAAGTCTGTTTTATCAGAGACTAGGATTGCAACCCCTGCCTATTTTTGTTTTCCATTTGCTTGGTAGATCTTCCTCCATCCTTTTATTTTGAGCCTATGTGTGTCTCTGCATGTGAGATGGGTTTCCTGAATACAGCACACTGATGGGTCTTGACTCTTTATCCAATTTGCCAGTCTGTGTCTTTTAATTGGAGCATTTAGTCCATTTACGTTGAAAGTTAATATTGTTATGTGTGAATTTAATCCTGTCATTATGATGTTAGCTGGTTATTTTGCTCGTTAGTTCATGCAGTTTCTTCCTCGTCTTGATGGTCTTTACATTTTGGCATGATTTTGCAGCGGCTGGTATCGGTTGTTCCTTTCCATGTTTAGCCCTTCCTTCAGGAGCTCTTTTAGGGCAGGCCTGGTGGTGACAGAATCTCTCAGCCTTTGCTTGTCTGTAAAGTATTTTATTTCTCCCTCACTTATGAAGCTTAGTTTGGCTGGGTATGAAATTCTGGGTTGAAAATTCTTTTCTTTAAGAATGTTGAAAATTGGCCCCCACTCTCTTCTGGCTTGTAGAGTTTCTGCCGAGAGATCCGCTGTTAGTCTGATGGGCTTCCCTTTGTGGGTAACCCGACCTTTCTCTCTGGCTGCCCTTAACATTTTTTCCTTCATTTCAACTTTGGTGAATCTGACAAATTATGTGTCTTGGAGTTGCTCTTCTCGAGGAGTATCTTTGTGGCGTTCTCTGTATTTCCTGAATCTGAATGTTGGCCTGCCTTGCTAGATTGGGGAAGTTCTCCTGGATGATATCCTGCAGAGTGTTTTCCAACTTGGTTCCATTCTCCCTGTCACTTTCAGGTACACCAATCAGACGTAGATTTGGTCTTTTCACATAGTCCCATATTTCTTGGAGGCTTTGCTCGTTTCTTTTTATTCTTTTTCCTCCAAACTCCCTTCTCGCTTCATTTCATTCACTTTATCTTCCATCGCTGATACCCTTTCTTCCAGTTGATCGCATCGGCTCCTGAGGCTTCTGCATTCTTCACGTAGTTCTCGAGCCTTGGTTTTCAGCTCCGTCAGCTCCTTTAAGCACTTCTCTGTATTGGTTATTCTAGTTATACATTCCTCTAAACTTTTTTGAGAGTTTTCAACTTCTTTGCCTTTGGTTTGAATTTCCTCCTGTAGCTCGGAGTAATTTGATCGTCTGAAGCCTTCTTCTCTCAACTCGTCAAAGTCATTCTCTGTCCAGCTTTGTTCCGTTGCTGGTGAGGAACTGCGTTCCTTTGGAGGAGGAGAGGCGCTCTGCTTTTTAGAGTTTTCAGTTTTTCTGCTCTGTTTTTTCCCCATCTTTGTGGTTTTATCTACTTTTGGTCTTTGATGATGGTGATGTACAGATGGGTTTTTGGTGTGGATGTCCTTTCTGTTTGTTAGTTTTCCTTGTAACAGACAGGACCCTCAGCTGCAGGTCTGTTGGAGTACCCAGCCGTGTGAGGTATCAGTCTGCCCCTGCTGGGGGGTGTCTCCCAGTTAGGCTGCTGGGGGGTCGGGGTCAGGGACCCACTTGAGGAGGCAGTCTGCCCGTTCTCAGATCTCCAGCTGTGTGCTGGGAGAACCACTGTTCTCTTCAAAGCTGTCAGACAGGGACATTTAAGTCTGTAGAGGTTACTGCTGTCTTTTTGTTTGTCTGTGCCCTGCCCCCAGAGGTGGAGCCTACAGAGGCAGGCAGGCCTCCTTGAGTTGTGGTGGGCTCCACCCAGTTCGAGCTTCCAGGCTGCTTTGTTTACCTAAGCAAGCCTGGGCAATGGCGGGCGCCCCTCCCCCAGCCTTGCTGCTGCCTTGCAGTTTGATCTCAGACTGCTGTGCTAGCAATCAGCAAGACTCCGTGGGCATAGGACCCTCCGAGCCAAGTGTGGGATATAATCTCCTCGTGGGGTGTTTTTTAAGCCCGTCGGAAAAGCGCAGTATTCGAGTGGGAGTGACCCGATTTTCCAGGTGCCGTCTGTCACCCCTTTCTTTGACTAGGAAAGGGAACTCCCTGACCCCTCGTGCTTCCCAAGTGAGGCAGTGCCTCGCCCTGCTTTGGCTCGCGCACGGTGCGTGCACCCACTGACCTGTGCCCACTGTCTGGCACTCCCTAGTGAGATGAACCCAGTACCTCAGATGGAAATGCAGAAATCACCGGTCTTCTGTGTCGCTCACGCTGGGAGCTGTAGACCGGAGCTGTTCCTATTGGGCCATCTTGGCTCCTCCCCAGCTTTTTTTTTTTTTTTCTTTGAGATGGAGCCTTGCTGTGTGGCCCAGGCTGGAATGCAGTGGCAGGATCTCAACTCACTGCAACCTTTGCTTCTCAGGTTCGAGTGATTCTCCTGCCTCAGCCTTCCGAGTAGCTGGGATTACAGGTGCCCACCACCGTGTACAGCTGATTTTTGTATTTTTAGTAGAGACAGGGTTTCGCCATGTTGGCATGGCTGGTCTGGAACTCCTGACCTGTAGTGATCTGCCTGTCTTGGCCTCCCAGAGTGCTGGGATTACAAGTGTGAGCCACTGTTTCCGACCCTTAATACAGCCTTTTACGTTGTATAGCATAGTGCCTTTCATTCATTAAGATTTAGCTATTTGTTGAAAGAATTAATATTTTAAAGATTCCTACTTACGATACTTGTTTATAATCTGATAGCAAATAATTAAAAAATTCTAAAGTCCTTTTTAGAACCAGAAGTTATCCTTAATGATTAAATTCTGGAAAGTCACTTGGTTTGTGAAGACACCACTGAAATTTAGTAGAAAAAGATGGGTCCTATCGGTAAATGCTTCTGGGGTAATTGATTATCCATTTGGGTGAAAAAAAATCGAGATACTCTTCTTCCCCACCTCATGTCATACAAAAATTAATATAAAATAACCAATACCTAAAATATTAAAAGTAATAAAGTAAAACTTCTAGAAGAAAACATGGGAGGGATATCATCATGATCTCGCGGTAGGCAAAGATTTATTAAACTGGCCACTAAAGCATTAAATATAAAATATTGATAAATTGGACTTACAGAATCATGACCTCTTTATCAAGAAAGATACCATTAAGAGAGGTAAAATACCTTTATAACAGACTTGCACCTGTACATATACCCCTGAATCTAAAATAAAAGTTGAAAATAAAATGCAAAAATAAAGAAAAGAGCAAATCACACACTGGGAGAAGATATTTGCAAAGCATGTATGTGACATAGGACTTGTATCTAGACTATATAAAGCAGTACCAATAAGAACATTTACAAATAATATTGATATTTAATATAACTTTGAAAGAGGAAGTATTGGATTTCGAAGGAGATGAGGCTTATTTGCATGTGATAGAATGAGGCATATTTCTTATTCCTATAGGGAAATCTCAAATAGGAGAATTGAACACAGTGCAGATATTTTTGTCTTTCACCTGCAGATCTAACCAGTTATTCTCTAAATTTGAAGTGCTGTAAGCTAGTACAGTGTCAGTCTGTTTGACCATTAGAGCAGAGGTCAAGGATGCTATGTAATCCTACTAAAGTCTATTTTTAAAGAGAGACTAGTAAAAGAAGCCTTGAGACCTTTATTGTTTACACAGCCTGGAAGCTGTCACTGAGTCCTTAAATTGAAGCATGACATTGTGCAGTGATGCGCTAGTGGACAAAGAAGTACAGAACAGAATCAAGGATGTCCTTTGGGAAGTCCACAGAGTCTGTTACAAATGTAATATCCAATTGCAGTGAGATGGAACTGAAGACTTACAAAGCAGAGGCACACTTCCTATGAGACAGGGGCCTTGCCACAAATGACACATCTGGCTTCTTGAGCAGTTTCACTCAGACCATTTAGGAGCCCATCAGAATATTCAGTGGCAGGACAAGGTCAGTAATGGCAAACACTCAGAATGCAGCCTGTGTAAGAGCTTTGAACCAATTCTTCCACAATACAGCTTTACTGAGCGGGATTTGTGTGGAGAATGGACTACAGCAGTACTCCTAGGCGGCCATTGAATCGCAAGCTGAGGTGGGGAAAGCACAAGCTGAGGAGGCAGAAGGAATGTTGTCTGAGACCTGCTGCAGTGCACCCTGAGCAGTGAGGTTGCAGCAAGCCCAGCCGTGGGCGAGCAGCCTGGCATCCAGCTGGGAGGGATGGGCTTGCTGTTGGTGAGCAGAGGCTCTGGCTAGCTGTTGAGTCTAAAAAGCAGGACCACAAAGAAAACAGACTATTTAAATAGCAGGTGAAGCCGCTTACAAAAGAGCAAACTTGATGCAAATTCTGTGTGGAAAAGATTGTTGGTCTCATTTTATTGTCTTTGGCCATACCCATAAACCCATAAATCTGACTCAGGAAAGACATTTATATGTACACAAGTGTATACAAATAAAAGTAAAGTTTTACTCTATTACTTTCCACCCCTTCATCCAAAAAAAAAAAAAAATTAGGTCAAAAACCAGTGGTCACATTGAAATACTAGAAATAGAGCAATTTAACAATTACAATTTTTTATTCTTTACCAGACTCATCACACTTTTTTTTTATAGGTAGAATGCTTAAAAGACTACTAATGTCCTAAAGATGATAATGTAATAATACTTTAAATTTTAAAATGCCTCATAGCCATTACTATGCACTATTTTGTAGTTGCTTTCCTGTGGATTTCTTTCACAAGATTGCTTGTCTTTGTCTCCTCCTAGGGTCAGTGTGGTAGAGGCCATATACCACCTAATGGGTGCCTCAGTAAATACTTGTTTAACTGGACTGAACTCCAAGGATTAAGATATCAGTGTATGTTTACCTCATAGATAGACATACGGTTTTTGCCGGCCTTCTAGAAATTTCACGACGTAGTCTAATTCCAACATCTAAATATGCTGTATCAGACTCGCAACATGTTAACACATTTTTTTTCTTTTTTTTTCTTTTTCTTACTGTTGTTGGCCCTTAGTTTGCAACCTTCATGGCTTTTTATCCATTTTCCTATCTTTGAATTATGCATATGTGTCACCTTTTCTGATATGAGGAACGGAACTCCATGATGAGTTAGGTGAATTATAAGTGTGAGGCTGGAAAGGGGATAATAATAGATATGGCATGTGGTTAAAAATGGAATACACATATGGGATCTAGAGGGCTACAGATACATACATAGCTATAGAAAGAGAAAAGGTAGGAAAATACAGGTAGAGACATTTCAAGAGAGAACTAAGATTAGACACGAAGTGATAGAGTCCCTTTCCCAAGAATCAAAAAGAGACAAAAACTGTGCTGAGAAGCCTCGAAACTTTACTGTTTGCAGGAGACAAGTTCCACAGTAGATGAAACAAAATATGCTATTTTGCATGCATACTTATATATATTTATCAAAATTTTAAATCACATTTGGAGGACTGTATAATTTGAATGATTCTGTGATTTTTAGACATTCTCAAAACATGAATATTTTAAAACATAATTACTTAAAGAAGATTTCATTGTTAGCTCTGCCATTTGTAATTTGATGAATGAAATGTTTAATTTTCCATTATAGAAGCAGAGAAAATCATCTTGGTTGTAAAACAGAAATTAGTAAACTGTACAAATAGACTTATTTAGAACTCCTGTCCTTACAGCTTTTAATGCTTTTTTCTAAAAAAAAGTTACTTATTCTTGGTTTAGGACAGTAATGAATAAAATTATTGCCTTTCCATTATGTTGTTAAGATTATTAGATGGGGATAGTCTGTGTTGCCCTCTATTGGTGATTAATAATTAACTTTTGACAGAATAATTGCTGCTGTATGTGTCATTTGTGTGTATTTAATAATTGTATCAGCCAGTATATTTTAGAAAAAAGAATTTGGGAAAACCAACCTAATAGTTGTGGCCATGAATTGGCCAAAGGTGAAAAAATTAGCTTTCGGGCTTTTTGATTTAACAATTTTATTGACTAAGATAGTATTGACATACTTTTGCCTTTGATTAATTTTAATTTTAATTTTAATTTTTTTTTTTTTTTTTGTCAGAGCTCCACCTCAGATCAGGCGTCCCAATCGAGAAGTAAGACCTCTGAGGAAAGAAATGGCAGGAGTAGGAGCCCGGGGACCTGTAGGCCGAGCACATCCTATATCAAAGAGTGAAAAGCCTTCTACAAGTAGGGACAAGGACTATAGAGCAAGAGGGAGAGATGACAAGGCAAGATGCTGTCTTTCTGTAATTCACTCACTTGAAGCCCAGGACTTTTGGGGGATGTTATGATTTTTGTTGGCTTTTCAGGATACCCTGGTTTTGACGTGGAAGAGTTAGAAAAAAGTCTCATTCAAAGCCTAAGTAGTCTTTGTATTTTGAAGGCCATGCTGCAATGCAAATTACCTCAGAGGCGTAGTAAATATATATATATACACACATACATGTATAAAAATATTTAGTGAAATAGATCCCTTGTAAGAAAAAATACGGCTTTAAAACTTTTTTGAAAAATATTTTAATAAGTATTCTGAATAGAAATGAACAATAAATGAAAATAGTTATGGGGAAAGACAAGAAGGTAGATGTATCTGTTCACAGAATAAGATGAGGGATGTGATTTACTACTGCCAAAAATAAGTATCTTTGATTTATCTGTAGATTATAGTAGAACAAGATTTTTTTTCTTTTCCTTGAGAAGATTCCCCTTGCTTAGGGTTTATTGTGCACATGTACTTATTTAAGAAATTGATTGGTGAATAAACATAGTATTTGGTGGAAATTGTACCTCCCTTAAAATGGACTTAGGACAGTGGGTTGAAGATAATCTTACAGAGTAAGGAGGTAGCCAGGATGATCTGATGTGTCTCTTAGGCCTTAATTTTAGTAAGAAGAGAAAAATTTTTAAGTGATAGTATTTCCTGTTTCCACCGTGATGTCATAAATGAATGATAATGTAATTGAATTGCCACAGAGAAGTTTTATTTTACTAGTTAGAGATTCAGGATCTGTCATCACATTCAGGCCATGATATGTATAATAAAGATATATCTAATAACAAGTGGTTATCCATCAAAACTGTATTTGAATATTTTTATTACATGTAATTTTGATCTGTAGGTAAGGACTCCAGACCAACTTCCTAGGTCTTACAGCCATAATACATAGACCAAGATAGAATAAAATTGGTGTTTTCTGAATATTTCTATTTATGAGATAGTTCAAAGACATATTCTACCTCCCTGCCTCAATAGGACACTGAAAATGAATTAGATTTTTTTAATGTTTGTAATTTGTGGGAGCTTCTACGCCATGAAACAGCAAGTGATTCTATTTCAGATCCTTTTTGGGATTAGTGAAGGGTAGTAATAAATACATTAACTTTTTAAATTTGTTCCCCCCATTATCAAAAGCCACATAAATGGATACTTGAAACTCTGTATCTTAAATATTATTTTTGTTTCTTTTCTTCATTTTTATGCAGCTAACATTGGTTTGCATTATAGAGAATACAGTACGGGCTGAAATCCAACCTCCAGTTTGCTAGTAGCTTTTAGATAAACCTTTAGAACAGGATAAGGAACTTTCAGTCTTGAATTTACATAAGAGAGAAACCATGGTGACGGTTTACTGGATGCTGCTTTGCTGGACACCATTCAAAGTGATTAAACAGTAATTCATGAAGCAATCCCGTGAAGTAGGTGTCTTACTATCCCCACTTTACAGATGAAGAAACTGTGGTACAGAGCGCTAAAACTTGCCAAGGTCTCACAGTGAGACATGGAGACTGGAAGAATGGAATTTGTGAAGTCACACATCTTTTTCCTGTTTAACCTTAAGATTTTTCATGTTATGTAGTTCCCCACCTACCGAGCTAGATGAAAAGTCTGGATTGGATTTACCAAAAGAGATCCAGAACAATTAAATGTTGGTTTTTAAATGTGACTCTTAAGCAAAGAACAAAATAATCAAGCAGCATTTTTTGAATGTCAAATACATTTTTTTTTTTTTTTTTTTTTTGAGATGGAGTCTCGCTCTTGCCCAGGCTGGAGTGAAGTGGCACAACCTCAGCTCACTGCAAGCTCCGCCTCCCAGGTTCACGCCATTCTCCTGCCTCAGCCTCCCAAGTAGCTGGGACTACAGGCACCCGCTACCATGCCCGGCTAATTTTTTTTGTATTTTTAGTGGAGGTGTTGTTTCACCGTGTTAGCCAGAATGGTCAATACATTTTTTTTCCTGGAAATTATAAATTGTCTTTCATTAAGAATGTTATCAAATGATTTTCTAAATCTTAGTTATTCTTTCATTGACATGTAAGTACTCAGAATGTCACTAGAAAGTAACCCTTTTATGTAAGAAAAGAACTCCGCAGTTGTTTGGAGATAAAAGATATTTTCTGAGTCACTGTGGAAACAGAGGGGACTACAGTTTTTCAAAACAAACTCATGCAAACTTCATAAGCCTTTGAAAGGTATATTTGACTCAGTTACAATTTTTGTAACCACACAAATATTCATTAGGATACTGAAGTTCCTAAAACTCACTGAAGGCTGCGATAGGTTTTGAGGCAGCTTAGGTGAAACTAATAGATACCCACTTCTGCTAAAAGCTCATTTGAAAATGAGTGTTGGGGCCGGGGCAGTGGCTCACGCCTGTAATCCCAGCACTTTGGCAGGCCAAGGCAGGTGAATCACTTTAGCCCAGGAGTTCAAGACCAATCTGGGCAACATAGTGTAACCCTGTCTCTACTAAAAACACAAAAATTAGCTGGGCGTGGTGGTGCATGCCTGTAATCCCAGCTACTTGGGAGGCTGAGGCATGAGAATTGCTTGAACCTGGGAGGCAGAGGTTGCAGTGAGCTGAGATCCAGCCACTGCACTCCAGCCTGGGCAACAGAGCGAGACTCGGTCTCAAAAAAAAAAAGAAAGGAAAATTAGTGTTGTTTGGAAGTACCCTCAGAGGTATGGGAGTCCCCAGTGTTTATTGTATTTCTTTTTCTTAAGATCAGTTTTGTGTATTGCTACCAGCTTGAAAATTGAAGCAGAATAGAACAGAAAACTCAGAGTTTATTGCCCATAAGTACAGTATTATTTTGATAAAAATTTATAAAAATATATACAAATTTATTCATATGTTTATGTACACCAGCTCATGATCCAGAATGCATTTATTACTTTGTGCCTGGGTCAGAATTTTGAAAGCTGCTGCAGCACTCTAACTATGTACTTAACTTTATAGATGTAAAAAAAAGTGAGGATAAGAGAAGTTAGACATATCTTGCTTAAGGTCCCTGGTATATTTTTGGATTTTTAATTTGGTGTTGGGAACTGTATGATGGAACAACTAATAATAGCAGTAGTAGCAAATGTTAGTCTTCCTTGAGCGCACTTATCCTTTTTGAAGCTTTCTACAAAAAAAGCCCTCTTTGAAGCTTTTTACATTTATTGGTTTATTTGATCCCTGTATAATCCTGTGAGCTCAGCATTATTTTTCCTGTTTTATGTGTAGAGAAATTGAGACACTGAAGTCTTAACTGCAAATAGATGGTGAACTAGGATTTGAACCTTGTCTAATTGTAATACCTGAGTTTTTTAATCATTATGTTATACAGACTCTTATTTGAAAATGCTTACTATCTTCTTATAAGAATACCAGTTTATTTTCTGAGACTGATTATGTCTTTTTTCTCTTTCTTTTTTAAAATTACTGACAGGCTTCAGGTTAGGTCCAAGCTTAAAATGCTGTTTTTCACTAAGTAACAATCACTTTGCATAGTGATCTGTTGTTGAGGCTTTATCACTTTCCCCCCTGAGGTCTACAGGGTCATCCGTAAGGCTAGTTAGTACTCTGTTTATTGGACACATCTTTATTAAGTGCACATTTTGTGTCAGTAATACTTCTAGGTGCTAGAAATACAAACGTTAATGAAATGTAGCTCCTGGCCTGAATAAATTAACTTTTAAGCTATATTTTTTCTGTTTTATTTCAATGTGTCTGGTCTCTTCTTCCTACTATGACAAAATAGCTTACACAGGGTAATTTAGAAGGAGTAGAAATTAATTTCTCACAGTTTTGGAGGCTGGGAAGTCTAAAATCAAGCCACTAGTAGATTTGGTATCTGCTGAGGGTCTGTTCCTTCTAGATGGCACCTTCTTATGTGTCCTTACAGGATGGAAGGGGCCAACAGGCTCCCTTGGGAATCTTTTATTAGGGCACTAATTCTGTTCATGAGGGCAGAAACCTCATTGACCTAACCACCTTCCAAAAACCCTGTCTCCTAATAACATCACATTGGGGCGTAGATACCAACATGAATTTTGGAAGGACACAAACATTTAGACCATAGTACCTGGGAAAATCGGATTTATTATTATTTTGCTATTTAAGCTTAGAGTCAGATATATACATAGAAGTAACGGAAGGATTTTTTTTTACTTAAGAAGGATATTCTAAAAGTAAAATATTAGGTAGCAGAAGAAATGTTTTTGTTTTGTAACCTTAATTTATAAAACTCTGATTCTCAAGTATTTTTGTGTGTGTGTGTGTGGCAGAGTCTGGCTCTGTCGCCCAGAGACTGGAGTGCAGTGGCGCGATCTCGGCTCGCTGCAAGCTCTGCCTCCTGGGTTCACACTATTCTCCTGCCTCAGCCTCCCGAGTAGCTGGGACTACAGGCGGCCGCCACCACGCCTGGCTATTTTTTTGTATTTTTAGTAGAGACGGGGTTTCACCGTGTTATCCAGGATGGTCTCGATCTCCTGACCTCGTGATCCGCCCACCTCGGCCTCCCAAAGTGCTGGGATTACAGGCGTGAGCCACTGCGCCCAGCCAAATATTTTTAAGATTATAGTTTTATGGTTAATTAACTCAGTGAAATGAGCAGTACTTCCATTATCTCATGATTAAAGCTATATATGCTTTTAAATAGAATTCAGATTAAAGTATGGTAAATTATATTCTCTGAATTCATTTTAAAGTTGTTAAAGGACTTTATTTCATTGAATTATACATAACAAATGGCCATTTATCATGAGAAGACTTTCCTTCTCATGAGTAAGTCTAGGGATATCTGATATGGAGAGATGTTGCAAACTAGATTGACATATTCTTTTGAGAGCTATTGATTATACAAATGAACAGTGACTTCATAAAAAATATTTCTACTGAAGAAAAGTGCACAAATTGTATACTTTTTTGATGAATAATGATAATCTAGCCAGTGGTGTATATTAGTAACTACTTGTATGAAAAAAAGGTGGATGTGTGTATACACATTAAAGAATAAGATGATAATGAAAATAAAAACATGCTAGAGCTTCACTCATTGATCAATGACTTGAGCAGTTTTCAAATACTGGAAGAATAATCAGATTTTTTATGCTATTTACAGTGTAACAACAGCAAAAATGACATGCTTTTAAGTTTAGTCTGCATTATTAACATTTTCCCCATTACTTTTCTAAATCTAGACAGTCAGGAAAACAATAAATCAAGCCCTGATTTATAGCATTTGCTAATTCTGTGATATAAATACCACCTGTATGATGGATTTCAACATCATGTCACTGAACTCATAGTTGAGATGAGTTTGGGTAGCAGCCTACCATTGCATGGTGTTTCCACCATAGAGATACAATAAACTATGGAACCTCAAGATAATAGGTAATAGTAAAATAATTAGGATGTGAGGAGTTCTGCGTATTTATTTCCTTTTTTAAAAATACAACTTATTCAAAGTTTGTGTAATTTAATATTTATTAATGGCTGCATTTCACAGCTGGCTCACAAAATTTCTGAAAATTTAGTAGCTGGCTCTCAAAAACTAGTAAGAAACAACTTCAGCATCTCACTGCATGTAAGCCTTGTAATTCAATGTAACCATCAGCTCTGGGGTCAAGAAATTGAACATTTGGCACCTCAGAAGCCATATTCATGATCCCTCCCAATCCTTGCCACTTACCTCTTTCCCAAAGGTAACCACTATTCTGATTTCTAATGCCATAAATTAATTATGCCCATTTTGGAACTTTATGTACAGTAAGTATTCTTTTGTGTCCAGCTTTTTTTGTTCAAGGTGTATTTGTGAGATTATTTCATGGTGGTGTATATATTTGTAGTTTATTTTCATTGTCATATAGTAGTATATCACAGTTAAAATCTGTTTTCTTATTAATGGATATTTGGGTTGCTTTTAGCTTGAGACTCTTGTGAGTAATGCTGCTTTGGATGGTTTTCTGCTTATCCTTTGACATATATATGCATGAATTTCTAGTGAGCATATACCTAGGAGTGGAACTGCTGGGTCATAGGATATGCATAAATTAAACTAGGGAAGAACACCAGTTTCCAAAGTGGTTATACAAGTTTTCCCTCTTACCTGCAGAGGGGAAGTTTCAGTTGCTCCACATCCTTGTCAACACTTGATGTTGTCAGTCTTTTTTTTTTTGCGACAGAATTTCGCTCTTGTTGCCTAGGTTGGAGTTCAATGGTGCAATCTGGGCTCACTGCAACCTCTGCCTCCCAGGTTCAAGCAATTCTCCTGCCTCAGCCTTCCAAGTAGCTGGGATTACAGGCATCTGCCACCACAGCCGGCTAATTTTTGTAATTTTTTTTTTTTTTTTTTGAGACGGAGTCTCGCTCTGTTGCCCAGGCTGGAGTGCAGTGGCACCATCTGGGCTCACTGCAAGCTCCGCCTCCCGCGTTCACGCCATTCTCCTGCCTCAGCCTCCTGAGTAGCTGGGAATACAGGTGCCCACCACCACGCCCGGCTAATTTTTTGTATTTTTGGTAGAGATGGGGTTTCACTGTGTTAGCCAGGATGGTCTCGATCTCCTGACCTCGTGATCCACCCGTCTCGGCCTCCCAAAGTGCTGGGATTACAGGCGTGAGCCACCGCACCCGGCCAATTTTTGTATTATTAGTAGAGATGGGGTTTCACCACGTTGGCCAGGCTGGTCTCGAACTCCTGACCTCAGGTGATCCACCCGCCTTGGCCTCCCAAAGTGCTGGGAATCCAGGCGTGAGCCATTGCGCCCGGCGTTGTCAGTCTTTTTTAGGTATAATCATATCTCATTGTGATTTTCCCAGGATATTTGCCATGTGGTGTGTATTTACCTGATAATTTATGAAGTTGAAAACCTTTTCATATGTTCATTGGCTATTTGTATCATCATGACTTGTTTTTAAGAAACATCTTTTTCTGTCCTTTGAATATTAAGTTGCTCCACAAATTTTGTCTCTGGTGGTAGCTAATTTATAGTGCTGGGTTTTGTTTTTATTTTTATTTTTTACCTTGTTGTACTAGATTATAGTAAAGTAGTTTTTATATCTAAATAACTATTTGACCAAATTTGTGATTTAGAATTCTAAACCCATTTGTGGAAATATGTGCTATTCTGGTTTTTTACTCACCCACTGTTGTTTTTTTCCTGTGCAAATGTCAGCTTAGTCTTTGACGGGGATGAGTCTTAGGTCATAGAAAGAGTTGCGTTCAAATATTTTAACCTCTTATTCAGAAGACTAATACACATACTTTTCTTAGACTGAACAGTCTTACTGTATTTCAGCCTTGCCAAGTGAGTGCTTTAGCTTCTTGATTTTAGAATTTGTATATCCTTATTGAACTATCTTAAGTTTCCCACTTTCAAGGCTATCTTAATAGGAGTGCATGAGCTCTTATTTAATGTGGTATTTGGTATTTCTTATATGGTAAGATTAAATGTGGGGCCTTAATAGCCGTATATGTTTTTTCTTATCCTCTCTCAGACTCTACCACTCATTTTAGCCATTCTGTATACTACAGAAAGTGTAAAATAAAACATGAGAGAACACACTGTCCCTGGCTTGTTGGCATCAGAGCAGCCAGAGAGTTCCTCTTAAATATAGGTCAGATTGTGTCTTCTGCTCATAACTTTCAGTGGCTTCTTATCTTAGATTAAATGCCAAGTCCTTATAATGGTCTACAAGGCTCTGCATAGTCTGGCATCCATTTCTTCTTTGACCTCATCTTCTTTCTCCCCTCCTCTCATTTCTTTCTGTTGGTTTCTGTGTTGTTCCTCAGATTTGTGAAGTATATGCTGACTGTGACAAATTTGAACTTGCTGTTCTGTCTCTGTTTTACTATATATTTTACTTATTAATATATTGTGCCTCCTAACTTGAATATATGCCTCATGAGGGCAGGGGTTTCTGTTTGGTTCACTGCGATATCCTCAGTGCTTAGAATAGTGCTTGGCACATAGTACTGGCAAATATTGTTGAAAGAACATACATATTGATAGGTGTGCAGAATGATATGGATTCATAATTTCAATTTAAATGTATTAACACTCAAATGCAGGGCATGATACTGAAATTAGTAAGCACTGTTTGCATTTATTAACTTATTTTACTTTGTAAAATAAAGTCTTAAGAGTGGGATGCAATTTAGAAACCTTGTCTAACTTTTTCCTTTGTTGTTTCTCACACTGGGGTAAGAGTAGCCCAGGGGTGTGCAGCAGTATGCTAGGGTGCAAAGTGGTTGAAAGCACTGATTCTGGAGCTGTATTCCCTAGGATCTAGCTGCGTGTCCTTGGGCAATTTACTTACCTTTTCTGTGCCTTGGTTTTCTCATCTATGAGATGGAAATAATAAGAGTACCTACCTCATAGGACTTTTAGGATTAATAAGAGAGTTAATATATATCCAGTGCTTAGAACAATACGTGGCACATTGAGTAGGCAGTATATGAGTTTTAGTTATCATTGTAACATGAAAGTGGGGGACTAACACAGATATGAAATAGAATTCAAAATCACTTTTTAAAAAAAGAAATAATTGCCATTCTAATTGGTGTGAGATGGTATCTCATTGTGGTTTTGATTTGCATTTCTCTAATGACCAGTGATGATGAACTTTTTTCATATGTTTGTTGGCCACATAAATATCTTCTTTTGAGAAGTGTCTGTTCGTTCATATCCTTTGCCCACTTTTTGATGGGGTTATTTGTGTTTTTTTCTTGTAAATTTAAGTTACTTGTGGATTGTGGATATTATTAGCCCTTTGTCAGATGGATAGATTGCAAAAATTGTCTCCCATTCTGTAGGTTGCCTGTTTGCTCTGATGATAGTTTCTTTTGCTGTGCAGAAGCTCTTTAGTTTAATTAGATCCCATTTGTCAATTTCGGCTTTTGTTGCCATTGCTTTGGTGTTTTAGTCATGAAGTCTTTACCCATGCCTCTGTCCTGAATGGTATTGCCTAGGTTTTCTTCTAGGGTTTTTATGGTTTTAGGTGTTAGCTTAAGTCTTTAATCCATCTTGAGTTAATTTTGGTATAAGGTGTAAGGAAGGGGTCCAGTTTCAGTTTTCTGCATATGGCTAGCCAATTTTCCCAACACCGTTTATTAAATAGGGAATCCTTTCCCCATTGCTTGTTTTTGTCAGGTTTGTCAAAGATCAGATGGTTGTAGATGTGTGGCATTATTTCTGAGGCCTCTGTTCTGTTCCATTGGTCTATATATCTGTTTTGGTACCACCATGCTGTTTTGGTTACTGTAGCCTTGTAGTATAGTTTGAAGTCAGGTAGCATGATGCCTCCAGCTTTGTTCTTTTTGCTTAGGATTGTCTTGGCTATATGGGCTCTTTTTGGTTCCATATGAAATTTAAAGTAGTTTTTTTCTAATTCTGTGGAGAAAGTCAATGGTAGCTAATGGGGATAGCATTGAATCTGTAAATTACGTTGGGCAGTATGGCCATTTTCACGATATTGATTCTTCTATCCATGAGCCTGGAATGTTTTTCCATTAGTTTGCGTCCTCTCTTGGATCCTTGAGTAGTGGCTCGTAGTTCTCCTTGAAGAGGTCCTACACATCCCTTGTAAGTTGTATTCCTAGGTATTTTATTCTCTTTGTAGCAGTTGTGAATGGAAGTTCACTCATGATTTGGCTATTATTGTTGTATAGGAATGCTTGTGATTTTTGCACGTTGATTTTTGTATCCTGAGACTTTGCTGAAGTTGCTTATCAGCTTAAGGAGATTTTGGGCTGAGACGATAGGGTTTTCTAAATATATAGTCATGTCATCTGCAAACAGAGACAATTTGACTTTCTCTCTTCCTATTTGAATCCCCTTTATTTCTTTCTCTTTCCTGATTGCCCTGGCCAGAACTTCCAATACTGTGTTGAATAGGAGTGGTGAGAGAGGGCATCCTTGTCTTGTGCCAGTATTCAAAGGGAATGCTTCCAGCTTTTGCCCATTCAGTGTGATATTGGCTGTGGGTTTGTCATGAATAGCTCTTATTATTTTGAGATATGTTCCATCGATACCTAGTTTATTGGGAGTTTTTAGCATGAAGGGGTGTTGAATTTTATCGAAGGCCTTTTCTGCATGTATTGAGATCATCACGTGGTTTTTGTCATTGATTCTGTTTATGTGATGGATTACATTTTTGATTTGCGTATGTTGAACTAGCCTTGCATCCCAGGGATGAAGCCAACTTGATCGTGGTGGATAAGCTTTTTGATGTGCTGCTGGATTCGGTTTGCCAGTATTTTATTGAGAATTTTTGCTTTGATGTTCATCGGGGATATTGGCCTGCAATTATCTTTTTTTGTTGTGACTCTGCCAGGTTTTGGTATCAGGAAGAGGCTGGCCTCATAAAATGAGCTAGGGAGGAGTCCCTTTTTTTTTTTTTAATTGTTTGGAATAGTTTCAGAAGGAATTATACCAGCTCCTCTTTGTACCTCTGGTAGAATATGGCTGTGAATCTGTCTGGTCCTGGGCTTTTTTTTTGGTTGGTAGGCTATTAATTACTGTCTCAATTTCAGAACTTGTTATTGGTCTAGTCAGGGATTTGACTTCTTCCTGGTTTAGTCTTGGGAGGGTGTATGTGTCCAGGAATTTATCCATTTCTTCTAGATTTTCTGGTTTATTTGCATAGAGGTGTTTATAGTATTCTCTGATGGTAGTTTGTATTTCTGTGGAATCAGTGGTGATATCCGTTTTATCATTTTTTATTATGTCTATTTGATTCTTCTGTCTTTTCTTTATTAGTCTGGCTAGCAGTCTATCTGTTTTGCTAATCTTTTCAAAAAACCAGCTCCTTGATTCATTGATTTTTTGAAGGGTTTGCTGGAAAGGATATGGAGAAATAGAAACGCTTTTACACTGTTGGTGGGACTGTAAACTAGTTCAACCATTGTGGAAGACAGTGTGGCGATTCCTCAAGGATCTAGAACCAGAAATACCCTTTGATCCAGCAATCCCATTACAGGGTATATACCCAAAGGATTATAAATCATTCTATAAAGACACATGTACACGTATGTTTATTGCAGCACTATTCACAATAGCAAAGACTTGGAACCAACCCAAATGCCCATCAGTGGTAGACTGGATGAAGAAAATGTGGCACATATGCCATGGAATACTATGCAGCCATAAAAAAGGATGAGTTCATGTCCTTTGCAGGGACATGGATGAAGCTGGAAACCATCATTCTCAGCAAACTAACACAGGAACAGAAAACCAAACACCACATATTCTCATAAGTGGGAGTTGAACAATGAGAAGACATGGATACAGGGAGGGGAACATCACACACTGGGGCCTGTTGGGGGGTGGGGGACTAGGGGAAGGATAACATGAGGAGAAATACCTAATGTAGATGATGGGTTGATGGGTGCAGCAAATGACCATGGCACGTGTATACCTATGGAACAAACCTGCACGTTCTGCACATGTATCCTAGAACTTAAAGTATAATTTTAAAAAAAGAAAAATAATGAGATTTCCAAGAAATTTTGCACTTTCTTTGGGCCATTGAAATCAGGCAACAGATGAATAAATTAGGCAAGTGAGAGGCAGTGGCTTTACAGGAAAAAGATCAGCTATAATTAAGCTTAGACATCCGTGTGACTATGACCCAGTGATTTTTATTACTAATTGGCCAGTAATTTCCGATGCGTGGTAGCTTACTACCTAATGAGTTGATTCATCTGTTGGACAGAATCTATTGTTAGAAAATTCTTTCTTTTGCTGATCTGAAATCTATCTCTTTTGTTACTGGCCCTTGCTTTTTTTTTTTTTTTTTTTTTTTTTTTGGGCTTAATACCTAGTAGGCCTGTTGGTTGTATTGCCCCATTAGAATTTACTTCTTCAGCTTAAATGTCTCTAGTTTCCTTGGTCTTCCTCCATATGACATGGGTTTTGAACCCTTTATCATCTTGATTATCCTTCCCTGGGTGTAATTTATCAGTATTTCTCTTAAAATGCAAGACCCAGAGCTAGTAACTGATCATGTTTTACTTAATCTGCCAGTGTGAGAGGTTGCATAGTAAAATGTAAGAAACATTTGCATTTTAGGGCAAACTATATCATTAATTGGCTCTGTAATATTTGGTTAGTCACTTTGAGCCTAATTTTCCTCAAATAGAAGATTATCCAACACTAATGAAAGATGAGTAACAAAGCTTTCTTGATATGGGAAATTTTGATGTTAGTAAAAAGAAGCTAAAATATTTTGCTTTCATGAGAAAAAAAGTGTATCAACCTTCATGCTAAAAATCAAATTCTTGTTAATGTTGACCTTAGTCAACTCATATGAAAATCTAAGGAAAGAATTCTAAGATCATTTCAGTGACATTGCAGTTAGTATGATTTATGTACACTTAATAATATCTTGGGAGAGGTTAGCTTTATTTCCTTTAACTAATAGTTTCCTTTAGGTATTGCATTTAATCTAGCTGTTTATATTTGATGTCTATATTCTAATTTAAGTATTTGTTATGAAGAATAACTGTCACCCATTTTACTGATTTCCTGGCATAACCAAATTAATTTTAGTTTTCCTAAGTCTGTTTCTTATAACCTCACCATTTTGATTTGAAAACGTTTCCAGAATCTTTTTTGTAGTCCTCGATCGGTATTCAAGTCTCATGTGTACCACTGAGAAACTTTGGGTTCTTGGGCAGGTCATTTAACTGGCCTATACACACACTTCTTCTTCAGTGTAGTGAGAGGCTTTTAGTTCTTTGATTCTCCTCCTCTACCCCGTCCTCTATAGAAGCCAGAAGAAATCCAAACTCACTTCTGCCCATATCTTCAACCTCTTTCTTCTGCGCAATACATTTTATTATACTGGCTACTCAGGTTTTTTCACAGCACTTCACAGTTTATGTGTGTTTTTGCTTTATTTACTTGTTACTCGTTTCCCCCACTAGACTAGATGCTTGATGAGGGCAGATAATGTATTTTCATTCACTGCTCTAAAACCTAATGCACAATAGCATGTATTGCACATAGAAGATGCCCAAATATTTACTGTTTTTAAAATCCTATGATACTCCTATTACTTTCAGACAGGCATGCAGCTTTTTCTTTCTCCTGAGGTAGTGTTTATTAAGTTCTTTCCAGCCACTTGGACATTCATATTAAAATGAAATTTTAATTTTAACTTGATAAGTGTAAATTACAGTGCCATATGAAGGCTCAAGCTCCAGATATGTCAGTTTCTGTTGTATTCTTTCGTTGATACATTTCTAGAATAGTTTTTAAATGATTACAGAATGTTCCTAGTGATTTGTTTGAATATGACTTGGTGGCCTTGGCCTATCTGTACTATAAAATGTGACTCTAGCCTAAGCTTAAGTTTGTTGATGTTATGTTTCTTGTGTAGGTGCCAAAAATTTACTCCTTTTAATATTGTCAGTATTGATATCTGTCATCTGGAATGCAAGAATCTTCCGGAAAATTTACTAATAAATTTAATGCTACCGCCATACTGCCCAGAAATAATTTATTTTTTTGGGTGAAGTACCAGAATACTGTTTGGTCACTTACCTAGTGGCTTGAAGGAACCAGAGCATCTGTCCAAGGGAGCCATTTAGTTTCCTCCAGCACTTATGATTGAGCCTTTTGACTATCTCAGAAGTGGGATTGGAGAAGTTTGTCTTGTTCTCTTGTCTCTTTTCAGGTTGAAGTTTAGGAGATTGACTCATTTTGACCATTTTCTTGTTTTGTTTTTACTCTAGGCAGTAACTGGGGCTAAAGCTCTGGGGAGGCACTTGGCTGTGCTTGCTGAAGTATTTCCATAGTTGGACTGTCTCTGGCAAATAAGTGAATTTCATTTAAAGCTCGTCAAAGCTGTGTGAATCTTGGCAGAACCCCATAGAAACCATAGCATAAAATTTCTTTTAAAACAACTATATTATTAAATGAAGAATTTGGGGTAAAGCATATTGCTTTAATGGTCTTAATACTATTTAAAAAGATCCTTCCACATTAATATTCAAAATGTTTTCTAGTAGTGGTGGAAATCCTCTGCATCTACCAGTTCAAAGGTAGGCTTTCCCAGTCTTTTGGGATCTAGCAAGGATCAGTTTAGTCTTACCTGCATGCAACTGTCCCTGCAAGAATGTAGATTTGAAGTTTTTAATAAAGTTGACCAGTTCATGTATTTCTGATGAATTAAATAGAGAGAATGGCATTTGAGTAATCAGAAAATACTACCTTAAAATAATAAAAATTATTTAGAAAGTGATGGCATTATAATGTTTTCAAAGCGTAATGATGTTAACTAAATTATCCATTATTGACTAGTACTTTTTTTTATACCTATCCCCAGGGAAGGAAGAATATGCAAGATGGTGCAAGTGATGGTGAAATGCCAAAATTTGATGGTGCTGGTTATGATAAGGATCTGGTGGAAGCCCTTGAAAGAGACATTGTATCCAGGAATCCTAGCATTCATTGGTTAGAGTCTTTCAAATTATTGAATTAAAGTAGAGGAGAACACAAGTTATAGGTTGTCTTGGTGTGTGAGTTTTCTCTTGTTATTCATTAATCTGATTATGACCACATCTATAATATGAAAGTATAGAATTGACGGGACAGTTCTGTCGAATGTAACCAAGGACATTTTACATGTTAATTTGAAGTTGATATGTAACTGACAAGTTGTTAATTCAATGACATGTCCTCATTAATAACTAATGTTTTCACTGATCTTTTTATGCAGTAAGAATTAGAATAATGTTCTTACTATGAGAATAATTTCATAAGTAAAAAAAAATTAAAAGAATTAGTTTTGACCATAAATCAAAGGTCCCTGAGTAAACATTATGAAAGTTTGCTGTTCTTTCAAAGGGATGACATAGCAGATCTGGAAGAAGCTAAGAAGTTGCTAAGGGAAGCTGTTGTTCTTCCAATGTGGATGCCTGACTTTTTCAAAGGGATTAGAAGGCCATGGAAGGTGAGAATTTATTAAATTGGTTTTGATATAAGAATGCTACTTGGCACTGGAATGAAAGGCAGCATTGCTGTAGTTTTTGATGTATTTAACCCATTTTGAAAAGGTTGGGAGAAGTTTATGTACACCCAAAACACCTGGATTTGAATTTGTAGTTGTGATGTGTTACATCTGCATAGCAGGAGAGATGGGCTTAGAGTGTTGAAACTATATAGTCTTTAGGTCACTTCACTCAGGGATGCTGAGCTAGAGATTAGTTTTAAGAATTTTCTGGATGTATGGTTCTGTAAATAAAACGTTAAGCAGATTAAGCAGAAATAATATATGGTTTTATAGAAGAAAGGTGTGATCAAACAGTTTTCAAAAGTTGGAATATTTCTCACTGATGGTTAATTATTTTGTTTTACTTGTCACTGACTTGAAAACAAATGTTTTTTCTAAAAAGAGGTCTTTAGCTGTGTTTTAAAAAACTACTTCTTGGCCAGGTACCGTGGCTTACGCCTGTAATCCCAGCACTTTGGGAGGCTGAGGAGGGTGGATCACGAGGCCAGGAGATCGAGACCATCCTGCCCAACATGGTGAAACCTCATCTTTACGAAAAATACAAAAATTAGCTGGGCGTGGTGGTGCATGCCTGTAATCCCAGCTACTCGGGAGGCTGAGGCAGGAGAATTGCTTGAACCCGCGAGTTGGAGTTTGCAATGAGCCAAGATCGCACAACTGCACTCCAGCCTGGCAACAGAGCGAGACTCCATCTCAAAAAAAAAAAAAAAAAATCACTTCTGTATCATTACAAAATATCTGACTTTATCAATTTATTTTGTCCTTGCTGTGCTTTTGTAGTATTTATTGGCAAACTGGATTAAGAAAATAAAGATATATTTCTAAAGAATCTTTTTCCTGACCAAATAATTTTTTTCTGCAACAGTAGAATAAAATCCTTGAATAGAACTATTACTCTTTTTTAAAAGGTTATGTCTGAATTTTTTAGGGATTTGTGAGAATAGATTATTTACTGAAATGGGACAATAAATGTATTTTATTTATTTTTTGAGACTGAGTCTCACTCTCTTGCCCAGGCTGGTGTGCAGTGGCATGATCTTGGCTCACTGCAACCTCTGCCTCCTGGGTTCAAGCAATTCTTGTGCCTCAGCCTCCTGAGTAGCTGCAGTTACAGATGCGTGCCACCATGCCCAGCTAATTTTTGTATTTTTGGTAGAGGCTGGGTTTTGCCATGTTGGCCAGGCTGGTCTTGAACTCCTGGCCTCAAGTGAACCTCCCACCTTGGTCTCCCAAAGTGCTGGGATTACAAGCATAAACCACTGTTTCAGGCCTGATAAATGTATTTTAAAGAATACATGAAAATAAGGAGACCTCAGAAATTTTTCAAGCTTGTAAAATTGGTCTCAAAATGTAAATTCCAGAATTTCAGAACTGGAATGAGTCTTTGAGATCATCTCAAATCCCCACTATTTGGCATACTAGAAAATTGAAGTCCAAATAGGTTGTGACAACCATAATAGATCTTTAGAAAATTTAAAATTCAATGTGTGTCAGCTTCTTACGTTTATATGTGCCTTTCTGCGGCACACTTTCTCCTGCATTGTGTGATACCATTCCTTTATCCGTCAAGCACTTATTTAGCCCTGTTATAAACAAGGTTCCTTGTTTTTCAAGACATAGTCCCTGAGCTATGAGACATCCTAAATGGAGAGTTGGGCAGTTACATATAGCTTTCAGTGTTAGGCACTAGCAGAGCCTAATGGGTGGTACAGTCCACATGTGCTTGGAAAGCTCAGCAAAGCACAAACATGACATGATTAAAGAAGGCTTTATGCTTGAGGACGTGGGATTCAAGCTACAATTTGTAGGGTTGTGAGGATTTCGCTATGTTGGAGGAGACATTTTGGAGATGTAGGAACTTAGAGGGGGATGAATGATGTGGGCAGTGGAATATAGTGAGAAAGTGTAAGTGTTTTTGGGAAATAGATGCATTGAAGTTTTGTAAGGAAGGCAGCATAGAATATTGGTAAGGGGTACAGATCCTGGATCCAGACTGGGTGCATGTGAATTCAAGCCCTTTCCACTTATTCTGTGATCTTGAGCAAGTTATAAAACATCTCCATGACTCAGTTTCCTTATCTATAAAATGGGAATAATAATGGTTATCTCATAGGATATAGTGAGGTTAAAATGAATTAATGAGGCCTTAGAACTATGTAAATGTTGAAAATATAAATTAGTGGAAGATTCAAATGGGAAGGTAGGTTGAGGCCAGATTGTATTTCCCAGGAGTTCGATTCTTTTTCTGTAGGTGTTTGGGAGACCTCTTTGAGCAGGTAGGTAGCATAGTTAAATTAGTGAGTTGGGAAAAACAATCTGGTTGCAATGAGCACAGAAAGACGGGAGGCAAAGAGCATGTTCAGAAGCGATTGGCAGTAGTTTAGGCTTAAAATTCAAAGAGCCTGAATTGGGATGGTGATTATGAATTAGGAATGGAAGGACAGATGCTAGTGATATTTAATGAAGGAAGTTGGTAACCTTTTGGATGTAATATATATGCCAAGAAGGCAGGGGCAAAGATAATTGGCTTTTGCCTATGGCAAAATAGTGATGATAACATAAATGTGGAGCTCAGGAAGGGAGAAAGACACTGGTTTATTGTTCTTGATGTTGAAAGTTCAGTAGGAGCAGGGGGTGCTTCTGGGGAAAGAGATAAGGAATTATTTTTGAGTTTTAAATTTTGGTATAATATTAATGTGGAAATGCACCAAGTTAGAAATACAGGGCTGAAGCTTGTGAGAGGGGTAAAAGATGGACATATTAAGTGCCTTTTCAAAAATACGTATCTCTGGGATGAACTTTTCTCTAACAGAATAATATTGAGGTCCTTCTTTACAAGTTTTAAGATCAGATTATATGATTTTTATAAAGGCAACATTTAAAATTGTACTTAGAAAATAAGGAGATGCCCAAGAAATAGACTACTGTATTTTCAGTGCTGAAGTATATAAACATATGCTTGAATCACTCTTACACTGAGACTCTGTTCATCTATCCATTTATCATCCAGCCTATCTTAGCACTTCTCAGACTGCACCATAATTTATCCATATTTTCTAATAGATTAAAAGTCTCTTGAGGATTTATGTGTGATTCCTGACAGATTGGACTTTTTTTCCTCAGGGCCTAGTACTTAGTAAGCATTGGATAAATTTACACTGGGTAAATACATATTTATTGAGTATTTACCTTGTGTCACATGATAGGCTAAGTGCAGAGGATACCAAAATGAGTGAATAATAGCCCCCAAGAAGCTCATGGTCTTTGGGTGATTAAGCATGTATTTAATGGAGGCCATGTGGTAAGTGCAGTATTTGTTGAGGACAGTGTGACTAGTGTCTGATAGAGTAATGAACACACTGCTATGGCAGAAGAGAGGAAGAGGGACTTAGTCTGCTGTGGAGAATAATATCAGGGATGGCCTCCCAGAGCAGGTGACCCTGAGCTGAGACTTGAAAGATGAATAGAAGTTAAACAGGCAGATGTGATGAAGAAAGGCTCTAAGGCAGAGTGGATATCAGGTACAAACACATGAAAAGTGTAAGAGAACATAGTATATGTGAGGAATCTTGTGTAGTTCAGTGTGGCTGGAAGTATAGAGTGTTTATATGGGACATAGTAATAAAAGACACTGCTGGAATGGTTGGTGTGACCTACTTCTCACAAAGAGCCCTGCATGCCATGCTAAAGATGTCAGTGAGCCATTGAAGAGTTTTTAGTAGAAGGGTGATTTGCAAGTGTAGGAAGATCTCTTTTCTGTAGCAGTATGGAGGACAGGTTGGGGATGGACATAGATGAATATGAAAAAGTAATCTGATCAGGAGGTTGTTGAAATAATCTAGCCAAACAATGAGGACAAATGCCTGCAGAAAGTCATGGGCTTTTTGGTTAGTGAAAAATGAATGGATTTGTGAGAGATGTTTAGAAGGTGTCAGTGACTGATTGTTTACAGGGATGCGGGAGAGAGACAAGTTGTATGACTCCCAGATTCCAGGCTTGAATTGAATGACTTCTGACATCACCTACCCAGAGTAGGGCCAAACTTCACAGGTTGAGAGCACAGTTTTCCACAAGACTGCCCTCACTTCAGACACTAGCTACAAACTTGGGAGTCCCCAGGTCACTCTTATGACCAGCTGGCTACAAATTCAGGAGTTCCCACTACCCTCTTAGGTTTGATAATTCTCTAGAATGACTCACAGAACTTAGGGAAGCCTTACAGTCGAGCCCAGGACGACATAGGCATGAACATCGTGGGTACCCTTACACATGGCTTTTCTTCTGCCTCTGCCGCCCCAGAGACAACAAGACAACCCCTCCTTTTCCTTCTCCTTAGCCTATCCAAGGTGAAGACTTTTAAGGTGATACACTTCCATTTAATGAATAATAAATATATTTTCTCATAATTTTCTTAATAATGTTTTCTTTTTTCTAGCTTTATTGTAAGAATACCATATACAATACATATACAAAATATGTGTTTACAATTTTTGTTATCAGCAAGTCTTCAAATCAATAATAGGCTATTCATTGATTTTTTTTTTTGGGAATCAAACGTTATATGCAGATTTTTGACAGTGTGGGGGATTGGTGCCCCAACCCCTGAGTTATTCAGGGAGCAGCTGTACTTACGATGACAGTGTTATTATAGCCAAAGGATGTAAATCAGAATTAGCCAAAAGGAGAAACTTACAGGGCGAGATCTAGAAGGATGCTGAAGGTGACGCTTCTTTCGCCCTCTCTTCTTGGAGTCAGGATGCTTTGCTCTCCTGGATGTGTGACAATATGGAGATTGTTGCATCACATGGACATGTGATAGTACTGTTATAGTTTGGATATAGTTTGGATATTTGTCCCACCAAATCTCATGTTGAAATTTGATTCTTGATGTGGTAGTGTTGGGAGGTGGTGCCTGATGGGAGGAGTTTGGGCCATGGGGGCAGATCCCTCATGAATGGCATGGTGCCAGCCTCATGGTAATGAGCAAGTTCTTACTCTGTTCATTCTCATGAGAACTGGCTGTTTCCCCTTTCTCTTGTTTCTGTTCTTGCCATGTGAGTTCTGCATGCTGCTGGCTCCCTTTCACCTTACTCTGTAAGTGGAAGCAGCATGAGGCCATCACTAGAAGCTGAATGGGTGCAGGCACCATGCTTCCTGTACAGCCTGCAGAACTGTGAGCCAAATAAACCTTTTTTTCTTTAAAATTACCCAGCCTCAGGTATTTCTTTGTAGCAACACAAATGGACTGAGAGAAATACACAGAATATTGCCAATTAAGGAAGCTCACGTGATCAATTGAATGATTGCCCATGGTTCGTAATCTCTTGTTCTCTTCCTCTTCCCAAAGGTTGAGTTGATACCACATGGCTCAAAGCCCCAGCTCTCTAATCACATGGTTGGTTTTCCTGGCATGGTCATCCCCCATCCTGAGTAGTCTTGTTGGCATAAACTATATAGGGGGCCACCATGAGTCACCTCATTAGCATAAAATTTCAGGGCCTATTGTGATAACAACAATAATCCTGTCGCTAGGGTAATTCCAAGGATTTAGAGGCTATTTTCCAGGGACCGGAGACAAAGGCCAGCTAAATTCTTTATTATACAGGGTACAGGGAACTGATATTGGAAATAGAGAAAGGAGCAGGCTTAAATAGAAACAAAATGTGTTTCAATAAATACTCAGCAGCTAATTCAAAATAGAGGCCTGGAGCTTCAGATAGAGTGTGAGTGTAAAATTGTGAGATATAAAGAGTGGTTGATGATCTGGGTATGGATGAGTTTGTTCAGGAGTTTTGTAAAGGGAAAGGTTTAGAATTGCTTTGGGAATATAAAGGGCAGAGGAAAGAGGAGATCTGAGGCAGTGAACATAGCCAGAGAGCAGAAGTGTCAGGAAAAGAGCAGTGTCAGGGTTTCAAGAAGAGGGGAATGAATACCATGTATCAGCAGCATCAAAGGTCAGAGAGAAGTGAAGGAGGTGCAACTGAAGAGTGACCATTAGGTTAGTAAATGAAGTATTTTTAGTGAATTGGTGAAGACTAAAGTCATGTTGTAGCTTATGAAGAAGAAATAGCATAAACCATTGAAGGTTGGCTGTGAGAGGAAGGAGAGGTGAATAGTAGCTAGAGGATTTGTAGAGTCAAGTGAAGGAATTTTTTTTGTCTCAATTTTATCTGTTTTTTAAACATTTTTTGTGTTTTTGAATTGATACATAACAGATGTACATACTTCTGGGGCTCATGTGATAATTTAATACATTCACATAATTTGTAAAGATCCAATCAGTATAAATGGGATATCCACCACCTTTAACATCTGTCTTCATGCTAAGAACATTCAAATTATTCTCTTCTAGTTATTTTGAAATATACAAGAGACTATTGTAAACTATGGTCACCCTACTGATCTATCAAGCTGTGCTCATTAATCAGCCTCTCTTAATTCTCCCTTGACCCCTACCCTTCCCAGCCTCTGGTAACCACCAGTCTATTCTGTCTTCATGAGATCCTTTTTTAGCTCCCACAAATGAATGAAAACATGTGATATGTGTCTTTTTGTGCTTGGTGTATTTCACTTAACATAACGACCTCCACCTCCATCCATGTTGCTATAAATGACACGATTTTATTCTTTTTATGGCTGAATAGTATTCCGTTTTGTATATATACCACATTTTCTTTTTCCATTCATCCATTGTTGGGCACTTAGGTTGATTTTGTATTTTGGCTGTTGTGAATAGTGCTGTGATAAACACAGGAGTGCAAATAATTCTTCGATATATCGATTTCCTTTTTTTTTTTTGTATATATTCCCGGTAGTGGAATTGCTGGATCATATGGTAGATCTGCTTTTAGTTTTTTGAGGAACCTCCACACAGTTTTCCATGGTGGCTCCCACCAACAGTATAGGTTTCCATATCCTGACCATCATCTATTATTAGCTATCTTTTTGATGAAAGCCATTTTAATTGGAGCGAGATGATCTCATTTTGGTTTTAACTTGAATTTCTCTAATGATTAGTGATGTTGAGCATTTTTTCATGTATCTATTGGACATTTGTATGTCTTCTTTTGAGAAATGTCTATTCTGACCTTTTGCCCATTTTAAAATTGGATTATTTGTCTTTTTGCTATTGAGTTGCTTGAGCTGCTTATGTGTTCTGGTTACTAATCCCTTGTCAGATGGATATTTTGCATATATTTTCTCCCATTGTGGGGGTGTCTCTTTGTTGTTTCCTTTGCTGTGCAGAAGCTTTTTAGTTTGATATAATCTATTTATCTGTTTTTGCTTTGGTTGCCTGTGCTTTTGAGGTCTTACACAAAAAAATCTGCCTGGACTGATGTCCTGTAGCATTTCCCCAGTGTTTTCTTCTAGCAGTTTCATAGTTTCAGGTTTTTAACCTATTTTGATTTTATTTTTGTATATGGTCTTTAATCCATTTTGATGTTTGTAAATGGTGAGAGATCAGCATCTAGTTTCATTCTTCTGCATATGGCTATCCAGTTTTTCCAGCAACATTTATTGAAGAGACTGTTCTTTCCTTAAGGGATTTTTGTAATGTGGCAGATTAAAGTATATTTGTATACCGAGGGGAAAGAGCCAGTAGACAAAGAGATACAGGAAAGAGAGAAATTAATTAAAGGAGTAATGTCATGAGGAGGTGAAGTTTATAAATATCGTACAGTAGCTATAAACAGCTGCTAATGTTAGAAATTAACTCCTATAGGAGGTGGCCACATTAATGGCATTACAGGATGGCCCTCTCAGAGAGCATGGAAAAAGGCATCGGAGAAATAAGAACTTTGCTCTGGTTATGCCTATAGCATCAATTGGTCGTTTTCATGGTTTTTAAAATCTCAACCTCATGCAAAGTTGAGGGCTCCCTAACAAAGCAAAAAATTATTTTTGTAAAACTAGTGTTTCAAATTTTAGTGATTCCTGGTTGATCTGTGTTAAAATTCTATAGCTAGAAAAGCATTTGGACAGTTTCTGAATTTGGAGTTTATGAAACTTTGACATACACATAGTTTTCAAAGCTTAAATCCCCAGAAGCTTGTCAAACCAAAGTAGCAATTGGATCAGAATTCCTCTTAAGGAATCACCAGGTATTATGCAAAAAATTTAGTGTGAGCTATGTATTTAAACTCTATTTAAAATTCTGGAAGAAAATAATTATTTAAGAACCCATTAGTTTTTAAGACTAGAGAGTTGGATTCTTTGAATAATTTTTATTCTTCATTGATTTGTTTTTATAGAATACTTTTATGTTTGTTTTCAAAACTAAGAAGTAACTAAAGTTTAGTTTTTATTCTGTATTTACTGGTTCTTTCATCACTATTACTATTTTATATAAGCTAACGCATTAAAATGATACAAATCTTGCTAATTTGATTATGTTTGAATTACCACTGGATTTTTTACTGTTAACCTTATTAACTCATAAATGGGTCTTTATTTTTTACTGAAAGCTGTATATTATAAATGCACTGTGGAAGATAGGTTCTGTCCCTTATAGAGGGTAAAGAATGTGTAATTCTGCCACATGTGATAGAAAATGTCTTATTTTTATTATATGTAAACAGAACAGTTGCTTTTAAGCAGTGCTGAATATTATATGTATATGTCATATGCTAGGTTCAGGAAACTGAGATTATATCTAAATATATGAGAAACTTGTTTGTTGTCTAGGCTTTTTGTTAGGTTATCTCTGACTACCTCTGGCTTGAGACATTTTGTGAAATTTCTTCATTTTTTCTAGCTATAAAATAATACTCTTACTAAATGCATCATGATTTTACTGTGACAATTTTGAGTTTATCTTTTGATGGAAAAATCTCAATGTACATTAATAGCTGATGATAATTTATAAAAAAAATTTTTAATCTGATAAATCATTTAATTCGTCTTTTGAAATTTCAGGGTGTACTGATGGTTGGACCCCCAGGCACTGGTAAAACTATGCTAGCTAAAGCTGTTGCCACTGAATGTGGTACAACATTCTTCAACGTTTCGTCTTCTACGCTGACATCTAAATACAGAGGTGAATCTGAGAAGTTAGTTCGTCTGTTGTTTGAGATGGTGAGTGACGATATATTCAGATTTCAAAGTAGTGTGTGTAGGCCTATGATGCCCCCATAAATCAGTTCTGTCCACCTGGAATCTTTTTTGAAAAGGGCAGTGTAGTTCTATTTTAATAGTTCTTGACACACTGATGAGAATTGGGATGATGGGTTTTGTGGGGTAGTTGGTGTATCTTCAGTGTATCTTTTTCTTTAAGGTAAAGCAAGGCCTTTTGGCATCCTGTCCACTGAGGGTGGAAGAAGAGACTTTGGTCGTATGTGTGGGTTGACTGGTATTTCTGGATCTCTAGGGAGCTGATGGAACAGAAGAATATTTTAATATGTATTTTAAAAATCAGAGTCTGACCCGTCATTAAAGTTTATTCCTTTTTCATATGGGATTTGCAGTAACTTAAGAATGTATATTTGAGGATTGAGGTTGATTTATTTTTGAAAAATTTTTCCATTATGGAAATTTCCAGATATGAAAGTAGAAAGCATAGTGCAACGAACCCCTATGTATCTATCACCCAGCTTCACCAGCCATATAACCTTTATTTTTAGAAATTTCTTTTTTCTCATGGGAATGATTGATTTAGCCTTTGCCATAACCAGATGATGGCATTAAAACAGTGAGAAGTTTCTGCTCTCTTTTGCCATTGTTTTAAAAGATTTTTTAAAATACTCCAATTGTTTTATGAGATTATTGAATGATTTCTTTAAAATATTTTCATAAAGGCTAGATTTTATGCCCCTACCACGATCTTCATTGATGAGATAGATTCTATCTGCAGTCGAAGAGGAACCTCTGATGAACATGAGGCAAGTCGCAGGGTCAAGTCTGAACTGCTCATTCAGATGGATGGTAATTGATATTTAATTATTGTTTCAAAACTCTCATTTTTAAATATTTTGTGTAAACTCATAATCAATGGATGGATTAGAAGGCAGCCTGAGTTTAATTATTTGTTCATTCACCCATTTGTTCATTTGTTCATGCACTCAGAAAGCATTTCTTGCATACTTGTTAGAGATCATGCACCATTTCAGATTCTGAGGTTACAAAGAAAAAGGCTACTATGGCCTTCAAGGAGCTTACTGTTTGGAGCAAAGTTTCTGGAGGCATGATCTAGAGTCCTAGAGATCCTTGAGACCCTTTAAAGAATCTGCAAGGTCAAAACTATTTTCATAGGAATATCAAGTCATTGTTTGCCTTTTCTTTTTCACTCTCATTCTCTCACAAGTGTACAGTAGAGTTTTCGAGAGGCTGTAAGACGTAGGGTATCATAAAAAGAAAGCAGAAGCAGATATGAGAATCCAGCTTTTCTCTAGATATTAAAGAAATTTGCAAAAATGTTAAAAAAAAAAGCCCCTCTTCTTTTTTTTAATATTTTGGAAAACATACTTTTCATAAACATATGTAAATAAGTAATGAATTTATCATTATTTTTAAGTGAATTAATATTTTTAAATTTCAATTTTAGGTTTTTTCCATACAATTTACCCATGCACCATCTATTTTAAGTTTTAAAGATATTGATAGATACACTCCACACACAAAAAAGCTCTTTGGGGTTCTCAATAATTTTTTTTGTTTAAGGTTCAGAGTCTTGCTGTGTTGTCCAGGCTGGAGTACAGTGGTGTGAACACAGCTCACTGCAGCCTTGACCTCCTGGGCTCAAGCAATCCTCCTGCCTCAGCCTCCTAAGTAGCTGGGACCACAGGCACATGCCACCACATCTGGCTAAGTTTTATTTTTTGTAAAGACAGGGTCTCTCCATGTTTCCCAGGCTGTAGTTGAACTCTTGAGCTGAGATGATCCTCTGGACTCAGCGTCTCAAAGTGCTAGGATTATAGACATGAGCCACTGCACCCAGCCTCAGTAATTTTTAAGAGTATAAAAGGGTCGTGAGATCAAAAAGTTTGAGAACCACTGATCTGGATGGGAAGCAGGCAACTGATCAGATGAGTATAATACATTATGGTACATTCTGGGGTAGAAGTAAAGTCTGGGTGCAGTGGAAAACACAGGAGAGGCACCACCAAGACCAGGGGAGTCATGGAAAGAGATAGCCAAGTTGGACTTTGAAGCATTGATAGGAGTTATCAGGACAGAGAAAAAGGGCCCTGAGGAGCCATAGAAGGAAAAGGGTTATGGGCTCAGAGCTGCTGTTTAGAGATAAGTTAGCTGTGTTGTAGACAAGAGGCCGTTCAAGCAAAACATTAGAACAGATAAAATACGTTAAAAAATATCCAGGGTGAGGGACCGAGTGCAATGGCTCATGCCTGTAGTCCCAGCACTTTGGGAGGCTGAGGTAGGAGGATCACTTGAGGCCAGGAGTTCAAAACCAGCCTGGTTAACATAGCAAGACTTTAACGTAGCAAAAACTTTAAAAAGTAGCTGGATGTGGTGGCATGTGCCTGTAGTCCCAGCTACTCAGGAGGCTGAGGTGGGAGGATAGCTTGAGCGCAGGAGTTTGAGGCCACAGCGAGCTGTAATTGTGCCATGGCACTCCAGCCTGGGCAACAGGGCAAGAACCTGTCTCATAACAACAACAACAAAACACCAACAATATCCAAGTTGTGTTGTTTCAAAACAGTCACGGTTATTCATCAACTGTGGATACTTACTGAATACTTACAATGTACTATGAGACCCTTCCCTCAGTGAGTTTACCATGTTAACTTTTGCTGAAGTATGAGAGAAAGGAATGAGTATGTTTTATTTTTGAAGTGGGGTATAGGAGAAAACATTAGGTGTTTAAAATTGGAAAAGGAAATCACTGAATACAAATTTAGTCAGCTGAATTTCATTGAGGGATATTTGTGACTATTGTTGATTATTAGTTGGACAGCTTGATTCTTTGTCATAATGACTGAAGTAGGAGTTTCATAATAAGAAAATATTATATGTTTCAGTGAGCTGAGATCATGCCAGAGCACTCCAGCCTGAACAACAGAACCAGACCTTGTTTTTTTAAAAAATACTGTATTGAACTAGGTTGCTTTAAGTCCACTAGCACTTTATTATGCTAGACTAGAAAGTCTTATCAATAAAGTTTATGGGGTTTTTTAATCTTTATTTCTCACTACATATTTTCTAAAGTTTCTGTTGTGTGACCTGAAATTTTTTATTCTAAAATTTTAATTCTGAAAAGGAGACACTGTGTATGTACATGTAGTTGGTTTGGTTATTTTTATCTGTGATTACTGGGTTCATTCTTAAATGTCTTATTTATTTTTTACAGGTCACTTAAAAGTTTAAAGGACAACATCATGGAAATATAACCTGTCTTTCAAAATTATAACTGCATGCTAGAATATTAAGTAAATGTGAACCCTCTGTTTTCACTTCTTGAGAAAATAGATTAAAAACTAAAATAAAATTTTTGCAGAACTTTATGATTTAAAAGAAATAAGAGGAATAAAACAGAGCCTAATCTCCCATACCTTTTCTTTTAGGAGGAAATATACATTCATTTTCTTACAGAAAAATGGATGTTTTTATTGGATTAAAATCCTGCACTAGGTTGCACAAGAAAAAAAAAAAGAAAGAAAAAAAATCCCACACTAGGTTATGTGAATTCTTCTACTTCTTTGTTTTGTAGTTATCTGTTAGTGTGTCTGGTTTTGCCACCACACAGAAGTCAGGACTGCACTGTCTTTATCGTTGATTCTGCCACTTTGGCTAAAAGAAATGTTAATTGAATGAAAGAAAAAAGAGTTGTAAGAAAAACACCATCTTTTCCTCCCTTACTGTGTATAGGAGTTGGAGGAGCTTTAGAAAATGATGATCCTTCCAAAATGGTTATGGTATTGGCTGCTACTAATTTCCCGTGGGACATTGATGAAGCTTTGCGAAGAAGGTTAGAAAAAAGGATATATATACCTCTCCCAACAGGTATGATGTCTTCTCTATTTTGAGCTTTCTGTTACTTTCTGTTACCTTTCCCATGTATCTAAATCTTTGTTCCATTGCCATTCTGCTTAAAGAAGTTTATAGCATCACAAAATTAATTTGTAGTAGATGTGAACACAGGCCACAGTACTCTATTGAAATTTCTTATGTTTCAGAGAAATTCTTAAATTTAGAACAATATTCATCTTAATAAATATGGTAGCACTTTTAAGTTTTCACTTTTCAACTTGAAGTTTTTTTGGATCTTTTTCAGAATATGCTGTTTTGGAGAGAGAGAGTGTGTGTGTGTGTGTACACATATTTATTTATTTATTTTGTGACACAGTCTTATTCTGTTGCCCAGGCTGGAGTGCAGAGGCATGATCTCAGGTCACTGCAACCTCCACCTCCTAAATTCAAGTGATTCTTGTGCCTTAGCCTTCCAAATAGCTGGGATTACAGGTGTGCACCACCACACCCAGCTAATTTTGGTGTTTTTAGTAGAGACACGATTTTGCCATGTTGTCTAGGCTGGTCTTGAACTCCTGGCTTCAAGTGATTTCCCGCCTCGGCCTCATAAAGTGCTGGGATTACCGGTGTGAACCACCATGCCCAGCCTGGAAAATATAGTTTCATCCTGTTAATAAATGCTGAAATATCTGTGAATGAATGTTTTCTTTTTATTTTGAGGTAAAATTTACATACAATGAAATGTACTTAAGTATATAATTTGATGAGTACAAATCTCTACACCTGTTTAATCAATACCCTAATCAAGATGTAGGGCATTTCCATGATCCTGTAAAGTTCTGTGCCCCTACCAGCTAATCCTCCAATAGGCATTCACTGTACGTGATTTTTATCACCATAGATTAGTTCTTTCTCTTGTTAAACTTCATATAAATGGAATCGTGACTGCATGTACTCACTGTGTCTGGCTACTTTCACTTGAGGTTCATCCATGTGATAACATGTATCAGCAGCTTATTCCTGGTATGATTATACCACAATTTGTTTATTCTCCTTTTGATTGGTATTTAAGTTATTCCTAGTTTTTTGGCTATTATGAATAAAGCTGTAAACTTTCTGGTACATATCTTTTTTATGGATGAATGTTTTCAATTCTTTTGGATAATATAAGAAAAGAAAAGATGGGTCATAGGGTAGGCATATGTTTAGCTTTTATAGGAAATACCCAAACTGTTTTTCAGAATGGTCGTACCATTTTGTATTCCATCATCAATAAATGAGAATTCAAATACTTCCATATCCTTGCCAACATGTGGTGGTGTCAGTATTTTAATTTCAGTCATTCTAGTAAGTATGAAATGCTGTCTCATGATTTTAATTGGTATTTCTCTGATGACTTACGTTGAGTACCTTTTTATATGCTTTTTATGGTCATGGTATACTTTTTGTATAGTGTCATTTCTTTTTCCCAGTTTTTAATTGGATTATTTGTTGTTTTATTAATGCTTTTTATGTTATTAGATCTGTGCATTGTGCATATTTTCTTCCAGTTTATAGTTTGCCTTTTGATTTTCTTTATGGTATCTCTTAATAAGCAGACATTTTAAATTTTGATGAAGTCCTGTTGACAATTTTTTTTAATGAATAGTACTTTTTGTGTCTTAAGAAATCTTGTCTATCCCAAAGCTGCAAAGTTTTTCTCCTGTTTTCTTTTGGAAACTGTATTTATATCTGTGATTCCTCTTGAATGAATTTATGTGTGTGTGTGTGTGTGTGTGTGTGTGTGTGTGTGTGTGTAGATGAGTCATTTTTTTCATATGTATATGCAGTTGTTGTATCATCACTTACTGAAAGGAGTTTTCTTTTTTCATTGAATTACTTCGGCACCTTCATTGAAAATTATTTTGTTGTGTATGTGTGGGTCTATTTCTGAATACTATTCTGTTCCATTGTATTTTAAATACACACACATATGGTTATCTAAGTTATTTGTTTTTTTCTTGAGCAAGCTTTGGTAACTTGTGCCTTTCAAATAATTTGTCTATTTTTTTTATAAGTTGTCAGATTTGTTTGGATTTGACCTAATGTGAATGTGGAAGCTGATTAAATAGTTATGGGAGATTGTGGAAGCTGATTATATAGTTCATGTCTGGTTCTGGAACTTGAAGTCAGTAAGGAGGGCACTTAGGAAGAGATGATGAATGTGAAGTGGTAGAAGTAAGGACAAACTCTACCTGTGGTGGTGGAATCCATGAGGATACATTGGAATCTATGTTGAACTCTTTTTTCCACTGAGACTCCTAACCTTGATGAATGGACTTTCCTACAGAAGAAGCTAGCTAAATGTATACCTGGCTCAAAAGTCAAAAAAGCTGAAGGAAGAAATGTGGCAGAAACTACCAAGAGCTGAAGGTGGAAGTGCTGCCCCACACTAATAAGGAGAACCAAGAAATAAGTGACAGTATGTGCCAGCTTTCTGAGATGATTAATTTTTGCCTTTCACATCTCAAACATGACTCATGTGGTCCACACTAACCCAGAGCTATGCAATAAAGAGAATTCTGGGAAATGAAATTCCAGCTTCACTTAAGTTGGCATAATACAAATCTACACACCTTATTTTCCTTTTATTGGCCATAGGATCTGTAGTGATGGCTCATTTTTCATTCCTAATATTAGTAATTTATCTCTATTTTTCATCATTTTTGGTTGAAATTTATCAATATTGTTAATCTTTTCAAATAACCAAATTTTTGCTTTGTTAATTTTCTATTTTCTATTTCAATGATTTCTTCTCTGTTAAAAAATTTTTTTTTTTGCTTTACACTTTGAGTATAATTTTTTCTATCTGAAGTTAGAAACTAAGGTTATTGGTTTTAGGAACCACCCTTCCCCACTTTTTTTTTTTTTAAGAGACAGAGTCTTGCTCTGTTACCCAGGCTGGAGTTCAGTGGCATGATCTTAGCTCACTGCAGCCTCAAACTTTTGGGATCAACAGATCCTCCCACCTCAGCCTCTTGAGTAGGGACTACAAACACATGTCACTGTGCCTGGCTAACTTTTTTATTTTTAGTTTTTGTAGAGACAGAGGCTTGCCGTGTTTCCCAGGCTGGTCTCAAACTCCTGGCCTCAAGCAATCCTCCCAGTAGCACTGGGATTACAGATGTGAGCTACTGCACCTGGCCTTTTTTTCTTTTTTAAATTTGCACATTTTAAAGCTATAAATTTCTCATTAAGTACTGCTTTGCTTTTATCTCACAAATTTTGCTATATCATATTTTTTCTACTATTAGAACTGTTTTCTAATTTTCCTTTTTTATCCCCTTTCTTTGGTCTTTTAGTTATTTAGCATTTAAATTGGTTTGGGAGCCAAATAATTGGGGTGTTTTCTAGATATCTTATTGTTGATTTTTAATTTAATTCATTGCAGTTAGGAACATACTCTGTAAGATGTCAATTTTTGAACTTCTTGAGATTTGTGATTCAGCATATAGTCTGTCTTGGTGAATGCTCCTGTTGCAATTGAATAGAATGTTTATTCTGAGCTTGTTATAACATTCTATAAATGTCAGCTAGATGAAGTTGGTGTGTTAGTATTATTCAAATAATAAGATCCTTGCTGATTTTTAGTCTAGTTTTTCTGTCAGTTACTGAGAGTGGCTTATGGAAATCTTCCTCTATGACTGGGAACTTGTTCATTTCTCCCTTTCGTTTTTTCAGTTTCTGCTTTATGTTTTGCTTCATGTGTTTTGATGTTCTGTTGTTAAGTAAATAAATTATCATTGTTACATCTTCTCGGTCCTATTACCATTATGCAATGCCTCTGTATCTCTGAGAATACACTTTGACTTGGTATCTGCTTTGACTGCTATTAATTTAGCCTTACCATCTTTCTTTTCCTATTGTTGTTGTGCTATATCTGCTTTTTATCTTTAATTTTTACCCTCCCCTGTCTTTATGTTTATGGTGCAGTTTTTTTTTTTTTTGAGATGGATTCTCGCTCTGTCACCCTGGCTGGAGGGCAGTGGCAGGATCTGGGCTCACTGCAAGCTCCGCCTCCCGGGTTCACACCATTCTCCTGCCTCAGCCTCCCGAGTAGCTGGGACCACAGGTGCCTGCCACCATTCCCGGCTAATTTTTTGTATTTTTAGTAGTAGAGACGGAGTTTCACCGTGTTAGCCAGGATGGTCTCGATCTCCTGACCTTGTGATCCGCCCACCTTGGCCTCCCAAAGTGCTGGGATTACAGGTGTGTACAGTGCAGTTTTTATAGACAGCATATAGTTGAGCCTTGCTATTTGTCCAGTCTGTATCTCTTTTTTGTTTGTTTGTTTAAGTCGGAGCCTCACTCTGTTGCCCAGGCGGGAGTGCAGTGGCGCGATCTGGGCTTACTGCAACCTCTGCCTCCCAGGTTCAAGCGATTCTGCTGCCTCAGCCTCCTGAGTAGCTGGGACTACAGGCATGTGCCACTATGCCTGGCTAATTTTTTTATATTATTAGTAGAGACGGGGTTTCGCCATGTTGTCCAGGCTGGTCTTGAACTCCTGAGCTCAGGTGATTCGCCCACCTTGGCCTCCCAAAGTGCTGAGATTACGGGCGTGAGCCACTGCACCTGGCTGTCTCTGCTTTTTAATAGGAGTATTTAGTCCATTTAAATTTAATGTAATTGGTGATATGACTGTGTTTAAGTCTGCCATCTTGCTATTTGTACTGTTTGTTTCTCTGTACCCCCCTTGCTAATTTCTTTTGGGCTAATTGACTGTTTTTACTATTCATTTTAATGCCATTATTGGATTTTTAGCTATACCTGACTATATTTATTTTAGCAGTTGCTCTAGCAATTACAGTATGCATCGTGCCAGCCATGTGAGAGCTACCCTTGGATGACTATAGTTCTGGTCCATGTATTAACTGTGACTTCCTGCGAGACCTTGTATTAGTCAGGGTCCTGCAGAGAAACAGAACCAACAGGTTGTGTATATATAAAGAGGTTTATTTTAGGCAGTTGGCTCACACGATTATGGGGGCTGGTAAGTCCAAAATCTGTACCCTGAGCTGGCAGGTTAGAGACCCAGGAAGAGCTGATACTGCAGTTCAGGTCCAAAGGCTATCAGGCTGGAGACCCAGGGAGAGCCAGTGTGCAGTTGAAATCTGAAGGCCATTTGCTGAATTTCTTCTTCCCAGTGTGGGCGGTGGGGGCAGTGTCACGGTTCAGTGTTGTGTTTTATTCAGACCTTCCATTGGTTAGATGAGGCCCACCCACATTAGGAAGGGCAATCTGCTTTACTCAAAGTCCACTAATTTAAATGTTAATCTCATTGAAAAACATGTTCACAGACACATTCAGAATAATTTTTCTTTTTCTTTTTTCTTTCTGAGATGGAGTTTCACTCTTGTTGCCCGGGCTGGAGGGCAATGGCGCAATCTTACCTCACTGCAACCTCTGCCTCCTGGGTTCAAGGGATTCTCCTGCCTCAGGCTCCCAAGTAGCTGGGATTACAGGTGTGTGCCACCGCACCTGGCTAATTTTATACTTTTAATAGAGACAGGGTTTCATCATGTTGGTCAGGCTGGTCTTGAACTGCTGACCTCAAGTGATCCACCAGCCTCCACCTCTCAAAGTGCTAGGATTACAAACATGAGCCACTGTGCCAGTCCCAGAATAATTTTTTATCCACTGTTTGGGCACCATTGCCCAGCCAAGTTGACATATAAAATTAACCATCACAGACCCCAAGCTAGAACTTTCTAGCTACGCCACTCTTAAATTCTTGGCACACAGAAACTTTGAGGATAATAAATAGTTATGTAAAGTCTGTAAGTTTTAGTAAAATTTTTTATTCAGAAATGGATAATCTACCACTTTATAGTTTTTGTCAGCTAATTTTAGCAATTGAATCATTTGTTTTTGTTAGCTACTTTTTAATTGTCTTCAGTGTGGGCCATATTTTTCTGCTTCTTCACATATCCAATAATTTTACTGTATGTGCTACATTGTAGGGATTACAGATTATGTATTTTCCTTTAAATAGTGTTCTGGCAGGCATTCAGATTACTGGCAGAACTAAGAAAAATCAGCATTCAGTTCTTCACTGCCTGTTGGCCAATATATGCAAACAGTTTTCTTTATATTCTGTCTCATTTTATAGTTGTTTACCATAGGGGGCAAGTTTGGTAACAGTTATTTCATCATGGCTAGAAGTGGAAACCTCACCTACAAATTTTGAAACTTAATTTTTGTAACATATTCCTTGATCACTTTTTTGACTAGACCCCAAGGCTTGTATAACATAATTACTTGATAGATTTTTTAGCTCACAGATTCCATCTTATATTATCTTTTCTGGCTGTTACTCTGTATTCTAATAATTTAATAATGTCATTACTTAAAAAGAAAACTTTTCTTTTTCTTAAAATAGTGCTTTATTTCGCTGGGTGTTGTTGCTCACGCCTGTAATCCCAGCACTCTGGGAGGCCAATGTGGGCAGATCACCTGAGGTCAGGAGTTTGAGACCAGCCTGACCGATATGAGAAACCCTGTCTCTATTAAACATACAAAAGTTAGCCAGACGTGGTAGCAGGTGCCTGTAATTCCAGCTACTCAGGCGGCTGAGGCAGGAGAATCAACTTGAACCCACGAGGTGGAGGTTGCAGTCAGCCGAGATCACACCACAGCACTCCAGCCTGGGTGACAGAGTGAGACTCCATCTCAAAAAAAAACAAAAAACAAAAAAAAGAATTTACTGATTGAGCTCATAAAATAATACGCTTATTTAAAGCAACAACAGAAGCAATTAGATTTAGAACCTATACGCCATGCTGGAATATTGCAACTCTGAGAATTAACTCCTTAATACCTGGCTCATACACAAGTTGAAATTCGAGCGGTTTTTTCCTTATTTGTGATTTTAAAAGTTTCTTCCCATTCTTTTTCTCTTCATCCATGTTTTTGTTTGTTTGTTTTTTTGAGATGGAGTCTCGCTCTGTTGCCCAGGTTGGGGTGCAGTGGCGTGGTTTCGGCTCACTGCAATCTCCACCTCCCGCATTCAAGCAATTCTCCTGCCTCAGCCTCCCAAGGATTACAGGCACATGACCCCACGCCCAGCTAACTTTGGTATTTTTAGTAGAGACGGGGTTTCACCATGTTGGCCGGGCTGGTCTCCATCTCCTGACCTCAAGTGATCCACCTGCATCCACCTCCCAAAGTGTTGGGATTACAAGCATAAGCCACTGTGCCCAGCCCATGTTTTGTTTTCTAAACAAAATATGTGTATGATATCTAATATATTTGAAAGTTTAATTTTACTACCATATTACAGTGATTATAAATAAAAATTGATACCAGTGGAGGGAATAAAATTTTTGCTGCTCGAACTGTCAGTCACATTATTCAAACTTTTGTTTTTTGAACTTTAATTCTTCACTATAATAAAGGGAGAAAAACATAAGTAGAAAATAATTGATGACAGCAAGTTTCTGAACTGCTAAGGAAAGCTTAGGTATTAGGGGAAAGACATACTTTATATTGGTATAAATGTAGGAACTCCATTTCCTTTGGAATTATAGAAGAAGAAAATAAACACGGCTAAGAGGCTTCCTTCTAAACTTGTTTTTCTTTACGAAAAGTTTGTAACAGTTAATTACTTTGGGGTGCTTCTCTTTGTTTATTGTGGATCTGAAGGTGTGTACCTTATGATCATGAAACCTGGGAAATGCTTTTTCCCCAAGGGGCTCCCAAACCAATAATTATAATTAGAACTCCATTCTTTTTCTTTTATCTATATTAATTCATCAACAAGTGTTCATTTAGCTCTTTGCTATATGAAAGACATTTGTTAGGAACTGTGGGAATATAAATAATGTTCATTCCTTGTTGTTAAAGAACTGCTTTGGAAGCCAGACATATACTTACCCTAACTGCGGTAAAACAGTGGAATGCATGAGCCAAGAGCTCTGCACAGTATTTTTGGAACGGACAGGGAGGAATCCCAAATTCTGACTGGTGTACTTAAGGGAGACTTCATGGAGGAAGTTGCATTTTAACTGAATTTTCATAGAGAAAAGTAGAATCGAAGCCATGGGTGCTTGAAAATGAATAGATAGATAGGTTTTGGGGCTGGAGCCACCAGATAGGATAAAAAGGCCTGGAAGAGATTAAACAATAAATAAAATTTAAGAAGATGAGAGATCTGAAAAGAATGATTTTGGAAATCCAGGGTAAAATTAATGGAAATAAAAGTAAAATGTATTAAAATTTAAAAAAATTGGACATTTTATGAACAAAACCAACTGTGAATAAGAATTTTTATTTGAAAAAGGCAAAGATTATAAGAAACAGGATAGATGAAATCAGAAAGCCATCTAATGTAATTAGATGTAATGCCTCTTTATATAATTTCCATAAAGAAATACCCATATTTCTTTAAGAATTAGAAATTGGTGGTAAGAAAAGCCAATATATCACTTACTCTTGCAGTTAACAAACCACTCCAAAATTTAATGAGACAAAATAATCGTATTATTCTCACATCGGATGGGGCACAGTGGAGATGGTTTGTGTCTGTTCCATGATGCCTTGGGTCGTGGTTGGGGGTGACTCCACAGCTGGGGCCTGGGATCCTGTGGAATGTCTTCATTCACAAGCCTAGATCTCTGCTGGGCCATGTTACCTGTGGCCTTGGGATATTTGGATCTCATAGATGGTAGCTTAGTGCTCCAAATGTGATTGTTCCACTGGATAAGGTGGAAATGGCATCGAATTTTATGAATTACCCTTGGAGGTTATGTAATGTCCCTTCTGCTCATACTTCTGACATTCTCAGGCCCACACCAATTCAAGGGGAGGGGAATTAGACTGCCTCTGGTTTGGGGAGTGGTAGGGTCACATTGTAGAAATGGGTGTGGGATGAGAGAGAACTGTTACTGCTGTCTTGGTAAATACAATTTGCTGTAGTCAACAGAAGGCAAAATAATAGGCACAAGTGAGTTCTAATGTTCTTACCTTAAGGCTCTTTTCATTTTAAGCATCTAAATTATGGCAGCAACTACCTGTTGAGCCCAATGTACTCCTTTCTCAACCTCTCTTCATTTAGTTCTGTTTTGCTTTTAGGCTGACCTCCTAAACACCAAGGCATTATAGTCCTTTCAACTCGGGGTGACTCTGACTTCCTATTACATCAGGGTCAGGATATATATATATATATATATATATATATATATATATATATATATTCCTTTTACTGCAAGTTCACATCTTATGTATCCTATCTGTGTCTATTTGCATCTATCAGTATTTTATTGTATTTTTCTACTTACCTTTTTCCCCCATTCTGCTGCACGCATGCTTCTTCCTACTTCTGTGTTGTTATCTGTGGTACTCCCATTTCCCAGGTTCTCTCTTCCCTTCTCTTTAAATTTTACTGATTTTTCAAAGCCGACGTTACAGCATGTGGACATCACGCAGTCTTCTCGCCCTGGCCTGTCTCGTGTCCCCAGGTGTTTCATCTGGGTTGGTGATTTCCCAGATGTCCCTCAGGAAAAGGACACTTCTGTCTCCCCAGAGTCCTGTTTGTTGACTGACTGGTGGTGGGGGCTGTGAACATTTATTGAGTACTTACCATGGGCCAGGCTTTGCATGCATCAACTCACCTAACCGTCATGACAGCTTTATAAGGTAGATTCTGTTCTTATTTTACTTAGGAAACTTGAGGACCCAGAGGCTAAGTGAGAGCAGGCATGTGAGTCCAGAGCCCAGATAGGCAGGCCCAGAATGTAGTTGTTGTCTCCTGCACTGGACTGCCTGTTATATTCAAGAGGAGTTGTATAAGGAGTGTATGATTCCTCTAACAACATTTATTTAAATTTAGAATGTGTGTTAATTTTGTGATACAGGATTGGCAGTTTGTTACACTATGATTAACAACACATTAATCCCTTGTTAAATCTTTTCACAAGCTTATTGAATATCAATTCAGTTTTTTTTTGAGACGGAGTCTTGCTCTGTTGCCCAGGCTGGAGTGCAGTGGCGCGATCTCAGCTCACTGCAAGCTCCGCCCCCTGAGTTCACGCCGTTCTCCTGCCTCCCCCTCCCGAGTAGCTGGGACTACAGTTGTCCGCCACCACGCCTGGCTAATTTTTTTTGTATTTTTAGTAGAGACAGGGTTTCACCGTGTTAGCCGGGATGGTCTTGATCTCCTGACCTCATGATCCTCCCGCCTCGGCCTCCCAAAGTGCTGGGATTACAGGCGTGAGCCGCCGCGCCTGGCCATCAACTCAGTTTTATGGAGCTGGTAAATCTTAAGAATATTCTAAAAAATTACTGACATAACCAGTTTTAAGTTACTTGTTCCCCACCCCCCTGCCACCAATCACAGTTACTAGGGAAACAGAATATGCTTTCTGCTAAGCTTCAGTACCACTAGGTCCTCACTTACGAACAGGTTTATGTATGTTCATTTTAAGTTGGCTGTCTGGAACTTTGTTTCAGTGGGAGAATATATTAAACTTTGTGTTAAGGATCTTAGGCCAGGCACAGTGAAACGTTTGATTTACACATACAGTGGTATTCTAATATTGGGTCTGTAAGAATGAAAAGGGGTATTTGTTCATTGTCATTCACTGGCTCTATGTGGAACATTGTGTAATGATGCTCTTATGTTAACATCAGTTCTTACCTGGACATCAGGCGCACATCAGCCTTCTGTATCGGTAGGCACAGGAGCTTCCTCCCCTCACCCCTTTCTCTCCCTACCCCTCCTGCCACCAGCCTGACTGGAGGACTTCTTTGGCTCTAAACCACATGTTGAGCAGGTGTACTCCCTGCGAGCCTGTTGGCTGGGATCAAGGATGGGGGCTCCTGGGATTAGGGAACTGTGGAGGTAGAGGTTTTCCAGTCCTGCCCTTTCTGTTTTCTGGTAATCCCAAATCACACCTGCTTGCTGCTTTTGGCACTGCTCTGCTTGGTCTCACTGTGTGTTTGTGGTGTGTGAAACATAACTCAATACAGAAACAGTTCCTAAAATGTTTAGTTTATCCAGTAGCTGGTGAAGCAGACAGCCCTGGTACCCGCTCCAGGAGAAGTGGAGCCTACCTGGAACTCAGCAGCTCCCAGCGTGTTCCCTCCCAGCATGGTTCCTTCCTGCCCTCTGCTGGGGGTCACCACCTTTCCCTTACAGTGATTTGCTTTTATGGAGATAATGTATTGCTTTTCCATATAATTTCATCACCTAACAATGTATCCCCAAGCAAAGTTTTACCTCCTTTTAAACTTTACATAAATGAAATCATACTGATTGTGTTCATTTGTATCTTGCCTCTTTTGCTCAATGTATTTTAAGATTTATCCATGTTCACATATAGATGCCACCTCACATTCATTTTTGTTACTGTGTGGTATTCTGTCATATTCGTTTGCTAGGGCTACCATAACAAATATCAAAGATTGGGTGGCTTAAACAACAGAAGTTAATTTTCTTTTTTTTTAAATTTTATTATTATTATATTTTAAGTTTTAGGGTACATGTGCACAATGGGCAGGTTAGTTACATATGTATACATGTGCCATGCTGGTGTGCTGCACCCATTAACTCGTCATTTAGCATTAGGTATATCTTCTAATGCTATCCCTCCCCACTCCCACCACCCCACAACAGTCCCCAGAGTGTGATGTTCCTCTTCCTGTGTCCATGTGTTCTCATTGTTCAATTCCCACCTATGAGTGAGAACATGCGGTGTTTGGTTTTTTGTTCTTGTGATAGTTTACTGAGAATGATGATTTCCAGTTTCATCCATGTCCCTACAAAGGACATGAACTCATCATTTTTTATGGCTGCATAGTATTCCATGGTGTATATGTGCCACATTTTCTTTATCCACTCTATCATTGTTGGACATTTGGGTTGGTTCCAAGTCTTTGCTATTGTGAATAATGCTGCAATAAACATACGTGTGCATGTGTCTTTATAGCAGCATGATTTATAGTCCTTTGGGTATATACCCAGTAATGGGATGGCTGGGTCAAATGGTATTTGTAGTTGTATATCCCTGAGGAATCTCCACACTGACTTCCACAATGGTTGAACTAGTTTACGGTCCCATCAACAGTGTAAAAGTGTTCCTATTTCTCCACATCCTCTCCAGCACCTGTTGTTTCCTGAGTTTTTAATGATTGCCATTCTAACTGGTGTGAGATGGTATCTCATTGTGGTTTTGATTTGCATTTCTCTGATGGCCAGTGATGATGAGCATTTTTTCATGTGTTTTTTGGCTGCATAAATGTCTTCTTTTGAGAAGTGTCTGTTCATGTCCTTCGCCCACTTTTTGATGGGGTTGTTTGTTTTTTTCTTGTAAATTTGTTTGAGTTCATTGTAGATTCTGGATATTAGCCCTTTGTCAGATGAGTAGGTTGTGAAAATTTTCTCCCATTTTGTAGGTTGCCTCTTTACTCTGATGGTAGTTTCTTTTGCTGTGCAGAAGCTCTTTAGTTTAATTAGATCCCATTTGTCAATTTTGTCTTTTGTTGCCATTGCTTTTGGTGTTTTAGACGTGAAGTCCTTGCCCATGCCTATGTCCTGAATGGTAATGCCTAGGTTTTCTTCTAGGGTTTTTATGGTTTTAGGTCTAACGTTTAAGTCTTTAATCCATCTTGAATTAATTTTTGTATAAGGTGTAAGGAAGGGATCCAGTTTCAGCTTTCTACATATGGCTAGCCAGTTTTCCCAGCACCATTTATTAAATAGGGAATCCTTTCCCCATTGCTTGTTTTTCTGAGGTTTGTCAAAGATCAGGTAGTTGTAGATATGTGGCATTATTTCTGAGGACTCTGTTCTGTTCCATTGATCTATATCTCTGTTTTGATACCAGTACCATGCTGTTTTGGTTACTGTAGCCTTGTAGTATAGTTTGAAGTCAGGTAGCTTGATGCCTCCAGCTTTGTTCTTTTGGCTTAGGATTGACTTGGCGATGCGGGCTCTCTTTTGGTTCCATATGAACTTTAAAGTAGTTTTTTCCAATTCTGTGAAGAAAGTCATTGGTAGCTTGATGGGGATGGCATTAAATCTATAAATTACCTTGGGCAGTATGGCCATTTTCACGATATTGATTCTTCCTACCCATGAGCATGGAATGTTCTTCCATTTCTTTGTATCCTCTTTTATTTCATTGAGGAGTGGTTTGTAGTTCTTCTTGAAGAGGTCCTTCATGTCCCTTGTAAGTTGGATTCCTAGGTATTTTATTCTCTTTGAAGCAATTGTGAATGGGAGTTCACTCATGATTTGGCTGTTTGTCTGTTATTGGTGTATAAGAATGCTTGTGATTTTTGTACATTGATTTTGTATCCTGAGACTTTGCTGAAGTTGCTTATCAGCTTAAGGAGATTTTGGGCTGAGACGATGGGGTTTTCTAGATATACAATCATGTCATCTGCAAACAGGGACAATTTGACTTCCTCTTTTCCTAATTGAATACCCTTTATTTCCTTCTCCTGCCTAATTGCCCTGGCCAGAACTTCCAATACTGTGTTGAATAGGAGTGATGAGAGAGGGCATCCCTGTCTTGTGCCCGTTTTCAAAGGGAATACTTCCAGTTTTTGCCCATTCAGTATGATATTGGCTGTGAGTTTGTCATAGATAGCTCTTATTATTTTGAGATACGTCCCATCAATACCTAATTTATTGAGAGTTTTTAGCATGAAGGGTTGTTGAATTTTGTCAAAGGCCTTTTCTGCATCTATTGAGATAATCATGTGGTTTTTGTCTATGGTTCTGTGTATATGCTGGATTACATTTATTGATTTGTATATGTTGAACCAGCCTTGCATCCCAGGGTTGAAGCCCATTTGATCATGGTGGATAAGCTTTTAGATGTGCTGCTGGATTCGGTTTGCCAGTATTTTATTGAGGATTTTTGCATCAATGTTCATCAAGGATATTGGTCTAAAATTCTCTTTTTTGGGTGTGTCTCTGCCAGGCTTTGGTATCATGATGATGCTGGCCTCATAAAATGAGTTAGGGAGGATTCCCTCTTTTTCTATTGATTGGAATAGTTTCAGAAGGAATGGTACCAGTTCCTCCTTGTACCTCTGGTGGAATTCAGCTATGAATCCATCTGGTCCTGGACTCTTTTTGGTTGGTAAGCTATTGATTATTGCCACAATTTCAGCTCCTGTTATTGGTCTATTCAGAGATTCAACTTCTTCCTGGTTTAGTCTTGGGAGGGTGTATGTGTCGAGGAATTTATCCATTTCTTCTAGATTTTCTAGTTTATTTGCGTAGAGGTGTTTGTAGTATTCTCTGATGGTAGTTTGTATTTTCTCACAGTACTGGAAGCTAGAAGTACAAGACCAAGGTGTAGGCAGGGTGGTTGCACTCTGGGGCCTCTCTCCTTGGCCTATAGGTGGCCATCTTGTCCCGGCGTCTTCATGTGGTCTTCCCCTTAGGGGTTTTTGTGTCCTAACCGCTTCTTCTTATAAGGACACCAGTCATGTTGGATTAGAACCCACCCATATGACCTCATTTTACCTTAATTACCTCTCCTGTCTCTAAATACAGTCACATTCTGAAGTACTGGGGGTTAGGAGTTGCCTAAAAATTTTGAGGGACATGGTTTAACCCATACCATCTATTATGTGATTATATCAAAATGTATCCATCATATTGTTTGGTGGACATTTTAATTATTTCTTGTTTTAGGCTATTATGAACAGTGCTACTGTGAACATTTTCATACATGTATAGTGGTAAGAATGCCAGAATGGAGCATTCCATCCTAGGAGTGAATTGCTAGGTAGTGCCGCACAGCTGCAGTATTAATAGATGAATTCAATATGTTTTCCAAAGTGCTTGTGTTGCAGGATCCTTGGTGGCGCCTTTGCTGGAGTTTTGCTTGAGCCCAGCGTTCTGACCACTGGGCCTGGCAGGCTGAGCTCGGCTGGAGCTACTGGCCCTGATCCCATGCCGGCCAAGGGCAAGCCAGGCACAGAGTGGTGAGGGGTGCATGAGCAAGCAAGCACCAGGGTCCGGCCACTGTGCATTGCCAGGAACGCTGGCTATTGGGTAGTCTGACTTTTTCTTGCTGATTTTTAGAAATTCCTTAAATATTCTTGATACAAGTCTTTGGTTGCTTATATATGTTACAAATATCTTCTCAAACTCTGTAACTTATCTGTTTTCACTGTGTCGACAGTATCTTTTGATGAATAGAAGTTCCTCATTTTAATGTGGTCAGTTTATCAATCGTTTCCTTGTTGATTTTTTTGAATATATGTCTTGAGAATACTTCCCTGACGTCATTGAGATATTCTTCTCTGTTATAAAATACTTACAACTTTGCATTTAGATGTAATATATCTGGCACTGATTTTTGTGCACAGTATGATGTAGGACCTGATTTCATTTTTTTCCCTGTGGATAGTCAGCTGTTCTTACATCATTAATTGAAAAGACACTCCTTCCCCTCACAGCCTGAACCACCTCTGTCATAAATTCAGTGTCTGTAATTATGCTTCGGTCTGCTGCTGGGCACCCCGTTCTGTACTATTGATCTATTTGTCTATTTCCACAAGAGGGTCACACTGCTTTGAGTCCTATACCTTTGTAGTAAGTCTTAAAATCTGATAGAGCATTTCTTTCCACTTTGCTGTTGCTCTTCCAGAGCATCTTGGCTGTTCTTGGTTCTTTCCATTTCTGTGAACATTTTGGTATCTGCCCGTTAGTTTTTACAGATAGACCTTTTAGGAGGATCTTTATTGGAATGCTTTGGCTGTATAAGATCAGTTGGGGGAGAATTGTCAATTTCATGAAAGACAAAACAAAATGAACCAAAAAGTAAACACTGGGGAACTGTTTTAGATGAAAGAAGGTGAATGAGACATAGTAACTGACTGCAATGTGTTATGGTTTGTAAAAGTTATAAAGGCTTGGGACAAATAGGGAAACTTTGCTTTGAATTGTGTATTAGACGCTAATATTCCAGTATTAAATCTCCTGATAAGGGTGAGAAATGCTATGTCTACCTTTTTTCTTAGGAGATACATGCTGGGGAATTTAAGGTGAAGTGTTGTGATGCCTGCAGCTAGCGCTCAATTCAAAAAGTTGAGGGAGGAGAGATGAGGAGCCAGCTAGAGTGATAATGGCAAAATGTTAGCAATTGGTGAATCTCAGTGAAAGGGAAATGGGTATTCATTGATTTTCTTTTCCTGTATATATGGCATTTTTCAAAATAAAAGTAGAAGAAAATTAAATTTCATTTTGTATCTCAGGAAATAGTAGAGCGCCAGATAAACTAGTAATGCATTATCTTAGTGTGCTGTGCTAAGCAGATTTGCCACTAAAAGCACTAGTGAAATGGCAAGCATGATTGGTTATTTTAAAAATTCTCTAGTATGTTTGAACTTATTCAGTTCACATTTAAATCATACTGGAACAGCAAATGTCTGTGGGCTGGCTCTCCAAGTAAAAAATACATTAATGAGCTTTTTGTGCCAATTACTGATTTTCAGGAAATGTTCTTTAAACTACTGATAAGAGTTCTGGAGATCCATGTCATACTAACAGGTGAGCAAAGTAATTCATAGGAGTTACACTTGATGCAGTGTAATTTTGTAACACCAGGCTAAGTAGTTTTTTTTTTGAGAAGCATTTCCGGTGCTTGAAAACTGATATTTATATTTTTCATGAAGAATCTCAGATTCTTTGTTCTCATAGTAGGTATCTTCACAGTCTTTAAAGAAAACCTAGGTGGTTTTTGGTGTTTTTTTTTTTTTTTCAATTTTTAGTTACTGCAACAGAGGCACATAGGAATTTAAATGATTCCATGAGTCATGCAGTGAATTGGTAATAATACTAATGGACACACAGTTATTGACTCTTCTTTGCATTGGCCTCATTTTTCCCCCAAATGTTAATATGTCATTTCTCAGCAAAATTATTTGTAAAGTAAAACATCTAACAACACCACCAAAATCTTGTAACAGCAAAAGGAAGAGCCGAGCTTCTGAAGATCAACCTTCGTGAGGTCGAATTAGATCCTGATATTCAACTGGAAGATATAGCCGAGAAGATTGAGGGCTATTCTGGTGCTGACATCACTAATGTTTGCAGGTATTTTTTTAATGATCTGTGATTTTAGACATTAGTTATAGACTTCGCAGGAGGACTGGTCTTAAAGTCAATGTAGTTAGCCCAGTGTAGTTAGACATGAAAGCAGCTACCCATTTCTTTGAAATGGTTTCCCATTTGTCCCTTTTTTTTTCATATAACTTTATTTTTCATTGTGAGATGAAAATTATATAGCAGTGGTCGTTGATGTTTTTGATCTTTGGATTTTTAAGAAATTGTTGTGTCGGTGGCTTACGCCTCTAATCCCAGCACTTTGGGAGGCCGAGGCGGGTGGATCATGAGGTCAGGAGATCGAGACCATCCTGGCTAAAACGGTGAAACCCCGCCTCTACTAAAAAATACAAAAAATTAGCCGGGTGTGGTGGCGGACACCTGTAGTCCCAGCTACTCGGGAGGCTGAGGCAGGAGAATGGCATGAACCCGGGAGGCGGAGCTTGCAGTGAGCTGAGATCACGCCACTGCACTCCAACCTGGGCAACAGAGCGAGACTCTGTCTCAAAAAAGAAAAAAAAGAAATTATTGTGTCTAACTCGATAATAATGACTTTGACAACCTAAGATTAGTTTAGCTTTGTGTTGGAGCCTTTCTGCATCAACCTAAAGTAATATTATTTAGTTTTTGTTGGCATTATTTAAACACATGCAAATGAGCAAAAATGATCAGCGTAAGCTGGGGAAGATACACGTTTAAAATTTTTTCAGTTTAGCGACATCATAATTTTTAGACAGTTCCTGTCACTCTGCAGTTATTTTTTTCTTATTTTTCTAACTGCACTTAAATTGACTTTAGTAGCCTTTCTTTAAAGCCATAGCATCTGTTTTTCTCACCTTTTCTGCTCGCATTTTTCCCATGTGCATCCAAGTTTAGTGGCATACAATAAGGTTGCAATAGTTCCTACTGCTACTATAGCAAAATATTTAAGAACTTGACATTTTTGTTGGCTTGGCCTTCCTAATAGCTTTTTTGTGATTATGAATTATCCTTTTCTTCCAGACCTTCATATTTATTTATAGTTGGTCAAAGAGAGCTGCACATGGGATCAAGAGAAGCCAGAGTTTATGCCTTCAGTTGCCTACAAATACTCCATGTAGGGAATTCCATGTCCACTATATGTGGATATTCATGTTTCAGAGGGAGTGATTCGTGTCTTTATTCCTCTATTTAGGCTGTAGACAAACTGTTCTGTGGTTTGAATTATCTTAACATTAGCCATATGTTCATTTCCAAGTGTACAATTCAGTATTTCAAAATTTGACTTCAGTTTCCTAAACTTCTTGGCTGTCTTTGAGGAGCAAGTGGGGAAAAGAAAATTCAGTACTATTCGAGCTTAACTTAGACTTTTAGGGTTCATTAACTATACATTTCATGTTTTTGGTTATTTGCATCCTGTTTTAACTTCTGCTGAACCCCCAGGATGTTTCTTAAGTGGAAAATTCTAAGAAGCCTCATAAAAACATATAAAATAATCTTTTGATTTTTTTTTCATAACTTTGTTACAATTGAAAGAGTTTAAAACATGTGCAAAAATTACTGTTGACTGATTTTGGTATTTTTTAGGGATGCCTCTTTAATGGCAATGAGACGGCGTATCAATGGCTTAAGTCCAGAAGAAATCCGTGCACTTTCTAAAGAGGAACTTCAGATGCCTGTTACCAAAGGAGACTTTGAATTGGCCCTAAAGAAAATTGCTAAGTCTGTCTCTGCTGCAGACTTGGAGAAGTATGAAAAATGGATGGTTGAATTTGGATCTGCTTGAATTTCTGTCAGCTCTTTAATTTCTGGTATTTTTGTTGATAAAATACGAGAAATTCCTGCAATTTTTAAAAAACAAGTTTGGAATTTTTTTCAGTGGAGTGGTTTTCGCTTAAAGGAAAAAAAAAATCTAAAACTGCGAAGAATACTAAATGTAGTTGAGAAATAATTGATGGCGAGAGTTTGCTAGTCTCCCTCCCCGGCTTTGTGCTGGTATTCCACGTATTCCTGCATTAATATTGCACACCCAAACCAGTCTATCAGGGAGGCTGAAGAAAGGGCGCAGTGTGATATTTTAGGAATACAGAAGATTTAGAAATACCCCTATTTCTCATTTGCAGTTTTTTTTTCCAATTCTGTGCTCTGTCAACATGAGGGACCTATCTATGTATGTTGACTTTTAACATCAAAATTGGATTTGTGTCAAACATTCATTGTTAAGAGAAGAATGACAGTATATTTTGGAGGAAATAATGAATTTACTAATTAAACCTTTAGAATTTATGACTTACTGTTAGAGTCTGTCATATGGTTAGAATTTTTACTTCTGCTACCCCTGCCATTTCTTCTGCTAGCTACTTAATAATATCTTGAGCTTTATTGAGGAATATTCTCACGCTCTGTGGTATTTGAATCATTTTGCCAGGTCATTTCTCTGTCTTTAGTATTTTTTGCTGGTGCTTCTTACACTTAATATGGAAAGGTGGGAAGAATATTACTGCATTAGATGTAATTCTTCATTCTAGACTTCCAAGTTTGTTTTCACTTTTTTTTGTGTGCGTGAAGGAGTCTGTGTCACCCAGGCTGTGTAGTGCAGTGGTTGATCTTGGCTCACTGCAACCTCTGCCTCCTAGATTCAAGCAATTCTCCTGTCTCAGCCTCCCAAGTAGCTGGGATTACAGGTGCGCACCACCATGCCTGGCTGTGTTTTCACTTTTCTTTCAACATGTTCAACCAGATATATAGCCATTATTTTTCTCAGCTCCAGCATTGTTTGATTTTTCTTGAGTTTGATTTTAGTATTTGAGATAAATACTTTTGCATTCTAAACAAGTCCACTCTCTGTGGCTAACACAAAACAAATGAAATCTTTATTGTTTTCCAAACAGCTAATTTAACAAAACAGCATCATACATAGTGAATGATGTTCATTGGAAAATTCTAAAATTTGTCCTTGTCTAGGTTGAGAACTTTTACACACACTAAGATAAAGATAGAAATCTGACATGCTCACTCAATTCAGCAGGAATTACACATTAGAAAGAAGCCAGAAAAATAAATGGCATATATCCAATCACAAGTAAATGATCCTGGCGTTAGTTTTTATGATTACATGTGTCTCATTAGGCAATTTATGCTTTAATGGTCAAGCTTTTAAAAATTTGTATTTGATAACATCCTGAATTCTCAGTTTCGAATAGTGCCTACTGGTTTAAAACTAAAAATAATACAGCTTTTTGGACATTTAACCAAGATACTAAGAAGGTTTTTTTTAAAAAAAGAGATTTGATTATTTTTCCCTGCTAAAAACTGTAAATGCCTTATGTTCTTTTCAGATAACTTAAGTCTGACCTAAACTCCAGTATTCATCTGATGCTGTAAATTGCCCTTCTTTCTGAGACACAGATTATAAGATGCCAGATCATAAGACATCATGATTTTATTGTAATTGAATTCTTCCTAAAAATTGAGAGGTTTCCTTTTATTAACTTTTAAAATAAAGAAATAAGTAGTTTCATTACGATTATTTTGCGAACTATTGCCAGTCAGAAATGCACTTTTTTTTTCCCTGAAGTTTTAGGAGCCATCACTAAAACATTAGTCTTGTGATTGTTAAAACTTGTTTGTAATGGGTTGGTGCAAAAGTAATTGTGGTTTTTCCATTACTTTCAATGGCAACAACCGCAATTACTTTTGCACCAGCCTAACAATAGTTGATTAGTTAGACTTTTTCTGGGTTTTGTATTGATTATCTTGGTGTGCATTTAATTATTTTTCTGAATTCTTCATGGATAATGACATAGTAATTGTGATTCTTTTAATACCAGTTAAGCAGTATTTGGCAACTTAAACTTCCTAGGAGCCTAACTTTACTATGTTAAGTGAGTCAGGTGTGCTTTTTATTTCCCTTGTTTCTCATTTTGCCCTGTCAGTGGATGGTAGATGCTTTGTATATCTTAAATCCCTTAAAGGATCTTAAAGACATCCCTCAGGTGTTCTATTTAACTTTTATTTTATTTTATTTTATTTTATTTTATTTTATTTTATTTTATTTATTTATTTATTTTGAGACTGAGTCTTGCTCTGTCGCCCAGGCTGGAGTGCAGTGGCATGATCTCAGCTCACTGCAACTTCTGCCTCCCAGGTTCAAGCCATTCTCCTGCCTCGGCCTCCTGAGTAGCTGGGATTACAGTTGCCGCCACACCCGGCTTATTTTTTTGTATTTTTAGTAGAGGCAGAGTTTCACCATGTTGGCCAGGCTAGTCTCGAACTCCTGACCTCAGATGATCCGCCCACATTGGCCTCCCAAAGTGCTGGGATTACAGGTGTGATCCACCGCACCTGGCCCTAACTTTTAATATACAACACACACACACACACACACACACACACACACACAATTTCAGAAGACAGTGTGTTGCCTTACCCAGAATGAGTGCTAGGATTACAGGCGTGAGACACACACACACACACACATACACACACACAGAGTCTTTATTGCAGAAGACAGTGTGTTGCCTTATAGGCGTGAGACACACACACACACACACACACAGAGTCTTTATTGCAGAAGACAGTGTGTTGCCTTACCAGAATGAGTGCTTGGATTACAGGCGTGAGCCACTGCGCCCAGCCCTAACTTTTAATGTACATCACACACACACTCACACACTCACATACACACACACACACACTCTGACTGTCTTTATTGCAGAAGACAGTGTGTTGCCTTACCCAGAATGCGATTGAATTGTTTTGCTTCGTTTTGTTTTGTTATTCAGTGTTGCGGTAGCAGATGCATTATCAAAGGAAAAATATTTGGCTCCTTTAATTCCTCTGAAAACATGAGTATTTTGAGTTCTGCAGCACAATGACTGTAGGACTAAGCTAAGTCTGCTTTGCAGATATCTGATCAGATAGTCCCTTCATTCTGTAGACGTGTATTGGTTGGTCCAAGACACAGTGAGTAGGAGCTCTGTGGACCAAGACAAAGCTGGACTAGAGAGTACAGTTCAAACTTGGCAGTTTCTCTAACGACACTGTATAGCTTCTGGCTTCTACTACTGAAACAAGAGTTTAGATCACTGATGGAGAGGCATAGTAATCTGTTTGTGCTTTGGAAAAATATATGAAAGTTTTTTTCCCTTATTTTTTGCACTTTAAATCTGTTTTGAAATTAGAACTGATATACATTTGTTTGAATAATGTGTAACTATTATGGATCTATTTTAATGAACAATTTTTACCATTTCCCAAGCTGCCTGTTTATTATAAGCATGACATGTTTACTATAAACCTTTTGCCCGCATAATTTCTTTTTTTAAAGGAAATTAATATTAGTAAAATATATCAAACACCTCTTTAATGGAAGCTGCAACCTTCTAGTGATCCAAGTAGACAATAGATGGTGGCATCACAGACTTTATCTACACACTTTCGGGTCTGACCACTACCTCCCACAATACCTAGCCATTTTGGAAGGGGAAAACATGCGGTGGTCTAGCTGTATAGCTCAGGGCTTAATTTCAGCTTCTGAGATTGTGATGTCATATTTCTCTCTCAAAACATAGGCTGAAAGCACGAATTACTCAAAAAGTAAGCAAACCAATACCTGGTGAATCCATGGACAGTCATACACATACATCAGGGGAAAATATGTGTGTACAACCCAAATTTACAGTATGATTGTCATTCTTTGACTTTGTTTTGTATAGCCTGACTCTGTTGAACATGAAATTATTAGTACTCTAGGTTTTGGACAGCTTGAGTTCATTTGAATTCCTTCCTTAGGAATAAGTTTTTATATACACTGCTAAATGTGTGATGAGAATCATAAAACACTAACCAGCTGAGGTAGCTGTGATTCACTTTCCCCCCACCCTAACTTGAGATAAAATGAAGGACTAGGCAAGTATTTCATGTTGTGTGAGTGGACTTCGGTTCCTTCAGTATTGTCTAGGTTATTGAGTCTTTCTTTGCCTAATAGTGGATTCCCACTCTTAAGATAACTTTTATTAGTGATAAATCAGTTTAGGGTATATTCTGTATGACAGGCATAAAATGTTAAGGGTGAATGCTGGCCTTTTCCAAGAAAAGGCCACCTTAACTTGTATGAGGAAAAAATCCTAACTATTCTCTTTTTTGTATCTTTTTTTCCTTAACTGTTTTGATTGTATATTTTAAAGAAACCACTTAATTTGTGATGCACGTAATATTTGTGTGAACCTGAGAATATGTCACAATAGAAAAAAGCAGAAATTATACTTAGGGGACATGTTAGGGGGGTAAAAATATTTAAGCCTCGAATGTTTTACTGTCATCTCCACTAACTATTTTTACAGAAAAAGCTAAAAACTCTGTTGTAATTATTGTAAGTTTACTTATTTATACTTTTAAATTAGGCTTTTCATACTTATTTAATTTTTTTGACATTTGCTTTTAATATTTGTTTCTTAATGTGGAAATTGTGTATTTTAATAATCAAATTCTTAGGATAATAGATATATTTTTAAACATTCACCTCATTAACAAATAGATCTTTGAATTTTTATTAGGTTTTTTGGCTCCAGACAACTGTTTAGCTTTAATGATATTTCTAAATTCCCAGTGACTTATTAATAAAAACAGGAAAAATATTTAGGTAATGTCATAAAATTTATTTTACCTTTCTCATTTTCTGAGAAAATAAATGAAAAAAGCCCTAGATATTGCTTTATTACCAACAGTGTGTAGGTTTTTGTACATATGGAAATTTGACACAAAAAAATAGGGAATTTGTGTACAGAAGTTTCCCTCTTATAAAAGGACTCCCATTTGATTGTTCGAAACTATAAAATGCACTTTTACTTTACCATATCTGAAATGACAAAATATCGCCCTTTGGAAAACCTGACTCTTTGCACGTGTAATTCCCAGAGTCTACCTCAGTTAACCAGGCTTAGTTTTAGGCAGGAATGAATTGAATTAAATTCAGTTCATCATCTATGCAGATTTGTTTCTTTTAAGCACATCCTTCCCTCCTGCTGTTGCCCTCCTCCCATTAACTTTTCTTTTTAATCTTGAAATTGTTTAAAAGATTCCATCTTTCTTTCTCTAGCAAAGTGTTTGTATTCCAAATAAGGCCTCTGTGAAATGTCTGAATTACTTTTCCCTTCTTTGTTATGGTCAGCTTCATTATTTGGATGTATTGCATTCAAAGCAGCAGTTCCAAACATAACACACATCTATTTTCTTAGAATTTTGTAAATACAAACTAACCTGATGACATTAAAAATTGTGGATCCTACACGTTCCTGTGTTCATTCTCTAAAAACCTGAGTAACTTTATGAAAACACACAAACCTGGAAAAACGTCACATTTTGGTCACATTTTTACTGACAAATGTATATTCATATGATGGTACGGCAGCAGGGAGTGGCCCCCAGTTAACATGGCTGTGAGTGGACACAGTGTCCAGCAGGATCACTGCATGTTATGATGACTTGCAAGTGCGTTGTTAAGACTTTTGTTTCAGTGTTTGTCTCCCAGTATTTGAACCTAATTTAAAGAAAAAGACGTTTCCAAGTTGTATTTATTAAATGTGTTTTTCCTTACCTTTTGTGCTGCTACTTTGCTAATCTCATTAGCTTAGCTGTGTTTGTGCATAGGTTATATTTGGTAATAAATTTATAGAGTGTTGGTTGTCATCGCTTTCTTTGTGGTTCATTTTGATCTATAGTCACGGGTGCACTTCTTGCCACCAGTGGGAGCAACAAACCCCTCCCTAATAAGGGATGGCTTTCCCCAGATTTTTGTTCTCATAAAATCACATATTATAAACCTGACATTTTGTATTTGCTGTGCTTATGCCAATAATTTCAAGGTTGATGCAGGTAAGATGTGTGTTTTTTCAGTTAATTCCAACTGGCATAATCAATACACTTGTCTTACTTGTGTAGCACCATTGCAAAGTAGATGTTCCATATGGTGCATTTTCTAGATGACTAAGTCTTACTTTATGACCTCCTCCAAACAATTTTTTTAGTTAATAGACTTTATTTTTTTAGAGCAGTTTTATGTTTACAGAAAAATTGAGCAGAAAATTTGGAGCTCCCATTTACTTACAACCCCCGCCCCAGTTTCTCCTCTTACTAACATCTTACATTAGTGTGGTATTTTTGTTATAATTGATGAACTGATGTTGATGCATTATTATTCAGTAATTGACAGTAGTTGACATTAGGGTTCACTTTGTGTTATACACTTTTATGGGTTTTGACAAAAGCATAATGTCATGTATCCATCTTTACAACAGCAGACAAAATCGTTTCACTGCTTAAAAATTCCCTGTGTTCCACCTATTCCTTTTTCCCTCGCCTCCCAATTCCTGGCAACCACTGAGCCTTTTAGTGACTCTCTAGTTTTGTCTTTTCCAGAATGTCATATAGTTGGAATCGTATGTAGCTGTTTCAGACAGGCTTCTTTTACTTAGCAGTATGCATTTAAGTTTCCATGTCTTCCTGTAGCACGATAGCTCATTTCTTTTTAGCACTGAATAACACTCCATTGTCTGGATGTACCACAATTTGTTTATCCATTCACCTACTCAAGGACATCTTGTTTGCATCCAAGTATTAGCGATTATGAGTAAAACTGCTATAAACATTCACGTGCAGGTTTTTGCAAGCGCATAAGTTTTCAACTTGAGTAAATACGAATGTGATTGCCAGAACGTATGGTAAGAGTATGTATAGTTTTATAAGAAGCTACCAGACTATCTTCCAAAGTGGCTGTACCGTTATATATTCCCACTTGCAATGGATAAAGGTTTCTGTTGCTCCACATCCTCACCAGCATGTGGTAGTGTCGGTAGTTTGGGTTTTGCCATTCTAATAGCAATAATGAGGCTAACAAGCCTAACAGCTGTTTCACTGGGTTCACTGATAGGTGTGTAACGGTACCTCATTGTTTCCATTGCAGTTTCCAGATGATGTGGAACATTTTTTCACATGCTTATCAATTTGAAACTTTGCTAAAGCATATCACATTTGTTCCTTGAGTTTGTAAACTGAAGAATTGGAACTTACCCTTTTCTTTAGGATTCAGAGTTGTTATGAGGTCAGTCAGTCCCTTGTTTTATGCCACTCTCTGCAGTTAGTGGAGGGGTAGCACGGCTTTTTTTTTTTTTTCTTTAAAGCTCTCTCACTGACTGGTCTTTGAGTTTTGATGTTTGCTTTTACAACATTTCCACTGGTCTCTTATCAGCCTTTCTTCCTCTTCAGTGTCCTATTTCTAGTCTTCAGTGAACCTAGAGAAATAGTTGTTAGGCTTGTTAGCATCATGTGTAAATGAGTACTGCAGTTTAGGGATGAGGAGTGGTAGGGAGGTCTATTCTTTGGGCTCTAGTGCTGTGTGTCGTTTCTCTGGGCTATCCGCGGCCTTTTTAGCTCTATCTTTGGATCCCAGAAGTGCTCCTGGTGGACCAAGTGTGAAGTAGATATTTTTGCATAATTATGCTGCCATGCAGTTGTGTAATATTTATAACTGGAAGGGACCTAGCAACAATTTAATGCCATGGCCCCAGCCGTTTTTCTTCCTGTGGCTTTAAGTGAGGTTTCGGTCTCTTGAGGGGTATAAAGAAAAAGAATTAGGTTAAGTGGGACAAAGACAGGAGACATTTGTGGCTAGAGCCCTCCCACTCTCCCTGCAGTCCTTTCTCCAGTGCATATGACCAGTGCCACCTGTGACTGACCTGGCTCCCATGGCAGAGCATGGCGCAGTGTTGGAGTGTTTGCCCAGAGATGCCAGGAATTTAACTAGAAATCGTGAGGGAAGATAGAAGCATTGCCTGGCTCCGTCTCTTCCCAGCATCAGCTGCTACCTTTCTAATGATAAGCAGAAAGGCAGGGTGGGCTCAGGTCTCACCTGGCTGGTTCCAACAACTGATGCCCCAAGGCTGGAGGCTGGTACTCAGGTGCTCCTCCCCCTCCCTGGCTGGATGTCACCACTTCAACTGCACCTGGCCAGGCAGACGTGGGGCTTCACCTGGGCATTCCTCTGGCTCCTGCTACACCCAGAACAGGGCAGAAAGGGATCAGGGGAGAGAGCACATGTGCTCGGTGGTTACTTCTTATCCTTTTTACAATCAGAAAAGCTTGATGGGCAACTCTTTCCTAGTTTTACCCATTCTAATATCTTCTTAAGACCTTCCCTGTAAGTTTTGAGAGACTCACCAGCAACCTACAGCATTGAGAGCTGAAATTAAGAGCAAATGACTTGGTCCCCTCATCTTACAGGTGAAGAGTTGAACCCATGAAAATTTAAAAATATATGTTCAAGATCATATTCTGACCTGGAAGCAGAACTTATATCCGTTTCTGATCTTGAAGAATGCTGCAGACAAGGCTTAAAGCAAGTCAGATGGCAGAACATTTATTAAGGACCTTTAAGACTCTAGCAGATACCAATACAATTACCCGAGCTGATGATGGTTAAAAATAAGAAATGTAAGATAAGTTGACATCATAGGATTGGAACTAACATAATGTTTGTGCTAGATATTTTTATTTACTAAATTCATACATTAGCCCTAAAAGATATATTTATTCTTATTCTTTTTCTTCAGAAGAGAAAACTGAGGCTTATAGAGTGACTTGCTCTAGTTGAACGGCTCCTAAGAAGTGAAGAAGGATAGGAACCTAGGTCAGTTTGGTTCCAGAACCCATTCCTTTGCCATATTCTAAGCTTACTCTCACAATGTTAAAAACACACAAAAAGCACTCAGTTTTTAAAATGTTGCATTCACCCATTTTTCTGAGGTTATGAATCAATTTTTAACCTTCCCTTTCTCTTAATGCTTTTTTGTCAGATTTTTAGGTAGACTACTGTGATAGGTTCTGTTTCAGAATTTATGTTAATAAGGCAAGAAAAGAGGGCTCTTTTGGGATTTAAATGCATTTGAGACTAATGGCTGCCGTTTGCTCTATCACAGTGCAAATATATACCTATTGTTTTTAAGGGCAACGCTTAATGAAATGAACTAATCATTTTAAGAATTCCCATGAATCATATTTGGGCCACCAACTTAGGTGACATTGAGCTCTAACAGTTACTTTTATTCCTGGGATCTCCAGCAGTCCTCTGCTGACTGGATGACAGCTTCAGAGTCCTTAGCTGGACGCATAGTTGTCATCGGGGCATCACCAAGTCATGGATGGGGCTCATTGTTCAACTTTGAAGCACCAGAACAAAGTTAATTCTGAATGTTCAAAATACCACGGCCACACCATCTGAATGCACCTAATCTCGTCTGAATATTCAAAACGTCTGTCAATTACTACATCTTAAATAATTTTTTAAACAAATAACCATGGTATGACCACTGTATTCCATAACAAAAATCCTAAACTATAGTGTTAGTAATTATTACGTAATTAGATGTGGGTGAATTGAACTTCATTTGGGTTTTGTAAAATACCTCAAGCTATTTTTCAAACATTTTGAAATATGTTTTGTAACATTTCTCAAATATACTTTACTAAACATATTTCCTTTAATTTTTAAATCCTTTTTAAAGTGTTTGTTTAAGGGGAAATTTAATCCATATGTTTCTGATTCATTTACACTTATCAAAGTTGTTTCTTAAGAAGAATTAGATTTCTAAGAAGCCTGAGGAACTCTTCTCATGAATTCTGTTAGCCCTTAAAAATCTTTTTCCAATCAAAACTTTTTTCCCCAAAGATAAATAAATGTGGATGAAATGTTTTAGTTTGGTTTACGATACAAAGCCCATATTTCAAAATCTAACCTAGTTGTGAATTTAGGATAATAAACTATTCTGCCTTTACCATAAGAATTCACCTCATTTGTTGCTCTTCAAAGCAACTAACTGCAAAGGGTTTGCAATAACTGTGCTCTCTTGAAAACACAGAACACTGACATTCCATACTGTGTTCTCAAATTCATAGCAAAGGTGACAGAGGTGGGCTGAGCAAACATATTAAACTAAGTCAGCTAGTTATTGGGGATCTACCATGTATGCCAAATATGTATACAGTACATAGTCACACATATACATACATGTGAAAATACTCATTTAAGGTTTGTGTGTGTTTACCTGTGCTTACAAATTTTAACAAAATTTATTTTGTATTTTGTATTAATTATTCTGAAGTGACTACAATTGTTCTCATCTCTATTTAGAAATATTTTTCGCCTGAGATTTAGTTCAACAGGTTTCTGTTGCCTAGCAGTAGGTTTTTGAGAATAGCTTTTTGTATAGCCTTAATTGAACAGGTTGATTGCATGAAATCTTCTTAGCAAAAGTAAGATCATTGCAGTGAAGGTAAAAGGAACTATGTTGACAACTAATTGGATAGAATGTCATAAACCACAGTGGATCTGGAAGAGATTTGCAGAAACGTAGCAACAAAAGAAGGGAGTTTGTTCAAGGCAGCTAGAAACCGCATTCAGAAATATTCGTGTTAAAAGAAAGGCACCATTTTCCTTGGTTCTCATTAGGGAATTGTGTAAAATACATATTTGTTCATCACAAGAAATAATCAGTTCCTATTTTTAGTGGAAACTTTTTCCCTGAGTTGTTTAGTATGGGATTATTAGACAATAAAAACATCTTTTGTGTACTTTTCAAAATATAAACTAATTTCTTACATATTTCATTAGTTCGCGCCATAGATGAATTCTTAGTATTTTAGGAAAAAACTTTCATGGTAATTCCTTTTTAAAACCAGCACTTAAAATTGTCTTTATTTAAATCAAAATGCAAAACCTCTTGCATTAAGGGAGACTTTTACCTTTTACTTTGTATTTTTTCATATGATAATTATTTACTTTGTAAAAGAAATATAAAATTATAAAAATTTTTTAAAGCAATATTTGTAGACATCAAATCAGTGTCTGCCCTTCTGTCTCCCAGAAGCCGTTGGCCTAAGTAAGAGTCAATCATAGCTCTTGACCCCATTTCATTTGACCCATAGGGCAGGATTGTGTTGACCGCTGTCACTCTCACTCTCACCTAGGACAGTGCTCTTCAGGCTTTGTTAACAATAAAGTGTGTGTGAGTTACACACTGTTACTATGTTGGTAGTTTAAGGATACTTGTAAATTATAGTAGTGCTTGTATATAATTTATAAAAATCCATGAAATGTAGAAATATGGAAGACTATAATGTGAAGACACTGAAAAGTAATCTTACTGCTACAAAATCCTTCCAAAAAATAGGAGTAATATTTTCATTGAGAGCCATGACATTAAATATACTTTATTTTTTTTTAAATCTTAGGATAACAATTTAGGGACAATGATTTTATTTTTATTTCAATGCTTAGTTTTAATGACTGTTACAGCTAAAAGTGTAACCTCACAAAGGTGTGTAGATCCAAGTGGAAGAAACAGATTATTGGCTGCAATCTGAAGTAATGAGCTTCATTTTAAAATCATGCCCACTAAGCAGAAGTGTTTATTTGGCTATTTGCATCTTTCTTGATGTCAGTTCTTGCAAATTAATTGAAAGGTTGCATTTTATGTTGAATGTTCAGAACCTACTGCACCTCTTCATTTGGAAGATTTTAAAAGAAACAGGAAAATTATTTTAAGTTGCACATATTAGAGTTCTTAAAAAAGAGGCTCAGTGTTTTTGACAACAAAATCATGTAACAATGGAAAAACATTTCCCAACATCACTTTTCTTCATGTAACATGGATTTCTTTCATATAGTAATTATTTTCTTATCCTTTTTTTAAAAAAAGAATAAAGTTGTAGAGGAAGTAAGCATTTCATTTAACCTAAATATGTATATGAGCCTGTTTCTGTGCATACAGCAAAAATTTAATAAAACAATAGCTTTGCCTTTATTATATATGATACATTCTGACATTTTCTAATTGGTTTCATTTTGTAAAATTCCTGGACCTGCCCCAGGAAATTGATTTCATTACTTGTTAATGGTGGACAGCTTGCAATTTCAGACCTCCTCCTGGAATGCAGGGTGCCACTGGCTGCAGCCCTGGCCCTCTCCCAGCTTCCTCTGTGCGGATTACTCAGTGACGCATTTGATGAGTGGCCTGGTGAGCAGCAGCAGCCATGCCTGGTTTCCTGGCCACCTGGGGGCTCATCCTTCATGCTATTCTTGACAGGCCATTGTGAGTCTCTTTATCATTTGAACCTGGCCAATCAGGTTCTCAGGGTCAGGCCCTGGGCATCTGCCCTCTCTCTGCCTGCCTCCCTAACCCTCAAATGCCTGGGGATTCTAACTCTATCCCAGTGGTGGTTTTCTTGATTTTGATCAGTCTAGACATGATAGTTCTTGAAAGATTTAAGACACGCTTAATTTCTGTTGAGTTTTTATTTCTCCTCAGTCTTAAAATTATTCCTGACTTCTAGATATGATATGAATATGTCACTGTTCATGCCTTTTTAAAAAGTCAGCAGTGATCCCTGTGCCAGTGTCAAAAACAGTTTCTCCATCTGATGTTAAAAACATCCCCTGGGGAAGGACCAGCTCACTGTGCTTCTTGTGCTAGTATAGGACATTTAGATAGCTGCCAGCTCCCTAGGGCAACACAGCTGCTTGGTGACCTCTCTTTGTTCCTGGAAAAGGAATAGGGCTCTTCAGTTATAGTACATGGTATTGGAATCATTCAAGGGAGGACCAAGAGAGGAACAGAGACTCTTAGTCACTAACAGGAAAGTGTTAAGGTTTGAGAGTCAGACTGGAAGGAAGAATCAAGGAAGGAGAGGATCGAGTTTTCAAGGGAAAGGAATCCTTATGTGTTCTGCTGTGAGTGGGTGAAGAAGGTTGACAGAAGCCACAAATAGTTGGTCTTATTTGGACTGTGCCTCCTGTGGCCAAGGCACTGTTCCTGCTATTTGGCTAGATACTTATTGGCTATTTAAAACAGGCCTCTTTTGGATCATGAGACGTATTTGGGTATTGTGAGAACTTCAAGTCTGCAGTCAGAAAACAATTCTAGCCTCAGCTGTACCACTTCTAAGCTGTGGGACTTTGGGCAAGTTACTTATCCTCTCTGTGGCTGTGTTATCTCACCTCAAAATGGAGATGATAACAGGACCTTCCTTTGTAGGACCATTGGGAAGATTAAATGAGATACTGAATTTAAAGTGCTTATCACGGCACCATACAAACCCTTAATGTTAGCTGCAGTGATGTGCGAGGGCTGGTACATACCAGGCTGTCCCGAAGCCAACTGTGGAATGTTAAGGAATGTTGCAAGCCTTTCCACCGTTGATAGCTGAAACTGTAGCCGCGGTGAGAGGATTCACACATGGAAATCGGCAAACACTACACATCAGGGCTTTACCTATCCCCTATCCCCCTGGAAGAGTTAGTTTACCAGCGTATCACAGGTTAGCTCTTTTTATTTTTGTGGAGTTTTTTCCCCACTGCAAGTAATGCGGGTCCACGTGTGTACCCTGGCTCTTTGTCGCTCCCTCTGAAAAAAGTGGATGCAGTGAGGGTAATACTCCTAAGCTTGCCAGTCGTTGTGAACAGGTCAGTCTGACTTTCAGTGAGCCATTTTTGACTCAAAGAGTGAATGGCTGTTTTGGGGTCTGCCAAAATTAGGGGCCCTTCTCTTCCCTGAACTAGACTATATACTCTGATACTTTTATTGCAATGTTACAGAAGTCTTAGGATACTAGTAGTGGACAAAAATATTCCCCTTCCCTTTTATTCCCTGAGAAATACAGTCTGAGCTGTATCTAGGCAATACCCACACTGCCTTCAGACTTTTTCCGAAGTGGAGTTCATCAATCATCCAGGAGGCTCTGAGCCCCATGATTGGCATGGCTTACCTAGTGGCCGTGGTAGACATATGCGCATGGAGGTATTTTGCTGAGGGCTTGTGAGAGCTATTTGGCACCTTTTCCAGCAAAGGTGGGAGAGGAAGGAGGAGAAGAGGTTCTGTTCTCACCTATTTTAATACCCGAACCAAAAAATGGAAGTTGGTGGTAGCACTGAATTAGAACTCTTGCCTCATTTAGCACACTAATCATCAAAAGTCTCTATTTTCAATAGAAGCAAAGCATAATTTCTCAATAAAGAGGCACTTCAAATAGGGGATTTACAAACATTACACATTGTCTTTCCTGTTGCAGCTATGAAACATACCTTCTAGAGAAAATCACACAGATTTTGTGTACTTTGCTTAAGAATTGCAGACTAGAGTCATGATTTGTTAGTCTCATTTGCTTTTCACAAGAAAAAGCATTATATAATGTCCGAGGGTCTCAGGTTCCATAACGGGGACTTTCCCAAGGTCTTTCATACGAAAGTTTCTGTGCAGCCCATGGGAGATTACACAGGGAGGGAGTCTGGAGACTGTCACGAGGACTTATTTTCGTCTATTCTAATTTGAATCTTATACAAGTATTTATATAGGCCTATTATTTACACCTATATATCAGTCCAACTTACTGAATGCCAACAAATTTGAGACACAACTCCTGTCCTCAAGGAACTCATGTCCTGGTAGAGAAAGCCATGAAGCAGTCATAGGATACTGTGTGTGGTTATAACAGCATGCACCTGAGAAATGGTCTGGAGGAGGTGAGGTCAGCCACGTGCTGAAGCAAGCAGAGGTGTTTGCCAGGTGGCTAAGGAGGGAATATTAACCCAGGGGTGGGTGATGGTCCCCACCTTCCGGATGATTTACTGTATAGTTGTGTTTGCCCCTTAGCATGATTTCTTTGACAGCTGTTGATGGAGAGCTCTGTGAGGACGAGGAGCGCTCTCATTGTTGCCTCCTCCACAGGGTTTTGCAAGCTGTAGGTGCTCAAATCCCCGATGGGAAATGAGAACCTTAGCATACAAAAAAAAAAAAAAAAAACTCCTTTCTTCACTAGGACCCTGTACGCAAAGCAGTTCCGAAGAGCACTGATAGGAAAAACTGAATTCACTGCATGATGACAACAGAGCTGGGATTCAAAATCAGCTCCTAAGCAGTAATCTGGAGCAAAGTCATTGTCTAGTCTGTGGACATGATCAAGATGCATACAAAATTAAATTTTCTTTCATATTTTGTAGCTTGAAGGTGCCTTATATTGATTTCTGTTTTTTGCTTTGCTTTGTTTTGTTTTATTTTATTTTGTTTTGAGATGGAGTCTCACTCTGTTGCCCAGGCTGGAGTGCGATGGTGCGATCTCAGCTCACTGCAACCTCTGCCTCCCTGTTTTGAGCGATTCTCCCGCCTCAGCCTCCCGAGTAGCTAGGATTACAGGCACCCACCATCACACACGGCTAATTTTTGTATTTTTGTAGAGATGGGGTTTCACCACGTTGGCCAGGCTGGTCTCAAACTCCTGACCTCGGGTGATCTGCATGCCTTGGCCTCCCAAAGTGCTGGGGTTGCAGGCGTGAGCCACTGCACCTGGCTGATTTCTGTTTACTGAGTCCCTGATAAAACTGCTTTGCTTGCTTTCTCAAGAGGGAAGGTGGCTGCCCCACAGCAGCAGGTCCTGCAGCCATGCTGACTTGGCAAAAGCATTCCTCTCAGTGCTTTAATATTTACCTGCCGTGGATGATGATACAGCTGCCGGTCACAATATCTTTTCAGTGCTACATTTCCCTCCATTTTTCCAGGCCCACATCTGGTCTTAGCCCATCTTGAAGTTGTCTATGAGGTAGAATTTGTTCCACTTGTGAACTGAGCCTATTTTGAAACTCAAAAGGTGCTTCCTAATTTGCAGTTGTATATTAGATTCACACATCTCAGATTGAAATTCGCACAATGTGTTTTGCATTACTCACACTTAATAGTAATTTCTTTTGGCTATTGCCCTCAGGCTGTGTGAGAAAAAAAATAGATTTGAGCTTTTTTATTTTGACTGTGTTCACAGACTGTAAATCTAATCAGTTCTCTGGGATTTTTTCTCTTAAAGTCGCAGGCACATTGCTCTCTGGACAAAGACTGATAAGCAGGGGCAGGTTTAGGTAAGACTAACCATATTCGTCTTACCTAAATTGTCCTGGCATTTCACTTGGAAAATTCATCTCTTTTTTTCCTGCCCTAATTTGCTGCATCAGGTTGATGTGTGTTGCTGGTAGATATGGTACCCACCTGTGAAATGGTGAGGAAAATTATGTCCAGATTAGGTAATGCTTTCAGATTCCTCTATTACAGATTATTGACTCCAGTGTTTCTCAGACTGAGCTAGAGAGTTCATTTGTTCTGGGAGAAATTTTTAAATGACTTGTGTTTTGATTCAGAGCAGCAACCGCAAGAAATATGAACACAATCTGGCCCATGGCGATGACCTCTCCGAATTGAGATTCAAGGTCACATGACTTGGCTCCAGGGATAGGACCAAAGTCTGCAACTTAGAGGATTCAGTAATTAAGGAGTGGCTTGGGTTTTCCAGATGATGAGTCCAGGGTCCTCCTTTGGCAGATTGAATTCTAATTGGAGATATGGTGAATGGGGGGCATGGCCATGACAACTGTGTCATGCCAGCCCCAAATTCCTGTGGGAAGCAGCTGGCACTACATATTTGGATAGTTGTGTATCATTGGTGTCCATGGTTCTTTTGAAATGGCAAGGCTTCTGCTGCCAGGAGCTCTCATTCTGAGGGTGTGTGTCGGTCAAGCCATCCCTGTCATTCTTTGTATCACATATGCCCAGTGAAGGGTGATGAGTCAGCCAGCTCCCTCTAAGTAAGACTGAGCTAATCAAATAACCCCAAGATCCCAGTGGTTTGAATGAAAAAGGTATTTCTTGTTCACATACATATGTCACCTGCAGTTCTGCTATGGCTGTGATTTTGCTCTGTGCATCATCTCATTTTGAGAACCAGGATGTCTTCAGTAACCTCTATTCTGGTGGCATAGGAAAAAGAGCAAGAGGGCTCAGCAACATTCAGGGGCTCTAAGACTTCTCTTCGATGTGCCATATGTCACTTCTGCTGGGGTTCCATTGGCCAAAACAAGTCATACAGCCAAACTTCCTGTCATTAGAACCAGGAAATGTTACTCTCTTTGCAAGGCTTCCCATGGCAGTGGGTGGAGATGTGCCATCCTCTACCAGGGAGGGAGACTGTGGGGTTGAGAACAATAACACGCTCTACTCTGGGGCATCTGGCTCCTGTGCACCTCACAGCCAGCCAATTGCCCACCACTCTGGTCCACTGGGCTATTCAGTTTGAATTCCTGTTTTTCATTTACATTTTTTCTTATTTGGAAGTTTCAGAATTGGAAAGTCGGAAAGCTTTAGGGTTGGGTGGACATTTAGAGATCTTATCTAGTGCTCTGGCTTTTCTTTTTTCTTTTCCTTTTTTTTTTTTTTTTTTTTTTTGAGACAGAGTCTGGCTCTGTTGCCCAGGCTGGAGCGCAATAGTGTAATCTCTGCTCACTGCAACCTCCGCCTCCCGGGTTCAAGCAATTCTCCTGCCTCAACTTCTCAAGTAGCTGAAATTACAGGCACCCACCACCACACCCGGTTCATTTTTGTATTTTTAGTAGAGGCAGGGTTTCACCACGTTGGCCAGGCTGGTCTCAAACTCCTGACCTCACGTGATCTGCCGGCCTCAGCCTCCCAAAGTGTTGGGATTACAGGCGTGAGCCACCACCCCTGGCCTGCTCTGGCTTCTCTAGTAGGGGAACTGAGGCCTAGTGAGGTGACTGGCCCCAGATCACACAACAGGACTTCACTGCAGTACTTTCTTCATAACATCAGCTTGGGAAAATAAAATGTTAGAGAAGAATTGCTACTTTCCCAATTGGAAAATAAAATGCTCAATTGTTCCTGATATCGTACCCCTTTCTGGGAGAGAAATAAAACACAACCTGAGTGGTCAGTTTCAGAAGGAAAACTTGCTCACATTTTCCCTAAGTGATGCGTGTTAGGAAAGCAATCTGATTAAACTTTATTATGCATTTTGAGATTCTAGCATTTTATGTATCCTACATACATAAGTCATTTTGACTTCCCCAATCTTTTCTATCTCAGGCTGCAATTTCTAACTATCTCTATGTACAAAATCTATACACATAATGGTTTTCAACCAGGGGGATTATTAGAACAACTTGGGGAGCTTTAAAAAATACACATGCTTGGCGGGAAGCGGTGGCTCACGCCTCTAATCCCAGCACTTTGGGAGGCCGAGGTGGGCGGATCGCAAGGTCAGGAAATCGAGACCATCCTGGCTAACAGGGTGAAACCCTGTCTCTACTAAAAAAAAAAAATACAAAAAATTAGCCGGGTATGGTGGCACACTCCTGTAGTCCCAGCTACTCGGGAGGCTGAGGCAGGAGAATCACTTGAACCCAGGAGGCAGAGGTTGCAGTGAGCCGAGATTGCGCCACTGCATTCCAGCCTGGGCAACACAGTGAAACTCCGTCTCAAAAAAATGGCCGGGCGCCGTAGCCAACGCCTGTAATCCCAGCACTTTGGGAGGCTGAGGCGGGTGGATCATGAGGTCGGGAGATTGAGACCATCCTGGCTAACACGGTGAAACCCCGTCTCTACTAAAAATACAAAAAAATTAGCCGGGCGTGGTGGCCGGCACCTGTAGTCCCAGCTACTCGGGAGGCTGAGGCAGGAGAATGGCGTGAACCCGGGAGGCGGAGCTTGCAGTGAGCCGAGACTGTGGCACTGCACTCCAGCCTGGGCGACAGAGCGAGAGTCCGTTTCAAAAAAAAAAAAAAAAAAAAAAAATATATATATATATATATATATACACACACACACACACACACACGCTTAAACCCCTTAAACGCCTTTCCATGAGATCGATCTGGTAGGTTTGGGGGCATCTGAAGTTTTGAAGATCTTCCTGGGTGATTTGAATCGACATCCCTGGCAAAGAACTCTTGCATAGGAAAGCCTGCTTTGTTGCTTGCCTTAATAGATGGAGGTACTTACTTTTCATGTTAGTTTCTTAATAATACTAGAATCGGCTTCCCAGGAGCTAATTCTTTAGTTTATTTTCTCTTAAATTGAAAAAGTATTCTTAGATTCTGTGATCCCAAATTTCTAGCTTGTAAATTCAGCCACTTCCACGGATTGGAAACACTTGGACAAAGATACACTATAATCCTTGGAATTTCTTGGTTTAAAAAAGGGGAGAAGTTACCCCTAAACCTGGCCCTAATTCCCTCCCCTGTGTCCCATCTTCCTTCTTTTCAGACCTCTTTTTATTCAAGTCTACCCCAGGGATTTTTGTCTGTGTAGGGAAATTATTTCAATTTTTGTGAATGTCTCATTCCTATTTAATTTCCATGTAGCACTACCATGACAGTGCATATCATTAAAATGTATTAATTACTTTGCTGTACATTTTATTTAATTCTAATGCTGAACTCCGTGTGTTGCCCTGATACCATGTCTGTCTGCCCACAAATTAAGAAAACAAATGGGGACAGTTTTCTGCTAACATATTATTTGTGTTTGACAGTTTGGCACCATGCAATAAAGCCCAAGCGTAAACAAAAATTCTGAGTTTGCTGGCATGGCCAGAGCCAGGTAGTTGGGTAGTCTCACTTCACATTTTGATTTCAAATCAATTTCCATCTTCCCAGCCCTTTACCAGAATAGGAGTATGTGTTTCTTTGGGGACAGAAGAAAGCTCTTTGCCAAGGCACTTGGTAACACATCCAGTGATGTCTTTGTGGACAGGTAGAGAAATGCAACTTAGATGATAGGTGGGTTCTTGACTGGTTGAATGATGGCATCAAAGGGTATTAGTTAATGGACCTATTCTGAACGAGAAAAAAGACTTCAATTCCATGTTACAGAGCCTTGTATTTGACCCTGTTCTCCAAGTGTTTTAATTGAAGGTGAAGATGAAGATGTCAAACTTCCAGATGACCCAAAGCTGGGACGTACAGATTTACATTTAGGATAAGGACTCAGTAGGATGGAAGAAAGAGCTGAAATGAGCAAAATGAAATGAGTTAGGAACAAATATAAAATCCTACACTTATCAATTGCCTGATGCATAAGATAGGGAGACCCAGTATACTAGCCACTACATGCTAAAGGCCGGCTCCCATATGCATCACTGGGAGGATTCCAGCTTCCCAGAAGTTGATCAGGAGGATCCCAGAGGACCTGTAGGACCTTTCAAGGTCTCTTGAAGGCTCTAATCATCTAAAAGGTGAGCGAGAAGAACCCTGGAACACCCAGGCCCACCCAGTAACCCACACTCACAGCACTTTATGCTTTCCCTGAGTCCAGCACTTGCCACAGGGCAGTACAGTTAGGTTACTTGTGTGTCTGTCTTGGACCATAAATGGAAAACTTCTCTAGGATAAGGACCACATTTTACCCCTTTCTAAGTTCCCAGGGCCATGGTGCCTGCACAGGCTCAGAGCAGGGAGTCCTCATGAGTGCAGATTTCTGTCTACTTCATTTTCTTCACTGCTGTACCCATGGGACTTAGAACAATGTCTGGCATAAGTAGACCTCAATACATGCTTGTTGAAAGAATGAGTGACACATACAGATGCTTAGTAAATCTTAGCCATTCATCCTCAGCGTGGTGTGGTGTGTCCGATGAATAAATCACTACCTATTATTCTAAAGGCTTCAGGAACTTCACATCCTATTTTTTTCTTATGCTTCTCAGTTCTTAGTCTGTTCCCATCTCTGATTTTAGTGTGAATTTAGTTATAAAAGCCGAAATAGGACAAAGCTGGGTGATCCTTTGTAAAGACATACTCCCAATGTAATGACCATCATCACACATTAGCAGGAAGTTAGTGCACAGGCTGAAGCAAGATGGGTCTGGGTTCAGGTTTTGACTGGGACAGAGATTTACGGCTTTGGAGAAATCTCATTTTTTTGAAGTGCTGATTTTCTCATAAATGTGGATAAAACACTGACTCCAGAGGGTAGATATGGTATGTATAACACAAAGTATCATCTTAATAAATGTCACTATTATCATTTCAACAAGGCATTGGTTCACATAAGAGCTATGAGTACAGGGGAAAAACTCTAGGGTGGATCAGGGAAAAACAAATTGGAAATTGCTGAAGGCTTGCCTTCAAGGCTTAATTCTTCTGTATGTTAAAGCACCTTTTCCTATTAGACAAGCAGGCTCCTCAGGGGTGGGAAACAGAGGCCCTGCAGCGCTGAGGGAGCTCTGGTCTCCATGGTAACTGCACATTAGATCCTGATGCAGGCACACCTGGCATTCTCAGGTTGCTCCCGCATATGGTACCTCATATATTTCATTTCTTAAAAAACTTGCCTTGACCTCCCTGCTACTGCACACAAACTCCTTCACACACACACACCCAACACCCTTTGTCTAATCCACAGCCACTGAAGCGATATAAGCCTGTCACAGAGATCGGAAACACAGTTCCCAAAGCCATTTAATCAAACAAAGGGCCAGAACAGTTATTCTTGCTTCAAAGTCGTGCCCAGAAGAGAAGTACCTGAAAGATGCCTTTTCTATGAGACTGACGTAGACTCTGGTGCCCCCGCTCTGGCTTGTTAATAAAGCAGCCCCATTCATAACCTGCTAAAGCGGAATCACATCATTGACCATGACTCATGACACCATTTGAAAAAGTGGCCTCTCAAAATTCTCCCTACAGATAAACGGCCATTAAATCCTCTGCTTTGAACTAGTTTAAAAGAAAAAAGATTTCCTGGTAGGATTAAACAAAAAAGTGCAGACAGCCTGTAGTTACCATGTGACACAACCAAAGAACTGTGGCTGCTTAGAGATTTCCAGCTCTGCTTCAGAAACAGATGTTTAAAAACTTCTTGTTAAAAAAATGTCAGAAATTGGGGACAAAAGTCACTGTTCCTTGAAACATATCAAAGTCTTCCTTTCAATGGTCATCTTACTGATTTGGTTCCTTCACACTATATTTCCCAAAAATCCCATTTAAATTAACCACGCATGCTGCTCCAGCATGCTTGGCTGCAACCACAGCACCTTGTGTGTGTTACGCTTCATAAGGGCCTTCAAAGACAGTGTCTTAAAAAGCCACCGTTGAGAAATGTTAGAACTTAGAATCTAGAAATGTTGGCTTACTTATGGTCCTTATGGTGCTTTTCTTGTAAGCACCTTGGAAAGCCTAGTGAGTAAGAAATAATAACCAAATGTATTTGCCCAACATGGGAAAGTGAGCTGTGCTCTATAAAGTTTGTAGTTTATGTTTTGAAAACTGGCTTAATGTACAAGGTTCCTGGATCATTACTTAATTTTAATTTGTGGGAAAGGCATTATGTTTAAAGCAATAAAAACTTTTTCTTCCATGTCACAGCAACCTTTTGGCAAACTCACCGGCTCTTTCTCTCAGCTACTTTTCCACCCCATTTGGTTATGAGGAAACATTGTGATTGCCTTGTAACCCCAAAGGAAACTGCAGGTCTGATGGCGCATTTGTTAGTCTCATTTGCAGGTCTGATGGCACATATATGACCTCTCCTAAACATGCCAACTATAATCAGACTTTTGATTCCAACCAAGGTGAGGTAGCCCTATTCCTCCCAGCTCCTTCCTCTTGCAACTAAAGACCCTGGACATGACACAACAAGAAAGCATAAAAAGACCCTAAAGGGCAGAAAAAACATGGCAGACTTCTCAGTGTCCTCAGAACTGGAGGAGAAACACAGTGGTGGGTCCCCCAGGTTTTTTTTATTGCTTCCTGTATATTCCAGACAGGGATCCAACATAAGACTTCAACCCAGAGCTGCCAACAAAAATCTCCAAGAAAAGCCTGTGCCCCATACCCCAAACACTGAGAAATGGGTGACCTAACAGCAGAACACATTTCCGGCAATATCTGTCCCCCTTAAGCTAAATACCAATGGAAAAACTACATCCCCCCGATATGGTTTGGCTCTGTGTCCCCACCCAAATCTCATCTTGAATTGTATTCCCATAATTCCCATGAGTTGTGGGAGAGACCTGGTGGGAGATAATTGAATCATGGGGGCAGTTTCTCCCATACTGTTCTCATGATAGTGAATAAGTCTCATGAGATCTGATGGTTTTAAAAATGGGAGTTTCCCTGCACAAGCTCTCTCTGCCTGCTGCCATCCATGTAAGATGTGACTTGTTCCTCCTTGCCTTCCACCATGATTGTGAGGCCTCCCCAGCCACGTGGAACTGTAAGTCTGTTAAACCTTTTACTTTTGTAAATTGCCCAGTCTTGGGTATGTCTTTATCAGCAGCAGGAGAAATGGACTAATACGTGCCTTAGCCTGGAATTTCAGCAGGGCTGAACTGGGAGATGATGTACCGCAGCCTTCCTGCCCTGCCAGAGTGGGTAATAGCACTTGAATTAACCTACTCAATAGGGCTAAGCAGATCCCTCATCTCTTGTCTCTGACATGGTGCTGGGAGCACCTGCTGGGTGCTGTCTGTGGGCTGAATGGGTAGTTAGACTTCCATCCTCTGCTCTGTGGAAGCAGATGGTGCTCTTATTTCCCCATTAGGATCATGTAGAATGAAGTCCAGTGGCTAGCAGAGCCTCACACCTGGTATTAAAGAGGCAGAATGAAGTAGGAAGTGGCACTAGCTGATTCTGATTTCCCTTCCCCTTCCTAGGTGTCAGTGTGGCCCAGGGGGGAAACAGCCCACACCCTTGGAGGTAAGGGGGCAAGGTGAGTTTATGTCCTGCCCTATTTTTGCTGGGAAGGTATCTGTGGGGTTGAGCCATAAATTTACAGATTTAAGAGACTGAGTGAAACCCAAAAGGGTTAAACCAAAATGGTGTGAAACTCATACTAAGATACATCATAATTAAACTTCAAAAGTTAAAGACAAAAAAAAAAATTCTTGAAGGTGCCCAGAAAGAAACAGTCATTACTTGTAGTGGAACACCAGTTCAAATGACAGTGGATTTCTCATCTGGCCAGAAGGAACTGGGCAACATTTTTTAAGTATTAAAAGAGTTGCCAACTGCAAATTCTCTATCAAGGGAAAACATCTTTCAAGAATGAAGGGGAAATAAAGAACATTATCAGACAAAAACTAAGAGAATTTGTTGTTAGCAGACCTATTTTTTAAGAATGACTAAAGGAAGTTTTATACATAAGGGAAATAATAACAGAAGAAGGCCTGGAACTTCAAAAAGGAAGAAAGGATATCAGAGTGGGTAAAAATAGGAGAAAATAGGCTATCCTACTTCTCGTGAGTTCCTTAAATCATATTTGATGGTTGAAGCAGAAATTTTAGCACCATCTAATGTGGTGTTCAGTATAGGTGTAGAAAATACTTGAGGCAATTATATCTAAAAAGCAGGGAAAGTAAAGGGACAAGAATGGAAGTAAGGTTTCTATTCTTCAGTCAAGTGGTAAACTTCAATACCAGTAGACTGTGATAAGCTATGTGTGTATCTTGTAATATCTATAGCAACCACTAAGAAAATGGTGCAAAACAAGATACTTGAAAACACTGTAAATACAAGTCATGTGCCACATAATGATGTTTCAGTCAGTGATGGATCACATCTACAATGGTGGCCCATAACATTATAATGGAGCTGAAAATCTTCTATTTCCTAGTAATGATGTAGCCACTGTAACGTCATAGCGTGGCGCATTAGTCATGTATTTGTGGTGATGCTGGTGTGAACAAACCTATTGTGCTGTCAGTCATTTAAAAAGTAAAAAGAATATATTTATATAAATGTAAAAATAGAAAAATCTGATAGAATTTAAGATTTACATCTTATTCTATATATCTTCTAGAAAGAAAATATTTTATACTGTTATACAATGGGTGTGTGTTTTAAGCTGTTATTATAAAAGTCAAAAAGTTAAAAACATTGAAGGATAAAGTTGAAAACTTTGTATCAAGCTAAGGTTAATTTATTGTTGAAGAAATTTTTTTAAGTAAATTTAGTGCAGTCTGTGTCTAGTGTTTATAAAAATTGTACCATACTACAACAAAAAGTGGACAGTAATGTCCTAGGCCTTCACATTCACTCACCACTCACTCACACCCACAGCAACTTTCAGTCCTACAGACCCCATTCACGGTAAGTGCCTGATACAGGTGTACCATTTTTTAATCTTATATACTATATTTTTACTGTACCTTTTTAATATTTGATATGTTTAGATCCACAAATGCTTACCATTATGTTACGGTTGCCTGCAATATTCAGTACAGCACCATGCTGTACAAGTTTGTAGCCTAGGAGCAATAGGCTATACCATACAGCCTAGGTGTGTAGTAGGCTATGCCACCTAGGTTTATGTGAGGACACTTTTGATGTTCACAAAATGACAAAATTACCTAATGTCACGTTTATCAGAATGTATTCCCAATGTTAAGTGACACATGACTGTACATCAGATGAAATCCTAAAAAATACTCAAGTAACCCATTGGAAGATAAGAGAAATGGAGGAATTAGAAACAAAAGAAACAACAGAAAACAATAAAATGGCAGATTTAAACCCTAAGACATCAACAATTACCTTAGATATAAATGGTCTAAATATACCAATTAAAAGACAGAAATTGACTGAGTGGATTAAAAAAGCATGACTCAACCTATGCAATCTACTTCAAATACAACAACATAGGTAAAGGGATAGAAAAAGATATACCATGCAAACATTAATTTTAAAAAATGCAGGAGTGGCTATATTCTTATCTGATAAAGCAGACTTCAGAGCAAGTTACTAGAGACAAAGGAGGGACATTTCCTAATGCTGGAAGGCTTAAGCCACGGGGAAGGTACCGGGAAGATACCAAACAGTAACATAAAGATCAATCGCAGCCCTGGTTGGTGTCTTTCCTTCTTCACGGGACTGAAGAGCTTTTGAGAGTAAAGGTCACAGTGGCTGGTCTTGGCTCACACCTCCTGCCCCAGGATGTGCTTTAGGAATGTTGTTAACTAACTGTAGTGGAAGACAATTGCTCTTGCAGTCTGGCTCACAAGTCTACACTCCTCTTCAGGAAAGGCCTCCAGGGAGTGAGGAGTCTGTTGCAACTGAGTGGCCCCAGGAAGCAGGGCTAGTGTGGACTGGCTCCCTCTTGAGGTGTGGTGGGGGCTTGCTTTCCCAGCATGCTCTCTTTGCTGTTTTGCTAGAGTCTCCCTTTGGGCACCTGTGCCCTAAATGTAGAGAAAATGCCCATAAGCTACTCTGCATCCCTTTTATAGGTCCTCCCAAGAAACCTTGGAGTTCTTAATGCAAATAACTTCCCAGCTCTTGAGAGACATATGTAGATTAGGCCCCACAGTGACCCCATGCAAGAAACCATATCCATAAATAATCCCAACTTGAAGACCCGCCGGGGTCAACCAGCGAACCATTTGATTAAGTAATGCATTGAAATGCAGCGAGGTCCCATGTCACGACGGGAATGTAAATCTGAGGGGGAATGGCCGGAAGTAAGTGGAAACTTCTTGTGTTTGTATGATGATGATACTTGGTGGTCGGAAAGGAAATTATTTATTTGGGAAATCTCCGCAGTGGCATTATGAGATCACCAGTATATTGTTAATGGTTTCTGTGCTCGTGCTTTTTAGTTTAGCATTTGCTCTGTACCTAAAATTTATAGGACATGCTGTGGTGGCAGGTTTGCCTGGTGAGCCTAGTGAGGTGGGCCAGCAGGTAAGGCCAGAGCGAATGAAGCTGTGGCCTCAGAGGGGAGGTTTGCCCCTGGGCCTTTTAGGGAGAAGGGCTGCATCCTGGGCTTTGGGACCAGACAACTCAGAGATCCAGCCCAAATATTCCTGACCACATCCTCCTACTGAGTCCGTCCTTGTTCAGGTTTCTATGGTGGCACCTGTTTTGTTTTGTTTTTTTCGAGACAGAGTTTTGCTCTGTCGCCCAGGCTGTAGTGCAGTGGTGAGATATCGGCTCACTGCAACCTCTGCTTCCCGGGTTCAAGCAATTCTCCTGCCTCAGCCTCCCGAGTAGCTGGGACTACAGGCACCGCCACCATGCCCAGATATATTTTTGAATTTTTAGTAGAGACAGGGTTTCATCATGTTAGCCAGGATGGTATCGATCTCCTGACCTTGTGATCTGCCTGCCTCGGCCTCCCAAAGTCCTGGGATTACAGGCATGAGCCACCACTCCTGGCCACTATGGTGGCATCTTTACTGTGGGGCCCAGACTTCAAACTTCTGCTGTCCGTGACCCCCCTAACCCAGGCCTTCTCCTCACAGTAGCCTGAATCCATGGGCTCAGGCAGCAGTATTAACCCCACACCATGCCTCTCTGCATCGGGGCTTGCCTCTCCTTCCTCATCCATGTCGCTGGCTTCTGCATTTGTCCAGCACCTCACCTTTGGGATTCATCTAGTGGGCCTCTCTAGTGTTGAGCCTTGACATTCGCCTGGGCCCATCTGTACCAGCCCTTGGCTGCTCCTGGTCATCGCCCACCCTGGTAATAGCCTCTTTGACCTGAGCCCCCACTGGATGCTCCAGCACCTCTTCCCTTCTTTTCTTCCCCTCATCCATCCTCACCCATGAATAGTCACTGCAAGAATCCGCTTAGCATTTCCATGACCCCACCTTGGCAGAGGCCACCATCCTTTGCATCCTGCACACCTCACTATATGCATGGCCTTCGTGCTAAAGGACAGGATGGCACGTTGATTAACAGGGGGCTCTGCAGCCCAGCTGCTGCCCAGTTCAAATCCTGGCTTCACCGGTCTGTAGCTGTGTGACCCTGGGCAAGTTAGTGAGCCTTTCTCTGCCTCTGAGGTCCTTATCTATAAAATCTAGATCATAATTGTAGCTGCCCTACAAGGCTACTGGGAAGAGTAATGAATTAATCTATATAAAGTATTTAGAACAGGGCCTTACACACAATAAGTGGTAGGTGTTTACTCTTTTGCTAAGTTAATCTTTAAGAGGTAAGCCAGCTTGTAAAAGCTCACCTCTGTCCCCTATAGGAATACACTATTGCACCATGCTTAGCATGCTATGGCCACCCAGCCTGAACGCAAAGGCTAACATCAAAACCAGGTTGAATAGAGGTGATGGGAATTCCGGATGCTTTTCTGTCTAGTTTTTGAAGAGTGATGTCTTCCCTGAAAGAGTTAAAGTTAATATTAGCTCCTGAAGCAGATGGCTCTTGAAGAACAACCAATGGAAGAAATGCCTTCAAAGACTGGGTGGCATTTTCTCAAATTCTCAATCTCCTTTGTCAACCAACTGGGGAATCTTCACTCCAGAGCTCTTCTGAGTGGGTCTTTCTGCAGCTGGCTTGTCACCACAGCACAGAGCTCCTTGTCTCTTAGGGTTGAGCTGTTGCCTCTCATTCTTAGCCACAGGTGGCCTTTCCACCCTGCTAAGGATGTTTGTGTTCCTTGCAGGAAAGACCTTAATTTATTTTGCAATATTATTGTGCTTCTATTTAGTTTCTTTTCTCCAGCAGAAGAGGGAAGAAAGAAGTGCTTCAAAGCTGCATGTCACCACTGAGAACAGACAAATTCCTGAGACAGGCCCAAAAGTCACAGCCGGTGGCCTCATCACCTGGAGAGCCTGGCCTCTCTGGCTGCCAGCCCACATGTGCCCCCACCCTTGCCCATACACTGGCCTTTGATCATCCACACTGAGCAGGATCACACAGCCCACCTTCCTAGCACTGCTGTGCCAGGTGCTGCCTGCTGCATCTGGGGCTAGTGGCTCAGGCTTCAGCCCGGGACTGTTTCTTGTGATGATGGAAACACCTGGCTCTTTGTCTCTAATTGTCCTGGCCTCACGGCAGGAATCTCAGCAGACTGTGTCCTACAGCTAGGATCATTATGGAGTGATGGGGACTAGGACAGAAAGGCTTGGAAGAGGGAGGGGTCAGTGCTTGCTGGGGGGTAGGAGCGGCGGGGGATGGAAGTAGGGGGAGGATCCGAAGAGGCTTCCCTGGAAAGATGATGCTGGGCTGAGTTTTCAAAGATGAGTGGGTGTTCACCAGCGGACTGCAGGGGAAGGGTGTGGAGAATTGCAGGTAGAGGAAGCACTTGGAGCAAAGATGCGGCAGCACAGGGCTATGCACAGGGTGAAGGGTGCAGTGAGGGGTGAGAGGGCAAGGGGTATCCCACACTCCGGGGGTGACTCTGGATGGCAGAGCTGCACTAAAAATCATTCACTCTGGCTGGTCCAACAGGCCAGGTTTTGGTCCAACAGGCCAGGTTTTGCCTGCAAAATAACCAGAAGCCTCCCGTGACAGACCCAGGGGTGTGCTGGAACAAGGCCATCTTTCAGGTCCAGGAGGAGATAGGCCAGCATTGCTAGGCAGGCAAGCTCTGCACAGAGAAGGCAGCTGGAGGACGCTCAGAGGAAAGCCTCGGCCTGAAGAACAGGCAGGCCTTCTGGAGGGAGGTGTGCCATCGAGTCAGGCCCACCCGCCTGTAGGATGAGCCAGGCCAAGTGAAGCTAAGTTTACCCTCCCTCAAGACAGGAATTTCAAAGAACCATCCTGGACAAGTCCTCTGTAGTGTTTAATTACCCATTATAATCCATTAGCTAGTTAGACATTGATATTTAATTAATTAAGCATTTATCAAATGGCATCTATATGCCAGGCATTGCACATCCCATAGGGGATTAAAGAAGTTGTAAAACATGGTCCCTGTTCCCCAGGAGCTCAAGGCTGGGGAGATGGATCCATACACAAGTGCTACCAGTACCATGTGATCTGTGCTGGAGCCACAGCTGTGGCCACAGAGAAAGGCAGACACTCTCTTTGCTGGCAAGAAGCTAGGGGGTGGGAAGGGCATAAGAGATGCTTCTGAGAAAGAGTATCATGGAGCCGAGTCTTGGAGTGTTAGTAGAAATTTAATCAGTGGAAGGGTGTGAAACAACCTTCAAGTCAGCTACAACAGCATTTTCAAAGGCATGAAGTTATGCAAACCATAGTGTGTGGGGGGAGCATCTAGTAAAGGCTTGTTAATTCACAGCATGTCCCATCACTCCCCACCTCCCAAACCCATGGCCGATGAGCCAACCAACCACAGCAATCTCTCCTCTTCCTCCTCTGCAAAGGGGGTATAACAAATCTACAGAATCAGTGCTCTTGGCCATCCTGGGATTCACATTTTTGTGTTGCTACATTAGAAGGCAGGAGATGATGTTGGGAGAGTCGTCTGGGGCCAGTACATACCGAGCCTGTGTCATTCTGAACTCCATCCTTCTGCTGATGACAGCCCCACCCACCTGCCCCTCACCTGCCGGTTAGCACAAACTTCAGTCTCCCCAGGATTGTCTCACCGTTCCTTGTCTGTCTTCAGATCCATGCCTGCTTCTCTTGCACATCTGAAGTTTCTCCAGCATTGATTTTTTGGGGAAACATTCAGGCTCTTGTCAATAGACACCAGCTCTCTTCTTTAGAAACCACAGGCCTGAGCCTCTTGGTATTATATATGACATGCAAAGCAAGTACTCTAAGGTAGAATTATTCTATAGTGAACTATTGCCACACTCAACTTCATTTATTTAAGAAAACGTTTGCAATATTGAAACTCTGGAAACTTATTAATCAACCACTGGTCTTTGATTCTCTACATAAAAGCTTGCCCCAGAATGGCCTATATAAGGGTGTGTCACCCACCTCTGAAGAATGTGTAAAAGAACCACCTCAAGGCACAAAAAGGTAAAAACTGGCTCCTGAGAGGGCAAATCTCAACTCCAAGTGGTATGACACTAGATGATGTTATAATCCTATCCTTCGAAACTTCTGGTTTGATAACATTAAAAAAATGGATGTTCTCTTCAGGTGAGCATATGTTCTGCAGTGCCGAGTGACTTGTGATGACATGGTCTTCCTCTCATGTGCCAGTAACCTTCTCAGGAGGAAGCAAAACCTGCTGTCCAGTTATAATCAGAAAGTACAGCTCAATATTCATACCCAGTATACATTTTGCTAAATGTTACTGGTTTTGGCAACTCTCTTCAGCATCCAGGAGGACTGTTAAATCCCCCTAAGCAGGTTAACTTTTCTGAAGGTGTATTTGATGACCAGCCCATTTTAGCAGGTCACATAATGTGGCCATTCAAAACCACACATTTTAGAAACCATGTTAAAGCTCTCCTAGGCCTTGTCTTGTCTCTACAGGGGAAGGCCTGGGGTTTTAACTGGGCACTTCAGCACTTGGACATATTCAGGAAATCATTTCCTGAGAAAAGTCTTGGCCCTGCGTCCAGGTTCTCCTCTAATCCAGCCTGGGTGGAGATGAGATGATCTTTCATCCAGGCTGGATGATCTTTCATCCAGTAATTGACTGAATTATATCAAAATGTAATTGGCTCTTCAATTTTCACAAGAAATTTGTAATTTTGCTTCCTACAATCATTGCCAGCAAAGCTTTGGGCCTTCTTTTCAGTCAATCACCCAGAATACCTGCCTGTCAAGCAAGTCACCTGTTGTTATCATACTTTTTCTAACTCCTGTGTTGCATGAATAAACACAGCAATGAGGAAGATGAGTTTCAATAAAGAGCCAAAGGGCCTGCTAACCTTTCTTTCCTCTAAGTGGCTCTTGGAGATGAGGGGACATACCCTTTCCCAACAATGGAGTCTGGGGGAGGTGGGCTTGGAAAAGGAATATTTAAATTTATATAATTTCATTTTTGCAAAGTGAAAAATGACCTATCATTTTTAAAAATAAAAACTGCAGAATGTGAAGCTCTATGGATTCTTCTGGCAGATAGAACTAATGGAATTGCAAAGCTCATCCTTTGTGCATCCCCCATGAGTGGGCTGAGCTTCTTATGTTTATCAAGAAATAGGGCACAAGTTTAAAGGATGGTGCGAGATGGCTCTAGACTCCCTAATTAAACTCTACTGCAGAATGGGGAGACCAGGCAACATGCAAATAACAGTGGAAACTTCTTTCTAGTTGAGCCGCATTAGTACCAAATAGTAAAGGAATAAAGCTTGGTGTGACTCACCATTCAGAAAGCTGTATTGGAGAGCATCAAGGAAGATGGTAGCAGAAGTTCAGAGAGAGGTGCAGCAAAGAAATTGCCAAAGCCAGACACCAGGGAGAGAGATGTGGCTGGAAACCCAGTGAGAACAGCTGGGCTTTCCTTGGCATGCAATAGACACCACCAAGGCATTAGTGCTCAGCTCACATTCTCCTCATTCATTGGGTCACCCTTATGTGTAGTGTGTGAACATCTAACATCATGCCAACTTGATCACCAGAAAGCTACCTACCCAGGCTATGCTGTACTGGTTCCCCAGGGAAATCCCATCAAAGACATACAAATCCTTGGCACCCTTGACTTTGAAAGAGGATCCATGTAAGGAACAATCATATAAAATCACTATTATATAAAGACCTATATATGACTGGTTCCTTTCAAAATGGAGGCCTTATAAATTGATGAACTTCCTTCTATTACATATTGAAAGCTGTACAACTTGTGTGTTTCTTGTTTTGCCTTAGCTCTTAGCTAGATTTTTTGTGCTCAGTCATAAAAGGTATATTGGCTTAGGTTTTTAGATACAACTCTCTCCCAATTTTTATCGCTTTGTAGTTGGTCTTAAAAAAACCTTTAAAAATCGATTTTTATTTTTTATAACTTTTCATTTTCTTTGCCTGTGTCCTTTTTTGGATATAGATGGCGTACCATATAAACAGTTCTCTAGAAAATAATTTCACACAGCGGTTTCTATTACAAACTGTCTTACCTAAAGGTATCCTTTTCTTTAAACATGACACTTCCACACATTTAAGATTTAAAAATAGCTCTATATGCAGGTTTTATTACACACACACACACACACACACACACGTAGCCACGGTCTTAAAAATCCACAAAGATAGGATACTCTAAGCAATATTTTAAAGAAAAGCTACCTTAGCACTTGGATATTCCTTTGAAAAAGACCATTGAAATTCATTTTGTTCAATTCCTTATCTTCGTACCTTAATTATAAATAAGAACAAAGTCACAGCAATCCGCGCTGTGTAGTGGGCGTCTGCTCTGCCCCAGGTACTGTGCCGATGCTCACTCACCTTATTGTTAATCCCCACCCACAACCCCGTGTAAAAGGAATTACTTAACTTATTTCATAGATTAATAAACTGAGGCTCACACAGGCTGGACGCCTTGACTAAGCTCACACAGTTAGTCATTGAATAACCTAATAATAATGTTTTAAATAACTATTATCAGACCTAATCTATCAGAGTCCTTTGAGGCCGTGGTTGTAACCACCGTAGTTAGTACCCTAATTTTTCTTCTTCTTCTTTTTTTTTTTTTTTTGAGATGGAGTTTCACTCTTGTTGCCCAGGCTGGAGTGGAGTGCAATGGCACGATCTCAGCTCACCACAACCTCCTCCTCCCAGGTTCAAGTGATTCTCCTGCCTCAGCCTCCTGAGTAGTGGGGATTAGAGGCATGTGCCACCATGCCCAGCTAATTTTATATTTTTTAGTAGAGACGGGGTTTCTCCATGTTGGTCAGGCTGGTCTTGAACTCCCGACCTTAGGTGATCCGCCCACGTTGGCCTCCCAAAGTGCTGGGATTTCAGGCATGAGCCACCACACCCAGCTAGTACCCCCATTTTTCTAAGAGATACTTTATTTTTTTTCCTCTCTCTTTTTTCTCTTTCCTACTTTTCCACACTTCCTACTTAGCCCTTTAGAAATGTAATCATAGCCTTTTACCTCCTCTTCACCAGACGCTCCCTACAGGGCAAGTTCATCTAACTATGTGCTTAGAAGCTCCAGAGCAGAACTCTCACCCACCAGGAGGCTGCCTGAAGAGATAACAGCCCATTTACAACCAAAGTATGCACACTAGAGTTTTTGACCACCTTTACAACCTATTTTTTCCCAGGAAGACACCAACTCAACTGGCCAGTAGATAAGGCACTGAAGGGAGTACACAGACCCCCGCCACATCCCACTCACCGGCTCACTTCCACCACTGTGTAGTCCCCACACTTTAAAATTGCCCACTTCCTTTTTTTTCACTCTGTCACCGAGGCTGGAGTGCAACAGCATGATCTCGGCTCACTGCAACCTCTGCCTTCTGGGTTCAAGTGATTCTCATGCCTCAGCCTCCAGAGTAGCTGGGATTACAGGTGCCCGCCACCACGCTTGGCTCTTTTTTGTATTTGTAGAAGAGGCGGGGTTTTCCCATGTTGGCCAGGCTGGTCTCGAACTCCTGACCTCAGGTGATCCACCTGCCTCAGCCTCCCAGAGTGCTGGGATTACAGGTGTGAGCCTCTGCGCCCAGCCAAAATTGCCCACTTTCTGCTCCAAAAGTGAAGTGGTACCCATAAAGCAGGAAGCCTGTGTACTTCTTCCCCTAAAGTAGCTTTGGAATAAAAAGGCACTTTCTTTCTACCAGACCTTGCTCTTCTTAATTGGATTCGGAAGAACCTGCAATTCAGTGACATGGTGATTAGTGGAATGCCTGTTGGCCTAGTAAGCAAGTAACCTTTGCAAACATTTATAGGTTTGTGGGGTGTGTGTGCACATGTGTGTGGGGGGATAACTTTGGACCCTCTTGTTATTGCCCCATGATTGGTAGTTCTATTTCAAACTCTGTTTTTCTGCCTGCTTTCTTGGAGCTCCTAATAAGGCGATTGGAGTACAGACTCTTCTGCTTGGCAGATTCTCGTTTCCTCTCACCCCACCCATTTTGTACTTCAATATTGCAGTTTCCTACAGTAGGATGCCTGGTTTTTGGATGACATTAATAAGTTAAGAGCAGCAGATTTATAAACATGTGAGTTTCTTATTAGGCTAAAAGTCATTTGGTTTTCATTTTTTGTTAACTCTGTGTTTAATCATCCTAAAACCAAATTGTCTTTTTCAACCCAAATAAATGATTTCCTTCTTAGATCCAAGAGCTTTCAGGCTTTGAAGATAAAAGGACAGGCTGTTTCACAGCTCAAAACTTTCCATGACATGTTGCAGAGACAGGAAGCGAATTTGCAATCCTGGGCACATTCTAAGAGGTTCATTCCAGAGAGAGGTATCTGATTCAAAAGCAGCGACCCTTGCTTCCTAAACTGTGAAGGACACCCAACTGCTCCGTAGTCCTCCTCAGAGTCAGAAGTGAGCGTGCAATGGCACCGCACTGACACCAACACCCCCACTCGGCAGAGCCTGTGGAGGATGCACTGAGGAGCTAGACTACGGCCAACCACGATGACGTCGTAAAGGAAAGGGTAGCATCCGCTTGGAAAATGGGACACAGATATTTGTCAACAACACTAAAAATTAAAGGCCTCACACGGAAAAACTGGGTTAAAATACAAACTTCAATGTATTATTGTTTTATCTTCTCAAGGAGAACTGGGAAGTAATGATCCACACATTTGTCATGCTCAACAGAGCCTTAAGGGAAGTTAATACAGAGCATTAAACACCATCTATTAAAGAATCGCATTTCACAATAGTGAGTAAAAGGAAAAAACATTAGCAAACAAAGGAGGCCATTCTTCCCCCCAGTTTATTTTCATGCTCAAACTAAGCTATTAGTTACAAGAGGGGAAGAAAGACAAAAGTTTTTACAATTTAGGTATAATAGAATTGTTTTTCTCTTGCAACATACTGTTTTAAGTCCCTTTATTCAGAATGCCACCTTACAGTGATGCAATACAGAGGACGCTAACACTACATGCCTTCTTAGTTGTCAGGCAGGGACCCTGCGAGTCTTTTAGCCCTGCAAGACTACAGGGCCAGGTTTAGACAATATATTCAACTTTTAAAAAGTTACTGGACACAAGCAAAAAGGTGCCAATTCCCAGTTGAACCATTTTTTTTAATGGTCACTTGGGCCCCACCTATGGACGTCCGTCAGGAAACAGGCCTGTGAAGAAACCACCTGTGCAGCGTGTCGGTGAAAGAGGACAGAGGGCATCGTGGATGTCATTCAGCCTCCAAATGGAAACCTATAGATATGACACATGAAAGTGTCTGGACTCACACAGCCTCACTCTAGTGACTTCCGCTGGCCCCTGGACTTTTCCATTCAATGGACATTTACGAAGTACCTAGTGTGGCGGAAGACTGTCTTAAGCAACTGTCGGGTATGTGGAAAGGGAAGAAGACCAATTCCACTCCTTTAGTGTTTGTAAGAGACTAGCGTTGCACTTAAATGCATAATGACCCTTACATTAGCATAATTAATAGCACTCTTGTCACTTGCTAGAAATGCATCTATGTAGCTATTGAAGCCTTAAGCTGCTCACAGCTATTTGAAAGGTACAGCTAGGAGGCTGCCATGCAGGTGTGCCTAGCAGCAAAGGGTGAGGTTGCTGGAGTCAGACCCCTGGGTTCATGTCCCAGCTTCACTGCCACCTTGCCGCTGCAGGACCAGGGCAAGTTACTTGCCTGATATTCCTCCCGCTGGCTCCTTTCTTGTTAGGGCCAAGCTACCTGGAGTCTGGACTGCCGGGCCCCCCGGCTCTACTCTCTAACCACCACCTATGGACTCCTGCCTGCTTCGTCTTCATCAAACACCTCTTGGCATGCACGTCACTTTCTCTTTGGCCCAAAAATATTTAATGGCCCCCATAATGAAAAGTTAAATTCATTAGCAGGTTTAAATTAATTAAACAGGCAAAAAATAAAACTCACTAGCAAAGTATTTAAAACCCTCCCAAATGCGTCTCCTTTGTCTCTCCCCTGCCCCTTCTCGTTACCTTCCAACACACTGCTTTCTTTCTGACCTCCAAGCCTTTCTCAGTTTCTCCTCTCCCTAAAGTCTTGCCTTCCTGGAGCTCCTTGGCCACCTCGAGGACAGCCCCTGCATCTTAGAGCAGTGACTGCTGGCCTCACTTCCTTGACTTTGATTTTAGTTTTCCTGGAAACAACGTTGTCTTTTTCTACTTTCCAGCCCATTTCTCCTCACTGGACACTTGAGCTTCTTAGGAACCAGGCCGGTGCCTCCCATGCCTCCCGCCTTGCCTCCTGGCATCTCCAGCACCCACATAGCACCGTGTGGCCTCAGGCAAGGCTGCTGCTGGTGGGCTGTGTCCCAAGAGGTGACCAGGGCACTCACAGAGAATGCAGCTCGTGTACTCAGACAGGCATGGACTGGCCTTGTCTATTTTACTCTGTGAGCAGGTCTGAACCTGGAAATGCTCTTTTCTTTATTTTAGTCTTGAGAAAGATTCATTTTGTTGTGAATGCTGTCTCTACAAAGGGAGAGTCTTTGTTGGGACTAGGATAAAATTATCAAAATTAGTCCCAGAAACAGCAGTAATTTAGGAATGCCTTACCTTATCCTGAGGTCGTTTGTTCAGCAAAGGTTGATGTGCCTTGCTAGTGAGAAGCACCCTGCAAGCTATTGGAATCACCGTTCCTATCTTCCAGGACTGGGAAGAGAGGCAGATAAATGCATGGACATATTTTTTTCCAGAGTCAGAAGTGCTGCAGGAGCATAGGCACGTGGTGTGGGTGCCCCCGGGAGAGACACCTCACACAGTCAGGAGGGTGCAGGGAAATTTCCTGCGGAGGGGCTGTCTCAAAAGATGGACGGGAATCAGTAGAGAAGGGGAGGCAGAGAGGCTATACCAGGCAGAAGGAACGGTGGGTATGAAGGCCGGGAGGTGAGAAGAGAGCATGGTGCACTCTTAGAAACAACAGAGGAAGTTTAGAGCGCCACACGCACGAGGGTGGGGTAGGTGGTGCAGGGGCCGGATTATAAAAAACTGGCAATGCTGTGTTGAGGATTTAGACTCAGAATAGAGTATTTTGACAGGCAGCCTCTGAGACAGCTTCTGGGAAGTGTTCCCTCCTCTTCTATTTTTTGGAAGAATCTGTGAAAGATTGATGTTAATTCTTCATTAAATGTTTGGTAGAATTCATCAGTGAAGCCATCTGGTCATGGGCTTTTATTTCGTGGGACATTTTTTGATGACTAATTCAACATCTTTCTTGTTATAGGTATATTCAGATTTTTCTCTTTCTGAGTTTCAGTAGTTTGTGTGTTTCTATAAATGTGTCCATTTCATCTAGGTTATCTAATTTGTTGGCATATAACTGCTTGTAGTATTTCCTTCAAACTCTAGTTTTGCAAGTAATGCCCTTTCTCCGTACCTGATTTTAGTGATTTGAGTCTTCTCTCTTTTTTTCTTGGTCAGTTTAGTTAAATGTTTTGTGATTTTGGTGATCATTTGGTTTTATAGATTTTTCTCTATTTTAAAAATTCTCCATTTTATTTATTTTCTTTCTAATCTTTATTATTTTCTTCCTGATGCTTATTTTTGGGTTTAGTTTGTTTTTCTTTTTCTAATTTCTGAGGATGGAATGTTAGATTATTAATATGAGACTTTTCCTTTTTTCTTAAAAATACATGTTTACAGCTACGAAATTCCCTATAAGCACTGCTTTAGTGCATCCTTCATTGTTGCTATGTTGTGTTTTCATTTTCATTCATCTCAAAGCATTTTTAAATTTATTATGGGAATTGGCTCACACGACTTTAGAGGCCCAGAAGTTCCCTGATAGGCTCTCTGGAAGTCAGATTCTGCTCCATCCTCTGGGCCTGTTGTTGTTGCTGTTTGTTGCTATTATTTTACTCAGGGATATTTCTAAATATCTTCTGTAAAGTCTATATTCTTTATCATGTTTAGCCACTGAGCTCTATGCTCAATCAGCTCAGTGGTCAGTTAATGAATGGACAGAGGTTTCCTTGAACGCCAGTGACCAGTAAATCTCCCAGTCCTTGGAAAGCTGCTGTGTGTGCACGTTGGACACTCCTTCAACACTCAGCCAGGCAGTTGAAACTGTGCCTTAGCTTTCACTTTCTGGTTTTACAGAGCCCCAAGATCAGCCAGAAGTGAGCTCTTGGGGCCTTCTTAGGTCTTTTCTGAGCATGTGCACAGCCCTGGAGACATGCAGAGTCCTACACATGCCCATGACCTTCTTCTAGATGCCCAGAAAGTGGGTGAAGCTTGTCTAAGACCCCATGGAGAGCTCATTCCCCAGATTTTACTTTTATGGTTTTTGATCAGCTTATTGTCTGCCCAACTGTGATCCACAGCCTTAGGCAGCCACAAAGCACCCAGCCAGAAAGTTAAACAACAGTCTCTAATTTTTTTATTTTTATTTTTTTACAAACACCCCTGGAGAAAAGCCTTTTGCACTAGGTGAGCTCTAAGTCAGGTCTAATAAAGATGACCTTATAAGTGTGGTCTTCCAGGGAACTACTAGAGAGGCTAACTAATGATGATTCCATGGGAATGAGGCTTTAAAGGACCCCCGACTCCATTTCTCTCTCTCTAATAGCTACCAGGCTGCTGTCTTTTACTGTGATTGTTAGTTTTCTAGGGAACCACCACGTGGGAGATAGGGAGATAGGAATAGGGCAAGTTGAAACACCACAAAGTTTGTTGTTCATACCAAGACTCAGCCATTTTAATTAAATAAAAGCTTCCCAGATTATTCCAAGCCTTTGGTGGTTAACTTTCAGAGTTCTAGAAAAGTTGATTTTGACAATTTTTGCCAGTTTTCTTGCCTTTTTTTTTTTGAGGAGAGAATTTTTTGATTGTCAATTATTCATTGGTCAATTATTAGTCCATTTGGATGATCTGTTATCAATCAGTTTTATGTTCAGAGGATCACTCTGGTCCTAGTATGTGGAAGACACTGGGGTTTGAGGAAGGCTGGAGTGAGAGGATCGAGTTGGGAGTTTCGTGGTCAACAGGCAACAGATGATGGAAACCTGCACTGAGGCAGTAGCAGCGGAGACACCACCCAGACAGTTCAGATGTGCCAGATGATTACAGCTTGCCAGGTTCTGTGTTCAGTGCTTTGCTTCCTCTTTTGTACATCATCGTACCTATTTTAACAATGATAAAAGTATTAATACCTTGCCCAAGGTCACACAGCTAAAATGGGGTTAGAGCAGGTTTTGGAATCTATATTCGTGTGACTTTAAAATCCATGTTTATAATCACTACCCTGCATTTCTAGATGCAGGCTTAATGACTATAGTAAAAAAATTATTCATTTGACAAACATTTATTGATGACATGTTATGTGCAGGTACTATTCTGGGGGCTGGGGAAATAATAGTGAACAATATAGAAAAAACTGGCCAGGCATGGTGGCTTACGCCTATAATTCCAGCACTTTAGGAGGCCAAGACAGGGGGATTATTTGAGGTCAGGAGTTTGAGACCAGCCTGGCCAACATGGTGAAACCCCATCTCTACTAAAAATACAAAAATTAGCCAGGCTGGTGGCGCAAGCCTGTAACCCCAGCTACTAGGGAGGCTAAGGCAGGAGAATCACTTGAACCCAGGAGACAGAGGTTGCAGAGAGCTGAGATAGTGCCACTACACTCCAGGCTGGGCAATAGAGTGAGACTGCATCTCAAAAAAAAAAAAAAGAAAGAAAGAAAGAAAAAAACTCCCTGTTCTCATGGTGCTTACATTCTCATTGGCAAAGGCAGACAATGAAAAAGATATATATGCGTGCGTTATCTTACGTAGGGTAGTGACACATGTTAAAATACAATAAGGAGAGAAAGAGGGCATTGGGTGGGTGTGGGTGGATGTTTGTATTAGTCCGTTTTCACACTGCTGATAAAGACATACCCGAGACTAGGCAATTTACAAAAGAAAGAGGTTTAATGGACTTACAGTTTCACATGGCTGGGGAGGCCTCACAATCATGATGGAAGGCAAGGAGGAGCAAGTCGCATCTTATGTGGATGGTGGCAGGCAAAGAGAGAGCTTGGGCAGGGTAACTCCTTTTTATAAAACCATCAGGTCTCATGAGGCATATTCACTATCACAAGAACAGCACAAGAAAGACCTGCCCCCCAGGATTCAATTACATCCCACTGGGTCCTTCCCACAGCACGTGGGAATTCAAGATGAGATTTGGGTGGGGACACAGACAAACCATGTCAATGTTTAAATAAAGTAGCCAGGTAAGGCCTCACTTGAGAGCGATGTTTGAGTAAGGACCTGAAGTCGGGGGAGGAGTCACATGTATATTCAGGTGAACAGTATTGCGGGCAGAGGAAGTAGCAAGTGCAAAGGCCCTAAGTGGGAACAGCAAGGAGCTTGGGTGGTGAATGAAGCTGATTGAGCGCAGGGGAAGAGTCTGAGGAGATGAGGACAGAGAAGGAATGAGGACTCAGATCCCTCAGACCTTGCAGGCCACTGACAGGAGTTTGACTTTGCAGAGCGACGTGATTAGAAGGATGACTGATTTTTGTGTTGAGAACAGGGAGACAAGGCCAGAAGCTGAAAGGCCAGGCAGGAAGCTTTGCAGTAATCCAGGAAAGAGCAGTAGCAGTGTGGCCAGAAGTGGGAGCAGCAGCGAGGTGAGAAGCAGTCAGCCTCTGTAGACTGTATTTTGCAGGTGGAGCTTACAGGATTTACTGAGGGCCTGGAGGTAGGGAGTGTGGAAAGAAAACTGTCAAGGATGACTTCAAGTTGTTGGGCTTGAGCAACTGGAAGGATGGAGTTGTCCTTGCTGAGATGCGGCAGAGTGGGAGGAAGAGGTCTGGGGAATTGGAGCAAGGCTGAGTCTGGGGCTGTTTCGCTTGAGTTACTGATTCAACATCCTCACGGAGCTCCGTAGTAGGCAGATGTATAAACAAGTCTGTCGTTGAGGGAAGGCATGAACATATAGATGGCATTGAAAGCCATGAGTCTGGATGAGCAGGAGTAGGCGGGACGAGAGGACCCAGAAATGACCAATACCAGCCTCCCGGTTCAGGGTGTGAGGGTTGGACAGCATGGACGAGAATACTGGAGAAGCACAGCCCTCTGTCCCTCCTCAGCCTTGTCTCCCACCCTGTCTGCCTCTATAGAGGTATCATTGCATTAATGACATTCACATTAACAACCTTGATTCATAAATAGAAATAAATGAGCAAAGCAACAGCACGGGGTGAGGCTGAGCACCCAGGTGTGCACTCTGCGCTCGGTGCTCCCTCTTGGGCCATCTCAGTAAAGTTCCCTGTACTTCCAGAGGGCAAAGAGCTCTGACGTTAATTTTTAAAAGATTTCTACCAAAAAAAGTGAAACCTTAATTAAGCGTACATCTGAAATTCAAACAGATCAGCTCAGTTTTTGGTAAAATGAATTCACATGGACTAGCTCTTGCCCAGGGACATTGGATAAATGAGAATTGCTGCGTGTGAGTTAAATCAAGGTAGGGGGAGTTGGGAAGCAGGGGAAGGAATTCATTCAAGTCCTCCTAGTCCAGGATCAATGACCATCCATTCATTCCTCAGCACTCTCCCCAGGCTGACAATGGGCACGGTTTGCTGGAGAGAGTTCGTATTCCCTGCTCGTATTAATCTTCCCTTTCCAGGGAGCTTGCCAGTTTGCTGAGGAAAACGCACGTCCCGTCAGCATTGCGGATGTGAATGAGAGCTCTTTGTTCCTCTTGCTCCTCCTGGTGACTGGCCCTCTGCTCTCCCAGAGGGACACCATCTTTTTAATCATTTGCCACATACGGTTGGCTCAACCCAACCAAGCTTTTCTCTGTAGCATCTTGTTGCTGCAATCTGTGGTTACAGTTCTTAAAGAAGAGGATGTGTTTTTCTATCCCCAAGGAATGAAGATTTCCACTTGGCATTGTTTTCCACCATCGTGTTTTTGTTGTTGTTGTAGAAATGGAGCAGAAAATCACTGCTGTTCTTTTATTGCCCAACTGTCCATGCCACTTCCAGTCCTCGGGAAGAAAATTGTTTTTGCAAATTTTATTCAGACATTTGGGTTACTCTTTACTGAAGTCTTCACCATTCTTTCCTCTGACCAACTCATAATTCTGTGATGGAAAAAAAAACCCACTATTTTCATATGAGTGAAAAACCATCTGCTATTGTCTCCTTTCATTATTTTGCAAGCCCTCACTTTGTCACAGGATATTTATGAAACAGATGAAATGTTTATGCATATGTCATGCAACTTTACATTTTTAAAAAATTATTCCTGAGCTTTACCTACGTAGCAAACACAATGCTTATAGATAGTACTTCCTTCAATCTTCACAGCAACCAGGTGAGGAAACTTGTTTTTAATCCGATTTTATTAATGAGGCAACTGAAGCCAGAGAACTTGAATATCTTGCCTAAGGCCACACACAAGCTCAGCAGTGAGTGCTCTTCACAATGGCATCTGCTGCCCCTCATGAGATCAACTGCACCTCACAGCAAGAAGCTCTTATTTTCCAAGTTTGTGCATTTTGCATACCAATCACAATTTGAACCAAAATACTTCATGCTTCATTTTTGCCAAAGAGTTTAACACAGTGCATGTCAACTCCTAAAGAGATGCTGCACAGACTCATGCAACCAATTACACTAAGAGTAACAGGTTTGTGTAGGATGGTAAGGCTTAGAACTCCTTTTAAATGGTTTATTTTTCAAACCTGTAGCCCTGATTTAGAGCAAGCATTTTGTACCTCTTGAAAGTTTTTGATTATACAACAACCAAAGAATTATAAAATTTGAGCTATAGTAGCATGACAGGTTAACTCCAGCCAAGAGGCTCAGGTGAAAGAAAGATATGGTGGCAATGAGGAATTTCCATTAAATCTTAATTTCTTTCAGACTCCTAGCAGATACCCTCTCTAGAAGAAGGAGAATTGGTCAAAAATGTCTTAAACTCATTTGGCAGATATTGGGAGCACCTGCTTACTAAGGTTCTAGGTTGAATGATTAGGGATAGATTTTGACAACGTGCTTGACTTGGTCATAGACTTACATAGTTACACTGGACAAGTCACAGAGACATTTTAAGGGATAAGCAAGATATAAATAGAAGTTCTGTTTTGTCCCGTGACCTGCAGGATCCTCTTGATTGTCCCTGGGATGCAAGCGCCCTGCCGTGGGACCACTGCCTTCATGGTCACCACTTCCATCTCACTGATTCTTGTTTTTTCTAGGCTCTGGGAATCCACCTGCTCTTCAGATTGACACATTCTTTCGTTAGATATAAATACCTTCAATCAGATTACGGTGACGTCTCCGGGCCTTGGAGCCATTCTCTCTCTCTAAGCAAACTCTCTGCATCCTGACTGATTTACGGTTTGCCTCAGCAATCGGATTTCCTCCAGTTCTAAGCCCTCCAGGGCACATGTCAATCTCCTGTTAGGCTCGCAGCCTGCACTTTCCGTTTGCCTCCCAAGCTTTCCTCTGTGAAACCCTGTTCATTCTTCTCATGCATAATTTCCATTTCCCCACAGAGGCCGTAAACTCCACGAGGATATAGATTAATCTAAAATCTGTCTGTTTTCCTAGTGCCAAGTATGGTGCTTAGGAACAGCAGGGATTTCTTAAAGTTTGCTGATATTAGAACTTTCCACATCGACACGTGGTCAAATAGAAAACTCACAACTCATCATTGCTTCAGATCTTATAAATTCAAGTCTTGCAATTAAGCATAAAGGTAAATAGAATTCGAATACAATTTTTAAAAAAGACTTTTGCGTTAATAGCCTTCCTAGTTGCCCTTCTGGAAACTCCTCAGGAAGGAAAACATGTAAACGTCCTGACATGTGCCTGAGCTGAACTTTGCTCATTGATGGCTGGCCACAGTGTTTTAGTTCTTCCAAAAACTCCTCCTTTTGGTTTATTTGCCAACAGACTTCAGCTTCTTGAGCAAAGTGGCCTCCAGCCTCAACCTTAGCCTGGAGTTGCTGGAATTGGCCCTGAGGTGTTGCCAGACCTGACATTGAAAGAAGAGCAAAGGCAAGGCTGGAAGGATCTTAGGGAAGTTTCCACATTGAAGAGGTTACAAGAAAGAGGAAGCTCCCATAGTTCCTGCCCACAGGGAGAGACACTCATAGTTAATGAGCATCTGTTATATGCCAGGCACTGTTCTAGTATCTCTTCTAGTATCTAGTATCTCTAGTATTTTTCTCTGTATCACAGAGCTGGTAGGTGTGTGGTGGAGCCAGAATTGGAACCCAGGTCCATCGGACTCGGAAAGACCAGGGCTTCATCTAGCATCTCCTGCTAGGCCTGGGGATTCCAGAAAATGGCCCATTTTTTAGCATCTTTCCTTGACTCTTCTACCTCTATCAGAAAGTGTCTTTGCCCTGTTTTCCTGGTAGCATTCCTTTCTGATTAAGGTGGACTGGCAGTACGAAGGTTGTGATTAGTGATCGTGGGCCCACATCCCTCTCTGGCAACCTAGGTACATTCGACGCAGGTTTCTTAGGGCTATGCATAACACAACTGTGACAGAAGATATTTGAGGGCAGGCTAGCCTGTGCGGCTGATATAGTTTGGATGTTTTTCCCCTCAAAATCTCATGTTAAAATGTGATCCCCAATGTTGGAGGTGGGGCCTGGTGGGAGGTGTTTGGGTCATGGGGTGGATTCCTCATGAAAGGCTTGGTGCCGTCCTCGGTAATGAGTGAGTTCTTGTTCTGTTAGTTCACATGACAACTGGTTGTTGAAAGGAGCCTGGCACCGCCCCACATCTCTCTCTTGTCCCCCTGTCACCATGTGACATGCCTGCTCCCTCTTCACCTTCCATCATGATTGTAAGCTTCCTGAGGCCTCACCAGAAGCTGAGCAGATGCCAGTGCCATGCATGTACACAGCCTGCAGAACCATGAGCCAAATAAACGTCTTTTCTTTCTAAATTACCCAGCCTCAATATTCCTTTATAGCAATGCAAAACAGACTCACCAGGGGCTTTCTCAGATCATGTCACGTAAGCGGCCGTCTCTTGCGGCACACTTCTAGGCCTGTTGGGGTTTGTCAGGTTTAAGTCCTGGCAACAGTGGGAGACTAATTATGGATAATTACACTCTCCGCAGTCCTTACCTCGGGCTACATTGTAAAGACCACCAATGCACATAAGAACTGATTCTATTTGTTGCTTAATTAGAATGGAGGAGCAGTGAGCTGTTTTAAGAGAAATGTGTCTCTCCTTGTGCCGGCCCTTCCTTCAAGTTTAATTGAGATGTTTAGAGTTGTGGGTGCTTTTGAACATGATCTCAGTAAACTTTGCTCATTGATGGCTGGCCACAGTGTTTTAGTTCTTCCCAAAACTCCTCCTTTTGGTTTATTTGCCAACAGACTTCAGCTTCTTGAGCAAAGTTACTGATGAGGGTTTTGCCCAAGAAGCCAAAGTCTGTTGGCAAACAAACCAAAAGGAGAAGATTTTTGTCTGTTTGTTTGTTTTTTTGACAGAGTCTTGCTCTGCCGTCCAGGCTGGAGTGCAATGGCATGATCTCAGCTCACTGCAACCTCTACCTCCCAGGATCAAGTGATTCTCCTGCCTTAGCCTCCCAGGTAGCCGGGATTACAGGCACACACCACCATGCCTGGCTAATTTTTTATATTTTTAGTAGAGACGGGGTTTCGCCATGTTGGCCAGGGCTAGTCTCGAACTGCTGACCTCAGCAGATCCGACCCGCCTCAGCCTCCCAAAGTGCTGGGATTATAGGTGTGAGCCACCACACCCAGATGGAGTTTTAATACTGTACAAAATTGCACTCCTCTTCACCGAAGTGGGTTCAGGCGTCGTGTCATCCTATGTGTATCCTGTCCTCTGGTCTTTCTAAGCCATGGAAAAGTAGTCTCTCTGCTCTTTGAGCCCCATTCAACTTCAAAATGCAATAGAAATTTCAACGAGGTAGTACCTTTGTGTGTGCAGAACCCCATTGTAGGTTCAGTGATGGGACAGGTGGAAGGTGCTATCTCTAATGGTGACAAATGACAGGCTGCCCACATTCTGAACACTCGATGCTTTTGAAATGTCCTTACTTCATTTACTTCTTTTTTTTGAGACAGAGTCTCGCTCTGTCATCTAGTCTGGAGTGCAATGGCGCGATCTTGGCTCACTGCAACCTCCGCCTCCTGGGTTCAAGTGATTCTCTGTGCCTCAGCCTCCTGAGTAGCTGGGATTACAGGTACCTGCCACCACGCCCGGCTAATTTTTGTATTTTTAGTAGAGATGGGGTTTTGCCATGTTGGCCAGGCTGGTCTTGAACTCCCAACCTCAGGTGATCCACCCGCCTCTGCCTCCCAAAGTGCTGGGGTTACAGGTGTGAGCCACTGTGCCCAGCCTCATGGATGTCAATGAGGAAGGCATTGCTATCCCCATTTTGCAGATAAGAAAGCTGGTCGGGTGTGGTGGCTCACACCTGTAATCCCAGCACTTTGGGAGGCTGAGGCTGTTGGATCGCCTGAGGCCAGGAGTTCGAGACCAGCCTGACCAATATAGCGAAACTCTGTCTCTACTAAAAATACAAAAATTAGCCGGGTGTGGTGGCATGCGCCTGTAGTCTCAGCTACTCGGGAGGCTGAGACAGGAGAATGGCAGGAACCCGGGAGAACTGCTTGAATCTGGGAGGCGGAGGTTGCCGGGGAGACTCCGTCTCAAAAAAAAAAAAAAAAAAAAAAAACCTGAGGGTCAGAGAGCCTGAGTTACATGGTTGTTAGTGAAAGAGCCAAGATTTGAAGTCAGGCCTGGCCCCAAAGCTCATGCTCTTTCCACAGCCTTTGAACTCAGGTGACTGTGTGACCTTCAGTGCTGATGGGCATGGGGGTTGGGGATGATGGCTGGTGGCCTTTATTGCACGGCCATTGCGCATTAATCCTAGATTGACATACAACTCCTTGCCAAATCTGAGGAGTTTATTTGTAGTTCTTTCAACCTATCTCTGTATTGGGAGCTATAGTTTTGTTCTCTTCTCAATTGATGTTCTCTTCTCATCTAGCTCCCAGTCAGTAAACCCTGTCAGGTGTGTTTTAGGGTCTGACAGACATGGGCAACTTCACTTTCCTGTACCAGATGGTAATTTTGTTCATTTTACTCCAACAAGATGGGAATTAGAGGACATAAAAGACCAGCCAATAGGTTTCATGTTCCTTTTTATTTTTCCCCACTACAATGCAATGTCAAGTACTATCCAGGTCATACCTGCATGGCGGGATTCTTCAATGAGCCAAGCAGTCCTGGGCCCCAGAGCTGGGGCTGATCCTGTAGAGATGAGGGTGGACACGTCAGATTTACTCGTGCATCTCAGCCCAGTCTTTGCAAGAACAGTTCCAGCCCGTTCTAGCAAAAGAGAGAGAGAGTGTGTGTATGTGTGTGTGTGTGTGTGTGTGTGTGTGTGACCTTTTCCCCAGGGAAGAATTGTAGGTCCCTAGTAACATCTCATCATAACTTTATTTTATCTTAATCAGCCACAGGGATGAGTTTCTCTCCAATTCACTGATAGAGACATTGTCAAAAGAGCAAATATAAATGATTCCTTTTCTTTTGAGACGGAGTCTCGCTCTGTTGCCCAGACTGGAGTGCAGTGGCATGATCTTGGCTCACTGCAACCTCCACCTCCCAGGTTCAAGCAATTCTCCTGCCTCAGCCTCCAAAGTAGCGGGGATTACAGGCGCCTGCTACCACGCCTGGCTAATTTTTGTATTTTCAGTAGAGACGGGGTTTCATCATGTTGGCCAGGCTGGTCTCGAACTCCTGACCTCAGGTGATCTGCCCGCCTCAGCCTCCCAAAGTGCTGGGATTACAAGCGTGAGCCACTGTGGCCAGCAATATAAATGATTCCTAAAGAGGAATGGGGGAATCTTTAAGCACGGATTTGCTGGTATAGTATTTCTTCTCCCTTGATGCAGAGACATCACTCCTCCCTTGTGAAGAGCCCATAGTCTTGGCTTGTTGATCTCATTGGCTTCCCAAGAGAAGGATGAATCATTATGCGGTGGTGTCAGGGTGACTCCAGCCACATGGGGGGATTCCCCTGACTGAAGTGCTTCCCACAGAATGTGAAGATCTTAGGCTTTCTGCTTTTCTCATGTTACAAAGGAAGAAACAGAGACCCTCGAGGTGGTAGGATAAGTCAACGTCACAGGGTGAGCAGGAGAGCCAGGACAGGCCCCTGGCAGGGCACTGAGCTCCTCTGATGGGCCTTTGACTTCCCAGCAGGAAAATATCAACAGCCCTGTTTGTTCCATGTCCTCTGGGGACGTTTGTGAGAAAAGTCCATGCAGCTCTACACAAAAGCACAGAGCAGTGCTCTTTAAAAGAAGTGTTGTTCTAAAATAAAGATCTTCTAGGAAACTGCATCTCCAAAAGACAGTGTGGGGTGGTTACCGGAAGAGCGCTGGATGGAGGTCAGACCGTTTTGTCCTGTTTTCACCATGAATCATTTGCATGACCTTGGGGAAGTCATTTTACCTCCAGGGACTTTGGTTTATAAAATGAAGCAGTTGAGCTCGATGGGGTGGTTTTCCAATTTATCTGATGGTGGAGCAACTTCTGAAATTCCCCAATGGTGGAAAACTTTTCTTAGGAACCCAGTATATAAAACAGATAAAACGGGAGCTGCACTTGTTGAAGATCGGGTGAACACAGGGCCAGGAATCCACTCACTCTGGGCACCTTCCCAAACCCCAGACTTCCCAGGGACCCACAGGGCTCCACACAGTGCCGGAGTCGCTGCAGGCCTCCCTCACACACTGCCATATTTCTTACCAGGAGATGGCTCTCTTACCTCATTTCCAAACTGTACTACTTGGAGGAAAAGTTATTGATCAAACTAGTTTGTGGTCTTGCTGAGGAAAAATGCCTTCTGAACTCAGCTGGAGGAAACCACCAGGCAATGTGCCCTCATTGACCCTGCCCTGTGGTTTATAACAATGGGCCACCAGCATCCATGACTGGAGACCCTCCTCCCATTCTGCCATTCTGCCTCCTGAAGAATGCACTCCTAGACTAGCATGGAAGACATGGATCTTTTCTACCCCCAACATCCCAATGAGACCATCCTTAAATCAATGAAGCATAGCACTAAGGTCTGAATGTTTGTGCCCCTACCCCAATTCATATGCAAAATCCTAACCCCCCAGGTGATGGTATCAGCAGATGGGGCCTTTTGAGAGGTGATCAGGTCATGAGGACAGAGCCCTCATGAATGGGACTAGTACCCTTAGAAACGAGACTGCAGAGAGCTAGCCAGTGCCTACCACCATGTGAGGACACATGGAAGGTGCCATCTATGAGGAAGAGGTCCTCACCAGACACTGCTAGTGGCTTGATCTTGGACTTCCCAGCCTCCAGAACTGTGGGAAACAAATGTTTGTTGTTTATAAGCTGCCTCATTTATGGTATTTTTGTTATGCCAGCCCAAATGAAGAAAACAGAATATTTTTTTCTGTTTCAGAAAAAAGTTTTCTGAATTTTTTTTCTGTTTCAGGAAAACAGAATAATTTTTAAAATACCTAAATGAGCATTAAAGTAAAATAGGAACAGTCACTTCCAAGATGGTTGGCTACAGTGTTCTTCTCCAACTAACCCTCCCCTTGAGAACAACTAGAAAACTGCATAAAATATTTTCGAAACTCTGCTGAGGGTATCAGAGTGCTCCCAGGGCAGTGAGGACTTGAGGAACCAAAATCAAGAGGAGAAGGGGATCACAGAGAGGGTGCCGGACATTCAGGTCCACTTTCCCTGCTGAGGCATTTGCCAATTCAGAGTGTCGGTGGAGGGGCTGAGAAGCTGAGTAGAACTTTGGGCAGTCTCACAGGGCTGGGGAAACACACCTCAGTGTTCAGGCCCTGCTGTGCAGGAGGCAGCCAGGCAAGCACTCCAGACTTTCAGGTGGGGCAGCGGACGGGATATCCCCAGGCAAAACGCTGAACCGGAAATAGACCCATCTTCACAAAGACCGAAACCAGCTTTGAATCAGCTCATCCAGTCTGGCCTAAGACAATCTGCCCCTGGCCTAAATGCCTGCCAAAAGCAAAAGTAAATCCTCTGCAGGCAGGCAGATAACATCATCTAGTATCTCAGATTATATCAATGATGTTGTATTTAGAATATCTGGTATTCAAAACAGAGAGATAGGTGTGAGACCCAGTTTGGGAACTGGCCCTGGGGTCTGGTTCAGCATATGATTTCTCATGAGGTGGGCAGCTCTTTGCAGAGGGGCCCATGTGATGGTGCTAACAGTGTTAGCTGCGGTGCAGAGGATGGTGTGAGCTGTGCACACTCTCTCATCTTCTCCAAACAACAGCTCGGGTGTCGCCGTTGTGATCTTTCTCATTTCACAGGTGAGAACACAGGCTGGGGGGTTTGACTTATGTCTATCTGACTACATAGCCTGCTTCTCCGCAGGGGCTCTTATTTGTGAATGTTGTGGGGTGACGGGCTCAAGGAAGATACTCACTCTGCGACTTAGCTTCAGGGCCTGGCTTAAGACTTGTTAAAGGAAACACTCATTTATCGGACGTCACATGCAGACAGCTCCTGGGTCTAAGAGGTACAGAGCACCACATCTGCAGGGCGGCATGTCACACCACTTGGCTGGAGCTCCAGTGTCAACTTGCTGACGGCTGCTAATGCTGAGCAATGGTTGCCCGAACGTGGGACTGAATTCCTCCTCGTCTCCTGGGAGGCCGGCATGGAAGGTGAAGCAGATGCCTTCACACCTCTGGGACCATGGACTGGGGGCCCTGCAGTGGGTTTCCCAGGCACGCCCTCAGGGAGTCCAAGCAGAAACCTGGAGCCCCGAGAAAGCTCTCTTGGGAAGTCACTGGGAGCTGCAGGATGTTCGTAGCAAGCACCTCATTCAGAGGGTTTTGAATTGGGCTCCTTGGGCCCTGGAAGTTCTTTGGAGCAATGCGGGGTGGGGTGGGGGAAAGGGGACAGGAGGGCTCAGCCCTGCCCAGCCCCGGATAAGCAGTATGTTTCACCCTGATCTGCTTTTTACATTGATGTTACACATAAGATTTTATTGTTTAAAATGTTTAACTTTTTTTTAATTTAAAAAAAGAGTCCAACTCTTTTTTTAAAAAGCTGCAAGATGGCCTTTCTGATCTAAGCTTATTGGAGAGATGAATATCTCAGGCCCAGTGAGGGTAGCTGATGTCTCCACACACGGAGACAATGGCAGAGCCATGAGCGTGGTTTTTCCCGACGACTTCCCCTGCCCTGAGTCAGGCCTGTAAAGACGGTACTAAAATATACACTGGATGGTGTGTGTTGATGCTGAGCCTAGAAGACACGCCAGATTGTCCTCTACCCCAGACCGAAAGTAGTGACAGCCAGGCTCCAGAGGCAGGTATGGGCCAGCTAGTTATGACTGCGTTTTAATAGCAGGGCAGGGTTAAGGTCAGGAAGTTCTCTTCCTCTGAAATAGCTGGTCCCACAGCACAATGCCTGCTGGTCTGATGCCTAGGTCCAAGGCAAGAGGCGGCTTCCTCTTGGCCAGGACCTGCCTGGTCCTCAGCCTCCTTCGCTCTTCCCTTCCCTGAACCCCTTCCCAGAGTGGGGTGGGGGCAGGGGTCACCGACAGAGCCTCTTCTAGTTCTTATTTCCCCTTCCAGAGCCCTCCTCAGAACTCACCGGTGACTGTCAACAAAATGCCCCTAATTTAACTTTGGGAGTAATGAATCAATCTGGGTAAAATACCTATGCATTTTAGGAAGAAGAGAGAGCATTTCGGTGTCTCCTCCATCTTCTGTGAGTCGGGGCCTGCTCAGGTGGCCAGAGCAGGCACCTCAAGGAGAAATGCCTCAGCCTGTGTGGAGGTCACAAATTCCAAAAACATTCTTCTCCCCACAACTTTTTCCCCTTTAATGACACTTGCTATAAATTGCCAGATACTTTAAGTACTTAGGGCTGACTGCTTTTCCTCTTCCCAGCCACCACCCCTTCTGAGGGCAGCCCCGTGTCTTCTCTTCATTTCCATCCCAGCACACCAGCCTGCCACCCGGGCACCACCTTGGATGCTTCAGTCTCCTCACTCCCCACTTCCAGTGTATCGCCCACTCAGAAGTCCTTCTTGAGTCCTTTCCCTCTCCTCCACCCTCCTACCAGGGCTTTAGCTCAGGGGCACCCTCTTTTGCCAGCACACGCCCCTCTCCAGATTGACTGGCAGGTGCCCCCTCCATGGGGCAGAGGTAGATCACCAAGCTCTCATTTGGGCCACAGGCTGTCCTCCCAGCACCTCTGCATCGATGCTCATCCGTTCTGCCCATCACGAGGATACTGACTTCCCCTCCTGTGTGCTGGTATCATGCTTTGCCAGCATACACGACGGCAGAGGACACAGACCTGGACATGACTTCCTGGGTCATATAGACCAACTGGGGAGACCAGCAGCAGCCAGGGAGAAACACACCTGTGCTTTCTCCCGGTGCTCCATCCTCTAGATCAGGAGGCCGGGGTGTCCTTGAGGAGGAGGGAGGCTCAGAGGGGTGAAGGGGACAATTCAGCCAGGTGGCGAGGGGAGGGGAGATGCCAAAGGTCTGCAGGTGCGCATGTGCCCTGCCTGCAGGGGGAGGCGGGGTGAGTGGAGCACAATGGGCGGGGGGAGCCTGCTGAGGGCTGACACTGGCGAGGACCTGCGGGAGCTGGTGTGGGATCTGGAACAATCCAGCGTGAGGCCCAGGGTATGGACTTGGGGTCCGACTGCCTGGGTCCAAATCCGGGCTCTATCCCTCACTAGTCTGTGATTGGGCCAGAGCCTTCACCTCCCTGGACCTCCGTTTCCTCACTGTAAAGTGGGACGGTGTGATAATAGACATCTTACCTTCAGAGTTATGTGGGGAGAAGGACTGAACTGCGGAAAGCCTCTAGCAGACGGCGCACTGAACCGTGAGCGCGGTCCTGCTGACTGAGGGGCTCTGCGCAGCCTCACGGCCTCGCTGTGCTCTCAAGGCCGCTCGTGGTTGTGTGGAGATCACAGCAATGGGGGCGAGAGTGGACGCCGGAGTGCAGGTGGGGCTGGTGCAGACCTCCAGGTGCGGGTAACGGGGACTGGCCCGGGGTGGTGACGGGGGAGATGCAGGGAATGGGCAGACAGGAGAGATACTTGGGGCAAGAACAAACAGGACTCGCTGATGGAGTCGGTATGGGGTGGGGGTGCAATAAGGGACATTGACCCTCAGGTGTGTGGGCTTGGAAACTAGGAGCGTGACGAGATTGTGCATCTGAGAAGTTTCTCTGACTTGCCCAAGGTCACACAAGGTGTAGGTGGCAGAGCTGGGGTTGTTCTGACAACGAGGTGCGGTTCTTTCCTCTGCACAAGCCGGCTTCCTGGGATCGTGGCTCTTCTGGGGAGAGGGACCTTGGAGAGCGCCTGCCTTCGGGCAGGAGAATCTCCACTGGACGAGAGAGAATCTGGAGGTCAGGTGGTTTTCTGGAACGCACATAGCCAGGGAGGGGGAAGCAGGCAGGGGCTGCATCCGGCTGCCTGGGGTGGGCAGGCACTCTCTGTTCCATGCCACACAGAGAGTCCCCAAGGCCTTTCTGAAAAGCTCTTCCCAGCCCTTCCGTGATAAACAACCTGCTGTCCCCGGCTCCGGGCGGGAAGAATCTAAGGGGAGACGCTCCTCCGTTAGTCACGCAAGCTTGCCTGGGTGGTTAGCACAGTGAAGCCGACAAGCCACTAGGCAGGAAGGGCGGGAGCTGGCGTTTCAAGCACCGCTGCCCACCCGAGGGATGTGCAGGGTAGCAACAGCCCACGCCGGCGGTGGGGAGCAGCCCAGTCACCCACAGGAGCTTGTGAGGCCCGAGGAGTGTCCGTGTGGCAAGGCCCCTGCCCCAGCTTTTCATTTATGAAACAGAGCGTGACCTCCAGAACTCACTGGGATTCTGTATGACGGAGCTCCCCGCGTTGGGCAAGCAGGGTGACCCCGTCCTCCATCATGGCTCTCTCACTGTGACGCCGACCCTCGGTCCCCACGCTCGGCTTGCAGTAGAACGTTTCCTCTCTCCAGGTTGTCATGACAATTTTCACTGAGAAGCTGTTTCTGTAGAGGGAGCAAAAAAAGAAACAGGGGGAAATGCTTATTAAAGCCAGGCCTAGTGAGTCTGAGGATTTCAGTGGCGTCTTTACATTCTCAGTGAAGAAAAAGTGGAATTTCTGTCCTCTACACCAGCTGGCTGCTAGGAACTTTGCTGTTATATAGAGGCAATGCATGAAGTCCAGAATCCATTACATTATACTAATTATAGTAATAATGATAATAACAATTAAATGTGAGCCTTCAAAGGCAGGTCCCCTCCGGCAGAATCCATTAAGGAGAATGGGTGTAATTATTCGGGCAGTGGAGGCACAGTGCAATTTTAGGGGTGGTCAGTGTTATCCTGATAACAATCCCATTCTCTCCTCCTTCGTCACTGGCCATCTGGCCTTCCAGTGTCTTCTCCCCAGATCTCAACCATCTGTCCATCAATGTCTCACTAATTATTGCAAACAATTCTTTGTAAAATGAGAAGAAAGTAAAGGTTAACTTTCCCATTTTACAGATTAGTCATTGCCTTCCTGAACAAACAGTGAGGAAACCCAGGGGAGGTGACCCCTCAGTGAATGTATCCTACAGAAGAGCTGGACCTGGAACTCTGCTTGAGCAAGCCAGTGTAAAAATTACAACAGCTTACTGAGGTTTCTATTTTTCCTTATTTTTCTCTCTGCACTAAACAAACACACATTCATTGTGGTAAATCTGAAATACATAGAAAAACCTAAAAGAAAAATCACCCCAAATCTCAATGTCTGGGATTAAACCTAATACTGAGGAATACCTCGTCCACCCAAGCTTGGTGGCTGATGTGAGTCAGGTCAGGAGGGATTGGGAGGTACAGTTCTGTCTTCACACCCCCCTCCTGGCAGGCTGCAGACTTCTGGAGCTGCATCCATACCCATACAGCTCTAGAACCTCCGCCTGTGTGGGGTTGCGTGTCAAACACTGGAGCTTCTGGAGCTGCCTGGGCTTTGGCTCATTAGAACTCAGGGATGAAGTAGAAACTGTAGGTCCCTGCTGAAGAGCATCCAGTCTTTCCATTCATCCGTTAAGCATGCACCAAGGCATTGAGAGGATAGAGATGATGTTGTGAGGATACAGATAGAGATATAAAGAAGCTGTAGTCCTTATCTTTAAGCAGCTTGCAGACTAACTTGGGAAACAGATGCTTGAATGAACTAGTAAAACTGTGCTCAGCAATGCGCTTCATTTTACAGATGAGCAGAGGGAGGCAGAAATGCAACGTGGTTGTTAGGGTCTGAGTGCAGCAAGTCCCCATTTCAAGATCAAATTTCAGGTGATAGACAACCTCCAAGGTAGCCCCCAATGACCCTTGATTTTTGCACCTCATATGGTCTCTTCCCACGCTGCATCAGGGTTGGTCTGTGAGGCCGGCTGATGTGGCAGAGCTGATGATATGTAACTTCCAAGGCTGGGCAGGAAAGGCATTGAGGCTTCCACCTTGTTTTGTGGATCACTTGTTCAGAGGGAAGTCAGCCAAAATATTCTGTGAATTCTCAAATAGCCCTGTGCAGAAGCTGATATTGAGAGCATGGAGGCTTCCTGCTAAAGGCCAGCATCAGCTTGTCAGCCACACAGGTGAGGCTGGGAGAGGATCCTCAGTCCTGATCAAGACTTCAGATGAGATCACAGCCCTGGATAACATCTGACTGCAACTTCGTGAGAGACCCTGAGCCAGAGCCCCCAGCCCAGCCACTCCTGAATTTCTGGTCCACAGAAACTGTAAGAGATGTAAATAAATTATTATTGCTGCTTTTAAGCCACTAAATTTTAGGATGATTTGTTATGTAGTATTTGACAAAAAATACAGTATCTCTAGTTTCTCTCCCCCACATACACAGTGTTCATTTTGTGCCATACACCAGGCTAAGGGATTTGCATTTGTAATCTGATTTAATCCTCACAACAGTAAGGCGGTAATGCCTATGAGGTGAGTATCAGTCTTATTTCCATCTGACAGATGAGGGTGCGAGGACGTAGAGAGGGGAAGGAGTTTGCTCAAGGTCAGGCAGCTATAAACTGGCAGTGCCTGCATTTGAACTCAATGCTGCCTGACCCCAAAGCCCAGGCTCTTAACCACAACAGGTCTTATGTTTTCTTGTAAATGCTCAGCCTAGGAAATATTTGTTGATGTTATATGCCACAGACACTGCCAGAGCCTGAGATACGCACCTGTCCCATGGTGCTGAGGGTGGGCTCTGGCAACATGATCGTAGCTAGTGGCCTCTCATTGAAGGCCCCAGGCCCCCTTCCTCATATCAGACCCTGCCTCCTTTCTCCGGATTCCAGGCTGCTGACTCCTTGGGTCTCTTTCCCCCACTGCTCCCTGACTGGCAGCAAAGAGACACAGGGTCTCCGCTGTCCCCAAAGACACACCCACAGGCCGTGTCTGTGGGAAGAGTTTTCTTGGTCACTGCCAGAGAACATGCTGGGAAAATGAAAATAAGCAACAGTGGAGAAGTCGTAAAGGTCACAGAAGCCCATAATGTTTCTGGAGTCCTGGTCCTTCACACAACATTTGTTACAAATCTGCCTTGTGCCAGGCACTTTTCTGGGCAGGCGGCGCAGATCGGTGAAGAAAGCAGACAGTGGTCCCACCTCGAGGGAGTTTAAATGGAGAGAGAGGGCAGTCAACAGTCATCTAAATTCGACAGGCTGCTCAGGGGAGAGTGCTGTGGAGGACAAGAAGGCGAGCCGAATGAAAGCGGCTGCGTGTGCTGGTGAGGCAGGACAGGCTGGGCATTGATCAAGGGGCTCATACAGAGGGCGAAGGGGTTGGTAGAGTGACTGACTGTCCCTGCTTGCCCAGGACTGAGGGGCTATGGGAGTTTTCATGTTAAAACCTAGAAAATCCTGGGCTGAGACAAAACAGCCATGCTAGAAGTTGGTCAAGCAGATACTGGGGAAGATTGCCCAGGGAAACAGCTAGATCAGCCAGGGTTGATTTTGACCCTGGGGGACATTTGGCAACATCTGGAGACATTTTTGGCTGCAAACCTTGGTGAGGATTGGGGGTGCTATTGGCATCTGGTGGGCAGAGACCAGAGATGCTGCTAAACTTTCTACAGTACACAGGACAGCCTTCTCCAATAAAGAATTCATTATTTGGCCCCAAATATCCAAGTTGACATATCTTGAGCTAGATTCTTGGTCTTTCATTCCTGATTCACTTCTGAAATTTCATTTGCCTTTTGCTTTCCCTTTCTTCTCCTGGGGGAGGAATATTTCTCTGGTCACACCTGAAGATAAAGGCCTTACTCCTCTTCCTTCAGAAAGTGCCTCCTCTCCAAATACCTCAGCACGGGGATGTGAAATGCAAACCCAGACAGACCAGCAGGGCCCTGCCTGCTGGGTGCTGTCCCCATCTCCCTGTGCCTCCAGCCCAGCCACTGCTAGTTCATCTTTCCAGTGAAAATCCTGTAGGTTCTCTCAGTGTCTGGCCACTCAGCAGCCCCTCCAATCTCTCCAGGAGGCTACAGGCACAAGCTGGATTCTCCCATGCAATAGGCCTATGTGGTCTGTGCTGGATGGCAGCTCTTCAGCAGAAAGTTCTGGGATGGTCTATGGACTCCAGCTTAGGTGACCAGGCTCTATGAAAGAGAGGGTGTATTGTATTGACCCTTTGTGCCACACTGGGAATTGGAGAAGTCAAGATATTGTCCTAGTCCCTTAGAAAATAATTGGGGCCAAGACTTCCTGGCATCAGGCATTTGGAAATACTCCAGGGTACCATGACTGACACTTGACCCCCATTCCTTTTACCTCTGACCAACCCCCGTGCTGCTGGCAGAGAAGGGAAGCTGGCAGTTAAGATGTCCTAAGGCACTGGCAGCCCAAGTCCTTTGCCTCATGGCCAATCTGTGAGGCAGAAGCTGGGTTTCGTAGAGCCCCAGTTTCCCTGGAATATTCTCAGATCAAGAGGGATTAGAATGTATTCAGTTTGCAGATTTTGGATTCTCTGAGGTCTTTATATAAGTTCAGTGAGGGCTGAGATCTTTTAAACATTTATCAATGAAACCCAAGTTTTTACCAAGCCTCTACTATGCCCAGCCCATAGTAGAGGCTTGGTAAAAACTTGCTGAACTGAGTATCATTAATAGACTGGAGCGGCCCCCTCCCATGCCCTGCTGCAGGATGCTCTGTCAGAGGCTTCTCCTCAGGCATATGAGGCTCAGGGACACTCATCCCCGCCTGACCTCCTCGGTGGCCGACTCGTCATCCCAGATCCTGATCTTGCTGTCCCTGCCTGAGCATGCAGTGCTTCCTGAGGTCCCCCTAGTCTTCCCCATTTCTGCATCACCAGGGCTGAGCACAGCCCCTGGCACATAGTAGATGCTCAATAAATATAGGTTGGTTGATGGAAGGAGTCAAGCTCTCCTTGGCTCTATACCAAGAGCCAACCTGCATGGGCACAGGACGTAGCTCTTCACTTGGACCTGGGGGATGAAGGACTGTTGGATTCGATCTGTTTTGTACAAATCTGGCTTCCCAGAATGTGAAACATGAGACTGGCTCCCTGGCTCACCATCCGCCTGCCTCTTCCCATTGCCAGGCTGAGAATCACCACTGGTGACAAATGCTGGACGGCCTGGCTGACAAGTGGTCCTGCGTGAGCAAGGCACTGGCAGCTCTGAGTGCCAAGCTTTTGCTTCCTGTGCATTTGGGGCTGCGCATTTGGAGAGGATCCACCACTTAACAGAGGGGAGCTGCTGGAGTGACAAGCAGCATCCTCACGCCAGGAGAGCTTCCTGCCCAGAACGTATGGTATATGTCCAAGGGCTCTCAAGGTACCCGAAGCCATGCCAGTTGCAATAATTAAGCAGTAAGACCCAAGCGAATAGGTTTGCTGTGGCTGCGTGACAGCCAGATGCCTGGGGTGTGAACTGAGGCCCAGCACGCGGCTCTCCGCCTCACACTGAAAACTGTCTTGTTGCGACTATAAAATCGTCAGTGACGAATGGAAGGAACGATCATGCTGGTGATTTGGTGCTAACGTGGCAGCTCACTCCAAGGACTTCCACACATCATCTCCTCCACCCTGACAGCATCTCAGGAAGGCAGGAAGTTGGCCCGACCTCTGCCTTCCACTATCCAGATGGACACCCGCCACCTGGGGCCTGGGCCTAAGCCAAGTGCCTCTGCATAGGTGGACTTAATGTTCCTGATCCCCTGCCCAAAGCCCATCTTTGCTCCATGCTTTTCAGGGCTATGAGTACCAGGCCCTGGGTGAGTCATTCTCAGATGTCATCTATGTCAAGTCTCATAGCAGCTCTACTATGTAGGGTTCTATTAGCCCCATTCCACAGGTGAAAAAACTGAGGCTCAGAAGTGTCAAGTTATTTACCCAGGCCACAGAGCCAGTCAGTGCCAAGGAGGGAGTGCAGCCCAGCTCTGCTGATCTCTAAAGCTTGTGCTCTCAACTACCACAATTTCCTGCCTTTTTTAAACAAACAAAAGTGGGCGTTATAACTGGGTGTTGTATTTCCTGTAACAAAGTACCCAAACTATAACTGGGTGGCTTAAAACAACAGAAATTTATTATCTCACAGTTCTGGGGCTGAAAGTACCAAATCAAGGGGTTTGCAGGGCTGTGCTCTCTTGAGGGCTCTGGGGGAGAATCTGTTTGCTGCCCCTCTCTTGGCTGCTGGAGTGTCTGGCAGTCTCTGGGGTTTCTTGGCTCGCAGCTGGGCAACTCCAACCCCCCATCTTCACAAGGCATTTTCATGTGTGTGTCTTCACAAGGCCATCTTTTTATCAGGACATGAGTTGCCCTGGACTAAAAGCCCACCCTACTCCAGTATGACCATATTTTAATTTAACTTGTCATATCTGCAATGACCCTATTTCCAGATAAGGTCACACTCAGAGGTAGCGGGGATTAGGACTTCAACATATCCATTTTGGGAGGCACAGTGTACTCTCTAACAGATGTAATAATAGTTTAAAATCAAGATGGAACATAAAACAAAGGGGAAGTAACTTTGACTTACAGCTGGATGGATGTCACACAACCCCTAAGGGAAAGGCATGAGAGGTGGTTTCTTCCTTGGACTTTGCAAACACAAGCGCCAGCCCAAGGCTCCCCAGGGCCCTCTAGGGGAGTCCTGCTCAGAGCCAGGCCCTAGAAAGACTTCCTCAAGTGCCTCAAACCTCCCAGTTCTGCAACATCTGCTTGGGTTAAATTTGATGTATTGGCCATTAGCCGCCTCCCCAATGACCCCCTCCCCATACCACCCCGTAAAAGTAACCCAGAACAAAACAACAATCTTATGATGGCCAGGATGGCTGTATAAACGAGTTTGAAGAGAAGAAAGGGGGTGACACACAGAGATTTCTCAAGAGCAGAAGGGAGGCAGAGACAGGGTGACTTATTGTTGGTGATAGAAATTCATCTTATTAAGGAGTAATGAACGGTTTTGCTTGGGAATTAATCACCAAAGCCTTCTCCCTGGAGTAAGAAGAAATAGAAAATGCCAGAATAAAGGCGTGCTGGAGAGGCTGTGATGGCAGCTCTAGCAGAGGCTCCTGATGGGGGCTGCACACTGAAATCATGTAGGGGGGATTTTAAAAAGACCCATGTTCAGCTACGCCCCAGACTGATGACAGCAGAATTTCTGGGGTGGGACTCAGGTATCTGTACTTTTCTAAAGCTTCCTAGGTGATGCCAATGTGAGGCCCGGGTTGAGAACCACTGAGCTAGAGGGTCGCATCTAGCTCCTTGACCTTCTCCACCATGAGGCAGGGGCAGGTGGTAAGAGCAGCCCATCTGCCTGTCACCCTGCCGAGCCTTCCGTGTATTTCCTGCTCAGCTGGCATCAGCCAAGTGGACACTTCTTTCTGGGGTCTTTCATTTCTTAGCCCTGTTTCCTCTCCTCTGGTGTTGGGGTGAAATGAGAGATTCTGGAAACTTTGGTGAGATCATTTTGAGTGTCTCTTCTATATAGAAAGACCTATACCAACTGTAAAAACAAATTGTTTTTTTGAGACAAGGTCTTGCTCTGTTACCCAGGCTGGAGTGCAGTGGCACAATCATAGCTCACTGCAACCTCAACCTTCCGGGCTCAAGTGATCCCCCCATCTCAGCCTCCTGAGTAAGTGGGACTACAGGCTTGTGCCACCATGCCCAGCTTTTTTTTTTTGTAGACATGGGGTCTTGCTGTGTTGCAAAGCAGCTCTTGAACTCCTAGGCTCAAGTTATCTTCCTGTCTTGGCCTCCCAAAGTGTTGGGGTTGCAGGCATGAGCCACCATGCCCAGCCTAAAAACAGACTTCTACTGCGAATAAATTGGTACAGCAGCCTTTCCTGAGCCTTAAAGCATTCCAGTTCCCAGAGGGTAGGGGTTCGGCATGATATGAGACACAGTGAGGCCCAGGTGTGGGTGAGTGTCTGTTTCATTCCTTACTTGGTGATAAACACAGCTGAAAGCTTGATGGTTTCTGTTCATATCAAAATGTCCTCGGGTCAAAACAAGAGTAAAGCGAGTGTGTCGGAATGTCCCTGGTAACAAAATGACTGTGTCAAATTGACGAGAATCCTCTTGAGAGAGGCCTAGGGGACAACTGGAGGCCTGAGTCGGAAACAGCCTCTGCCAGGGGGCCGCTCAAATCCATACCCTTCTGCTGCTGCATAGACCAAGCTTGTTCCCTGCGATCTACCTGTTCTCGCTTGAGTCTATAGCCACATTGAGATAAATTGCACAATGGATGCTGATCGGGGGGATGTTTTGAGAGCTGGGTCCATGCCAACAACTCCAGAGTAAACTGAAGGCAGCCAGCTGGGTGGGCACAAGCCTTGGTAAACCAGATCAGCTGTGGCTGCAACAGAGTCTCTAGGGGTCATGAGCAGCCTCATTCATACCAAGGAAAACCTCGGGCCACATCTGGGCAGAGGTTCTCCCCAGACCCCCCACGGCCCCCGTAATGACAAATACTTTTTGTCATTTGTAACTTTCCTTTATTTTCCTGAAATAGATTTTTAAAAAATCCTCATATTACTCTAACATTAATATAAATAGAAACTATAGGGAAAGGAATTGATAATAATACATTCCACTTAAAAAAATATAAATGCTCAGGCACGTCTAACCAGATAACCTAACAAGGAGCTCAGAAGCTTGGACATACGTGTAAAGTCACTATGAATGAGACCACAAATGCAGACTGAACTTTTCCAATCACAAGTCGGATGCCATGAGTGGAGCCGCTGTTGACATGTATTTCTGAAATTGTGAACAGCTCTTGGGAGGGTTCTGAAATAAACTTGGTAGTTGCACTTCTGAAAATTTCAGTTTATATTTAAACAGTTCAAAAATGCTTCGTGTTTTTATGTAAAATGCAGTTTGTTTCTAAGCTTAGATGATTGTAAACATCAATATCCCAAGGACTCGAGAAAACTCTTCATTGTGTGGGTGGTCCCTCACGTTTCAGGACGTCTAGTGTCCCTGGTGACATTCCTGCATTATGGCTTCTAGAAATGTCTCCTTCCCCAAATGGTAGTTCTGTCCCCGCTGGGAATCAACTTACATGGATGGTGAGTCTTTGCTTCCTAAACCTCAGTCTGGCGAAGAGCTTGGTGCTCGACCTTCACTTCACCTTCTTTTCTTCTTCCTCTTCTTCCTTTTCTCAGAGGGCACCAGCAGCTCTCTGGCTTTCTTGGGGGTGGTCAGCTCTTCACTCATGGTGGTCTCCTCACTTCCCTTCCCTGCTGCAGTGGAGAAGGCTACTTTCTCTTCCAATGACCACTGATTTTTATTTGATTACCAGAAGACAGCAGATCTTGTCTTGAAAATCTTGGACCAGTTCCCCAATGCTGGGCTAGACAACTTGTGAGTGGCACTCCCAGATGTCACAACCAACAATCTCCTGAACACCTTCTCCTTCCAACTCAGCAATTACTGTTAGTTCTACTATCCTTAGGTCTAGCAGTGTAGAAGTGTTCTTCCCCTAATTTCTCTGAAATAGACTAAATAGTGGACATGAAATTTCTGCGTGTATAAGAATGACCTAGAAAGTGTGCATGAATTTCAGATTCTCAGGGCTTGCCCCCAGAGATGTGAATCCAGTGAGTGTGGTAGCCTGCATTTTTAACAAGCAGCTCCAGCCTGCACTTTTTGAGACACTGTCTGGTTCTGCAGATGGGTGTGGAGGTGATAAGGTCTTCATCAAAATAGACTGGGAGGGGTCCACCCCGGTAATTAGGGACTCCAAAGTGGATATCTACTTAGGGTCTTGCACCTTGTCTGGGACACTAATACACATGTATATGGCACGGGGGGTGGTGGAGGTCTGTGGCACAGACTTCTATGCATTCTCCCCTCCTTTTAGAACTTACCTCAGTTTTTTGCTGGGCACAAGACAGTCTGCCTGTATTAAAGACTACATTGTCCAGACTCCCTTTCAGCTAGGCATGGCCATGTGACAGAATTGTGGCCAATGGAATGTAAGCAGAAGTGGTGGCTACAACTTCCAGGAAGTGGAAGTTTAAGAAGAGGGGCTGTGCCCTTTTATTTCCTTTCTCTTTCCTACTTGCAGGAATAGGGTGTAGATACCCTAGGAGACCTCAGGAACAGAAGACACAGATCTGCTGGATGGAAGCAGCCTGGGTCCCTGGCTCCGCAGTCTCCATAACTGCCTGGGATGTACTGACCAACTCCAGCCTTTGAGGGAATATTAGAGAGACAAAGACTTCCATCTTGTTTAAGCCACTGCTATTTTGTTTTGATTTTTTCAGTGACTCATAGTTGAAGCCAAAGTTTCCTAATACTTTGTCTCAGCTGAAAATGAACCAGCGCTCGGCTTAGGATTTAGCTGTCAGGAGAGCTGCCCAAAGGGTCTGAAGTTCCTTCTGGGCAATTGCTTCCCTTAAAGGAAGAACGCGGTCTCTCCCCACCCTGCACCCCATAGGAAGAGTGTCTGTGGCCATCAGTTCCCTGGCCACATTTCTTCTCTGCCCCTGCCTTTCCCACAGTTCACACACCCTAAGATTGAGTCTGGGGTCAGGTGGCTGGGGGTGATGGTGGAGGTCTAGATAAGCAAACCAGGCAGAAGAAAGGGGAGGGGTGTCAGGTGCTTCTGGCATTGGCTCAGGATCTGAAGACTTTGATGCATCAGCGGGGCCCAAGCTTCTGGTGAAAATGGGGTGCCCTTCCCAGATCCAAGGAGGGCCCCAGTGCCCCTGACACTGCCTTGCAGTAGCCTCAGGACAGCAGCCACTGCTTGCCAGGAGCTCACAGCCTCAGGAGCACCAGCAACAGCAGGAGCACAGGAGTGGGAGGAGTCCCAGTGGGCAGCTTGGGGCACTCCTGAGGGCACCTCACACATCCTTAGAGACCCTGAGAAGTAAGCCAGGGAGGCCATTCCAGGCCCTGCAAAACATCAGATGGAGCCGGGGCAGGAGGGACACCCAATCTCAGGGACATGGCTTGGGGAATGCAGGCCCCTTGAGAAGCCTTGCTGGGTCTGTGTGCAAGCTGGTCTGCCAGGCCACATGTGGACACCCCCCTGTGGAGGACGCGCCCCGCCAAGCTCTGCTCCAGCCACCTTCCCCCGCCCACTGCACACTTCCCGGGCCGCTGTCTGGTCTGAAGGACGTGTCTGTTTATAAGAGGCTCTGCTTGCCCTGGAGGTTCAGAGCATGCTTTTCCTTTTCCCTCTGCATGTGTGCACACCTCCGGCAGAAGCAGAGAAAAGGGCTTAATGACTCATGGAGACACATGCTTGGCAGCTTCTTCTGTTTCTTTTCATGTGCCAAACAAGACACCCATGGAAATGGCCCTGTGGTTTTTGAATGGAGGCCCTATAAAATCACAACATCTGATATTCCTGATCTAGGGACTTGCAGGAATCCTGAAGCTGAATTCCAGAGCAAGGTTTCAAAGAAAGCCTGCAGGAAGAGGCAGCTGTGACGGGGCTTGGCAAGCAGGCTGGACTGGTAGCACTTTTGTGGCTCCCTGTCAAGGGTGGTGGGGTTGGATGATGCCCTCTGGGACAGAGTTGAGGGTTGGAGCATTCTCTGAATATTTCAGGAAATCACCGACTGTGACCTCACAGCTCTTTGGCTGTGTGTTTTCATTAAGCTTAACCTGTGTCTGGGCTGATGGAGAAACTTGTGGATTCCCCAGCAGAATACTCAGCTGGGGTTTTAGACCACAGGAAGCTATTTTCATGGTTAGAAAAAAAGGATCTGGGGCTGGGTGTTGCTGGCTTATGCTTGTAATCTCAGTACTTTGGGAGGCTGAGGCAGGAGGATCACTTGAAACTGGAAGTTCAAGACCAGCCTGGGCAACATAGTGAGACCCTGTCTCTACAAAAAATTTTTAAAGATTAGCTGGGCGTGGTAGTGTGCACCTGTAGTCCTAGCTACTTGGGAGACTAAGGCAGGAGGACTGCTTGAGCCCAGGAGGTTGAGGCTGCTGTGAGCTATAATTGAGCCATGGCACTCCAGCCTGGGTGACAGAGCAACACCCTGTCTCTAAAAAAGAAAAAAAAATGCATAGCTGGTACCATCCTCCTGAGCCTTTCCTATCATATGTAGAGATCTCCTGGCAGCCCCTCGTGAGAGCTGTTCTTTCCTTCTCTCAGAACTGTCTTTTCTGGACTAAAATGTCCAGGAGCTGCTTCCAGGTTGCCTGGGATACCAAATGGCTTAATAACCCTGATGAGGCTGAGAGAGTATAAAATGATGATCAAAAGGAGCATCTGCCCTCGAGATGTCCTCTGAGCTTGGCAGAAGATTTCATGTTTGAGCAAGTGAATCATCTGACCTGCGAGCCACCCTCTAAAAGCCAGGGTGTGAAAGAAATCAGGCCAGGTCAGATAAATCAGGCTGCGGGCAAATGGGGATGCTAATAAAAATAGGAAACGTGACATTCCACTGTACCTGTGCTCTTATTCATAAATCCCAGTGTCTCCAGAACTGTGAGATGTTCAGGTGTTTGGAACACATGGAGCCCCCCCTTTCCGTTCCCCCCCCCCACATGTCCGGTAATTTATCTACATACCTGACTATGCAGACCAAAGGAAAAGACCATCTCGGTCTAGCAATGACAAGGTGCAGAACACCTTACTCAGGCAAAACACCTTCCCTCTCTGGTTCTCAGTCTCTTCAGGTGAAAATGAGGGGGTCTGACTGGCTGTTCTGTGGGTTTCCTTTCAGTTCTCAATGCTTTATGACTCCAAGATTTTTTTCAGATCAATTTCTTGAGACAATCAAATATTGACTAAGGCAGGCGCAATGATAAGCACTGGAGATACACGGTGAATACGACGGTATCCCGGCTTCAGAGCCCAGTGGGTAACACAGGTGCAGAAGTCAATTCTTAGAACCCAGTGAGGTGAAGGAGACCAGAGTGACGGGCAAGTTGCTTATGGGCGCACAGAAGAGGGTGTTCTGCTGAGTGTTCAGGGCAGGACGTGGGTGCTGCGTCTGGAGGGTGGGTAGCAGGCCTCCTGCAGGTGGTCACGAGCTCCGACAGGGGATGGGAAGTGGGGGTCTGCACATTGTTCATTACGAAAGAGGAACGAGGACATTCCAGGACCTGAGGCTGAGTGGTGAGGGACCTTGTGGCACGATCAGATTTGTATTCTCAGGTCATCATGTGGGCAGCGTGGAGGCTGTTTTTTTTTTTTTTTTTTTTTTTAAGACGGAGTCTCGCTCTGTTGCCCAGGCTGGAGTGCAGTGGCGCCATCTTGGCTCACTGCAAGCTCCGCCTTCTGGGTTCACGCCATTCTCCTGCCTCAGCCTCCCGAGTAGCTGGGACTACAGGCGGCCGCCACCACACCTGGCAAATTTTTTGTATTTTTAGTAGAGACAGGGTTTCACTGTGTTAGCCAGGATGATCTCGATCTCCTGACCTCGTGATCCGCCTGCCTCGGCCTCCCAAAGTCCTGGGATTACAGGTGTGAACCACCACGCCCGGCGGAGGCTGTTTTGGAGGAAGCAAGACTGAGAGCTTGGAGACCAGATAGCAAATTGTTACTGTAATCCGTGTGGAAGCAAGTAACAGCCTGTGCTAAGGAGGTGACGTAGAAGGAGGTGCGGGAGGAGGATGCAGCTGTGGGAGGAGGTGGGGTCTACAGGGCTTGGGTGGTTGATGGGATCTGGTGAGCGGGTGAAGCGCAGGAGTCAGGATGAGGCCTGGAGTTTAGACGACCAGCTGGACAGCGTAGCCATTGGCCTGGAGAAGGAAGAGAGAGGAAGAGCAGATTCCGGTATTGGGGTGGGTAGCTTGCCTGTGCATTTGGGATCTGCTGTGATGAGGGTGACTGGAGGGCGCCCGGGTAAATGGATGTGTCCAACAGAGAGCTCAGGACATGCGCCTGTGCATTGGGAGACCGATGGGACCAAGACACAGACTTGGGGGTTGGCAGCACACAGTAGGCTGCATAGAGATGAAACTGCCTGAGGAAAGTGTGTGGAGGGAGAGGAAGGCACCCCCAGGCTGGGTCCTGGGGGTGTCAAGGTTTGGAGATAAACACTGGAGGTGACAGATACCCTAAACACCCCAACATGATCATCACACAGTCTAGGCATCCATCAAAACAGCACACGTACCCCATAAATACATGCACTTATTGTGTATCAATAAAAAAGATTCGCGGAGCAGATTGAGTAAGGATAGTTAACAAAGGAGACCCTTTCAGCCTAGAGGAGGACGGGGACCCAGGTATGACATGAAACCCAAGGGCCACAGTTGAGAGGGAGAGCGGCCGTACATCAAGCAGCACTGAGAAGATTCGGCAGAAGCAGCGGAATTGAGCGATGGTCCAACACCATTCACCACCTCAGAGGGTGGAAGAGAGTCTCTGAGAGGAGGAAAGAGAAGAGAGAGTGCCCATGCTGCCCCCGCTTTTTTAAGAGTTAGCAACAGTGTATTGTACATTGTATTTTTTTTTTCTTTTATTTTAAGTTCTGGGATACATGTGCAAAATGTGCAGGTTTGTTACATAGGTATACATGTGCCCTGGTGGTTTGCTGCACCTATCAACCCCTCATCTAGGTTTTAAGTCCCGCACGCATTAGGTATTTGTCCTAATGCTTTCCCTCCCCTTGCCCCCCACCCCCCGATAGGCCCTAGTGTGTGATGTTCCCCTCCCTGTGTCCATGTATTCTGATTGTTCAACTCCCACTTATGAGTGAGAACATACGGTGTTTGGTTTTCTGTTCCTGTGTTAGTTTGCTGAGAATGATGGCTTCCAGCTTCTCCATGTCCCTGCAAAGGACATTATCTCATTATTTTTTATGGCTGAATAGTATTCCATATGTGCCACATTTTCTTTATCCAGTCTATCGTTGATGGGCATTTGGGTGGGTTCCAAGTCTTTGCTATTGTAAATAGTGCTTCAATAAACATACACGTGCATGTGTCTTTATAGTAGAGTGATTTATCATCCTTTGGGTATGCCATCAGAGTGAACAGGCAACCTACAGAATGGGAGAAAATTTTTGCAGTCCACCCATCTGACAAAAGTCTGGTATCCAGAATCTACAAGGAACTTAAACACATTTACAAGAAAAAAACAAACAACCCCATCAAAAAGTGGGCAAAGGCTATGAACAGACACTTCTCAAAAGAAGACATTTATGCAGCCAATAAACATATGAAAAAAAGCTCATCATCACTGGTCATTAGAGAAATACAAATCAAAACCACAATGAGATACCACCTCGCTCCAGTCAGAATGGCAATTATTAAAAAGTCAGGAAACAATGGGTGCTGGCAAGGCTCTGGAGAAATAGGAACGCTTTTACACTGTTGATGGGAGTGTAAATTAGTTCAACCATTGTGGAAGATGGTGTGGCGATTCCTCAAGGATCTAGAGCCCATGCCCCTTTGAATAACATGAGCAGCTCTGCAGGAGTGTGGGCCATCAGCCGCGGGCTTATCTGCCCAGCCCATGCACTTCCGCCCTCGCCTGCCACTGTTCTGTAGTCCTGTGAGTTCCCCTGTTCCTAGGAAACTGTGTTTGGGAATGTCACAGATTTCCTCCAGTAGGAAGATGCCACACTTGGCCTCTCTTGACTCGGAATTCTTGTCTCCCTGAAGTTCTCAAGTCACTCCTAGAGCACCAAGCTTCAAGCTGGCTGTGCTTGGGACAGAGGTCAGGGCGAGCCCAGGCCAACGCACCCCAAGTCTCACCTCCCTCCAGTACTCCCCCCACATTCACACAGACTTCATTTTGAAAAAATCTAAGCCTACAGAAAAGTTGAAAGAATGGCACAATGAATATATCCATTGTCTGGATTCATGAATTAACATTTTGCCACATTTGTTCTCTCTCTCCCTCTTCCCTCTTTTTACCCTCCCTCCTCTCTCCACAGAAATACCCCAAGAGGTTCACAGTGACACCTCACCCCATTATCGGTGATGCTAACTTTGATAGCAAGTAATGGCAGCTCAGTCTTCCAGGGGAATGACATCTTTTGCATTTGTAATTGATGAGAAATGTGTGGAGTGTTGCTTTAAGGTCACGTGAATCTCCTGTTCCCCAGCACCCTTCAGTAATGCTTTTTGCATCTGATGATCCTGCCTGAGTCATTTATGATGTTGGTGGCTGCAAAATTCAATCCCTTTGCTTTGTTTTGGGCACCACTGTAGATTTGTGGATTTTTTTTTTTTTTTTTTTTTTTGAGATGAAGTCTCGCTCTGTCGCCCAGGCTGGAATGCAGTGGCGCTATCTCGGCTCACTGCAACCTCCGCCTCCCAGGTTCAAGCAATTCTTCTGCCTCAGCCTCCTGAGTAGCTGGGATTACAGGCACCTGCCATCACGCCCGGCTAAATTTTGTATTTTTAGTAGAGATGGGGTTTTACCACGTTGGCCAGGCGGTAAACATCCATTTGTGGATGTTTTAAAGTTCAATGTCGTATCATCTATTAACCATCATCACCATTTTAATGGTCATATTGTCTCAAGTTTGGTCAGCAGCCCCTCCAGCTGGCTCTGATGAACTTCTGATGAGTCTCCCTCCATCTCAGCACTTCTCTACTCCCTGGAACAGCAAAATGCTCTATGCCCACCCATTAGTTTTCTTATCCCTAGCCTGGAATTGGCCATTTCTCTAAAAAGCCCTGATATCATGTGGTGGGGAATGTATTTAGAAAACAAAACATGTGTGTTAGTGTGTTTATTGCTATTGGGATGTCACTGCTTCTAGGATCTTCAGTACTTTTTAAAAAATTTTTATGATGATAACAGCTGAAGCTTATTTCCCGGCTCTGTGCTAGGCTGTCCACAGGCAGCATTTTATTTCAGCCTCACACCAACCCCATGAGGTAGGTGCTGTTATTATCCTCATTCCACATTTGAGCAAACCAAGTTTAAATAGTGCAGGAGACTCCTGAAATCAGGATCCAAGTCCGAATCCAGAATCCACTCTTCCAACCATAGCCTCCATCTTGAGGACCTGCGATCTGCCTGTCGTGGTGCAAACATTCTTTATCACTAATCTCACAATAACACTGCCAAGAAATATGCTCCCATTATACAGATGGGGAAGCCTGAGACTCACAGAGGGCACATGCTCTGCCTGAGGTCATCAGCTGGCAGAGCCAGAGCCAGATCGTGAATTCCAGCCAGGGTCTCTGCTTCCCCTCCCCACCCACAGTCCTCACGTTGTGTCCTGCTTGGGTTCTGGGACCAGACTGTTTTGAGGAAAGGTGTCTGAGACAGCACCCAAGGCACTCTTGGGCTCTGTCCCTGCCTTGCCAGCTTCTCCTCACCTCCTGGAACCATGGACGAGTTGAGATGAGAGAGAGGGCCAGGAGCAGCCGGCGAGGACACACAGCTGTGCTTGTGGATGGAGCTCTGGTTTCTCTGTGTGCCGGTGGCAGTGGTGGAGTTTCCTCAGCTGAGAAGTGCAGACCTGGGAGCAGACATCAGCCACCACCCTGTGTGTGGCTGCTCTGTAGGCCTGAGGTACTCAGATCAGAGTGGAGAGGACAGGCTTGCTGTGGATTGTGAGGTTGGAGCACGGGGTGCCAGAGTCAACAGACGTGGATTGTAGTCTCATCTCTATCACTTGTTATCTGTAAGATCTTGGGTTAGTTTTTCATGAAAACCTCCAAGCCTCAGTTATCTCATCTGAAAAATGGGGATAACAGTATTTACTTACCCCCCAGGGTCGCTGGCAGGATAAGATAACATGCATGGAGTGGAGGGCCTGATCCACTGTAAGTGTGTGAATTAACACCATCTGGCATCACTGCCACTTCGTTAAGGCTGGAGGCACCAGATGGGAGCACCAGGGAGAAGATGCCTTGCCACACAGCTGGCTGGCGCCGGGCTCACCCTCTCCTGAATCCAGTGGGTCTCTCTATAACTGAGCCAGTGGCTTTTAAAAAAATTAATTACTTTTAAATTAAGTTCATGAGAGGAAACAGTTTCAAAGCTGCCTCCAGTCCTTGTGTAACTCTTGTCACAGTGGGAGAGACGGTGAGTTGAGGGTGGGGACGGGGCTCAGGGTGGGAATGGAGAAGGAGACAGGGAAGGAAGGAGGGTTGGCGGCCTCTGGGGTGGACAGCAGGAGGCCTGGGCACCTGCCTGGGGTTCTTCCTCCAGCTGCCCACTACACATCTGCACTTGGAGGTCAGCCCTGGATGGAAAGAACTCTTGGACTTCCCTGCAAACCAGTGTCCGCCCATCTTCCTTGTCTCAGTAAATGGCCATCCAGGCATCTGCTTATTTAGGCCCCAAACCTCACAGGCATCCTTCACCCCTTCATCCTTCGTCCCCTACAACCAGAATCAGTTGGCAGGTATGTGCTGGCTGCTCTTCCAAGATCGTTCTTACATATGTTGTCTTCTTGCTCCCGCTAATGCAGATGTTAGGCAGAAGGAGGCCATGCATCAGCAGGATGGCTGAGGCCAGGTGGAGAGCAGACTAGGGCCAGCTCAGGCAGATGACACCCTCAGTCACCCCAGCCACCCCGGGGCTCCAGCACAGTCCCCCACTGCCCTGTCCCCCAAGGTTAGAGCCACCATGGGAAGGAGGAGAGCGAGGGCCTGAGAACCCAGCTGAGAGTGCAGCAGTGCGGGGCGTCTGTCTCCCCCTTGGGCTGGAAGTGGCCCTTTCCCAAGGTTTTCCCGGGAGTGGAGTTGAAGTCTCTGTCTATGGGGGCTTGAGCCGTGCAGGGCATTTTCTCTCACACTGTCCCTGGGGGCAGGCCACATCCCTTCTTGCCTGGATCACTGATGTCCAGTGGCTCATTGGTTTGGTTTCCTCGCTGCCCCTCTCTGGCCCATTCTATAGCCAGCAGCCAGCGTGACCTCCTGAAAACACGCATGGGGTCACATTCCTCACCAGATTCCAGCCTGTTCCCACCTGAGACTGAAGCTGGGCCCTTGGCTGGAAGGAGCTGCCCCCCAATGGTTGGAGAGCTCTCCTTGCTAATGGGTGTTCAACAATCAATGCAGATTTGGCTTCACACGGCTTCCCCAGGCTGGTTGCCTGCCCTGCACCACCCACACCAGCGCTGCCTCCCCAGGTCAGCTTTCTTTTCCATGTTGTCCTGTTTTGACCACATTTCTCAACCACTGGATTTATCTTCCTCCTTTAATCACTCACTTGCGTGTAGTTGACTTGCTGCTTCTCTCCTCCTAGGGCTCAAATTCATTAGAGTGAGGGCTTGGTCTTATACCCCGCTGTTCCTGGCATATAGTAGGTGTTCAATTAAACATCTGTGAGGGGGTGGAGTTGCTGGCAGGGAACACGTTGTCCAGGACCTTTCTTTTTGCAGAGGACTGAATAAGCTCATAAGAGATGGCTTTGTGTCTTTCTCAGGAGCTGCCCTAAGGCTTTGTAACCCTCCACATTAGGACTTTCTTTCTGCTCTGTCAGGCTCATATTTGTTCTCACTGAATCATGGTTTTACAGCCAAACCAGCACAGCATAGCAGTTAAGGCTAGGGCAGGGGTTTGGCTAGAGCAGGGGTTTGGATGACAGTTAAATCTGGGTTTAGAGCCAGGTTCTGCAACTTGCTAGCTTTGCAAAGCTCTGAAAGTTACTTCACCTCTTAGAGCCTCTGTCTTCTTGGCTGTAAAGTGGGGTGTCTTACAGAGTTGTGACAATTCAATAAAGTGATAAAAACAAAGCCATTAGCACAGTGCATGGTAGCCAGAAGGGCCACAAAATATTTCTCCACTATTATGAGATCTGAAGATGGTGGCAGAGGGCACAGTGCCTGGCTTTCTGGAGATCAGTGGACGTCTTTATGGCCACTGCTTTAAATCCTCTGTGGGTGACCTTTCCCCTGTTGTTCGTCTCTGCTCACATGGATGAAGCTGAGGCCCCCAGAGGAACCCTGGAAGCCACAGAGCTGGCAGGACCTAGGGCCCCTGCCCCTTGCCCCTGCTGACGGAAGGAGTCACTCACTGAATGAGCTGCCCCATCTGGCAGGAGTGTTGTCCGTCGGGAGGCCGTGTGTCCCTGGTTACAGTGCAGTCACTGTCCAGTGGCCTGTCACCGGCCAGGACAAAGCTAGCCTGTTTTGGTCATTAGCTGTTGCTCTTTCAAAATAAAGAGAAGCCACAACTGAGTCTTTACCGAAGTTATTTTTAGATTTCTGGCTTCATAACAACCCTGGAATTTCTTATTTTCTCCTGCTCTTCCTTTTATTTTATTTTATTTTTTTTAAAAGCAGACAAGTCAACCTAGAACATTGAATAAATAACCCACCAGAGACAGCACGGAACGATCCAAGGCCACAAAACACATCACTTGTCCCTGGGTGATCTAAGGAGGTAAACGAACCTCTTTGGTTACAAGAACCTCAGCTGTCCAGAGACACCTGCCGGACACAGACTCCACTATGGGGCTCCCAGCTCTGGCCCGGTGGCTAGACGGGGCTTCTGGACAGGGCCACCACCTCCTGGGCTGGCACTGGAGGCGTGTTTCCAGCAGGTGTGTTTCCAGCGGTTGCTTGCTTTTTGTCCTGGGCCTTATCAACAGGGTGGAGTGAAAGGGAGCTTCCAGGGGAGGGCTCTCAAAGAAACACGCCTGCGCGGCCCTGCGGCTGGGGCGTCCCAGGCAGGCAGCACAGGCGGTCCTCACTGAGCTCTGTCTTCTGCTCCAGAAGGAGGATCAGCCCCAGAACCACAGGGAGATGCACTTTTACCAGGACCCATGGGCTCCCTCCCGGCAAGGACCAATAAAGTGATTAAATGAAAAGAAGTAAAACCCTCGGCTCAGGCAGCCAGCAGAGGCTGGGCCTTCAGGGTCACTAAGGACACGCGCAAAACCGCCTGCCCACAGCGCTGTGGCCTGCCCCGGTTGACAGTCACGCATAAGCCGGCCTGCCTTAGGTGGCCGAGGAAGGGAAGAAGTGGAATCATGGAAAACATCCTCCCAGTGGACAAGGGCGTCAAATGGCTGGTCCTCCAGGACAGGAGAGAAGGGAGTCTAAACCAAGAACCCCAGCCCGCTGGCTCTGGGGAAAGAGGGTGGGTGGAGAGACTGCCCCGGCGGCCTAGGAGGAGTGATCCCCGGGACCTTCCCCCAGCACGGCCCACCCAGTGCAGGGACGGCAGTGCCACCAACTCTCTGGGCTCTCGGTCCTGCCTCCGGGTCCCCGTCGCTATGGCCTGGACCTCTGCCCCCACCCAACATTGAGCCCCTTAAGAGCAGGGACGGGTCTCACTCCTCTCTGCCGTCCTCACCCCGGCTCTACGTCCAACCCTCAGTGAGTGCCCCCCCAAGTACTGAATAATGAATAAACGCATGTGCACCGAGGACGTGCGAGGCGTTCGTTTCTCCACCAGCCCTTCCTGGCCCTCTCTGCAGAGGCAAAGGCTGAGAGGAGCTTCCCTGCCAGTTCTGGGGGCGGGTCCCTGGTCAGGCGCGTTTCATCTCAGCACACAGCAGCCCAAGCGAGGCTCTCTCTCAAACAAGGAGAAGCCGCCCCCTGCTGGCCGCAGCCGATAGTGTCACACAAGGCAAGCAGGAGCCCTCTCAAAGGAGCCGGCTGCCAGCTTGGTGCTTACAATGGGCTGGCTGTGCAGGAAGAATGAGTTCAAGAGAGCTATTGTACAACAAGGTAACTAGAGTTAATAACAAGATATTATATCCTTAAAAGTTGCTAGGAGAGTAGATTTTAAGTCTTCTCATTGCAAAAATGGTGTGTGAGATAATGCATAATTAGCTCGATTTAGCCAGTCCACAAGGTACACATATTTCAAAACATTACATTGTACACGATAAATATATACAATTTGTCGATTAAAAATAAATTTAAAAACACAGTTTTAAAAAGCTGAGATTTTCCTCCCCTTCTATTTTACTCATTTCTTTCCTATACCCAAACTCCTGCCATTTCCAGTTACTAACCCTGTGAATACTAGGTGAAAGTTAGCAATTTGTGTTGGATATAATTTCATCTCAGAAGACAAGGAAAAGGTGAACAACTATAGGAAAGGAAATAAAAAATAATCATTAAACTCTCAAAACAAACTCACCACCAGGGTTATGAATTTTTAGAACTGATCATCTATTTCCATGTAACAGAGAAATTCATATTCGTTGAGAAGGAGCTATTTCTTCTCTAACACAAAAGGGAAAGCGTTTATTAATAACTGACATTTGACAAGAGGGCACGGCATGTGCATTCCTGTTTGTGGGTGAGTTTGGTAAACAACAAGTTTCTTTTTTTTTTTTTTGAGTCGGAGTCTCGCTCTGTCACCCAGGCTGGAGAGCAGTGGCGCAATCTCAGCTCACTGAAGCCTTCGCAGCCTCCATCTCTTGGGTTCAAGCGATTCTCCTGCTGCAGCCTCCCAAGTAGCTGGGATTACAAGCACCTGCTACCACGCCGGCTGGTTAATTTTTGTATTTTTTAGTAGAGACGGGGTTTCACCATGTTGGTCAGGCTGGTCTCAAACTCCTGACCTCAGGTGATCCACCCACCTCAGCCTCCCAGAGTGCAGGGATTACAGGCGTGAGCCACCGTGCCTGGCCAACATCTCGTCTTTTGACAACAGCCTCTCTGAAGGTTTGGGTCCATGTGCCTAGCATGGCCACAAGGGGTGCAAGGTCTTGGGGAACATGGGATAATTTCTTGGTTTCAGAATTCACATCCAGGTTTTCAATATCTTCATTTTGTTGTGATCATGTTAAATAACTTCCATTACAAAAGGTGCTCAGAACCTGTGCCGAGCTAGTGTGAGTAAAGACACAGCTTGTCCCTGCAAAGTTGCGTCTGCAAACAGAGCAACCTGATCTTTGAAGGTATCCTGGAAATCCACAGAGAGAGCTCCTTTCCCATCACTCAGCTCAGTATTAGCCGTGCATCACAGTGAAAAGAGCGTGGGTTTTGGAGTCACACAGGCTTCTGTCCAAATCATGGCTTTGCTGTTTGCTAGCTGGGACTCAGGCCACTTCTTTAGCTTCTCTGAGCCTGATTCCTCTTCTGTAAAATTGAGGTACAATGCAGAACATAAGGTGGTGGTGACAATCAGGTGTGGCATTTATTTGTTTTATTGTTTTATTTATTTATTTATTTATTTATTTATTTATTTATTTATTTATTTATTTATTTGAGACGGAATCTCACTCTGTCACCCAGGCTGGAGTGCAGTGGCACCATCTCGGCTCACTGCAACCTCTGCCTCCCGGATTCAAGCAATTCTCCTGCCTCAGCCTCTTGAGTAGCTGGGACTACAGCCGCGCGCCACCACACCCGGCAAATTTTTTGTATTTTTTAGTAGAGATGGGTTTCACCATGTTGCCCGGGTTGGTCTCAAACTCCTGAGCTCAGGCAATCCACCTGCCTAGGCCTCCCAAAGTGCTGGGATTACAGGTTTGAGCCACCACGCCCGGCCCAGGTGTGGCAGTTCTAAAGGTGGAGGTTACCTCCGTAAATGGTGCCCAGTGATTATTAACAGTGTTTGGCCACTATCAGTTCTGGGTGTCAGAGATGCCTACAGCACACAGGGATTACATTTCTGTTGACTAAAAATCTACACTAGTTTCACAATTGGATTATGAAGTTTGGGTTCTCAGAGAGATACTTTTCCTCCTTTCTTTTCTGGAGTGACACTTTTATCCCACCCTGCTGCAGGGCAGCCCGTGAGCATCGAGGCTTCCTCAGGCCTGTGCCTTACTACCTCCCTGATGTGAATTGGATTCGCTGTCACTACCTTAGCTGGTAGTCTTCAAACTATTCTGACCATGCTTCTCTATGATGAAAAATGTTGGGGCAGGTGTACCCTCATCTATGTATGTTTATTTTAAATTACAAATATGCGGCCGGGTGTGGTGACTCACGCCTGTAATTCCAGCACTTTGGGAGGCCGAGGTGGGCAGATTGCTGGAGCTCAGGAGTTCAAGACCAGCCTGGCCAACATGGTGAAACCCTGTCTCTACTAAAAATACAAAAAAAAATTAGCTAGGCATGGTTGGCAGGCACCTGTAATCCCAGCTACCTGGGAGGCCGAGTCAGGAGAATTGCTTGAACCCGGGAGGTGGAGGTTGCAGTGAACTGAGATTGTGCCATTGCACTCCAGCCTGGGTGACAGAGCAAAACTCTGTTTCAAAAAAAAAATTACAAATATGCATACATATGCACACACATATTCTACTGTCCATTTATTTATCACATATTTATGTAACTCAAGCTTTTATTCTTAAACAAAATAATTATGAATAGAATTTTTACTTTCATCTTCCCATATTGGAGTAGATTTACTTGGGCATCTGCTTTGGAGACCCCATGTCCTCAGGGTCTGGGAAGGATCAAATTGCCCAGCCTCTAGACACCATGATTCCCTTCATCCTGGCATCACCACATCACCATCCTGCTACTCTCACAGGAAGCTACATTTCCCTCAGTTTCCAAGTGTTCATGTCTCGATGACATGAGTGGATTTGCCATCCATGCATTGATTGAGTCATGAGCCCTACAAACATTCATGGGGAGGGTCCTGTTGAAGAAACTTCACATTATGCCCTGAGGTAAAGAGGGGGGAGGTCAGAAGGGTGTATTCGGATGGCCTCTCTGACTTCCTGATGCTAACAGCTTTCTCAGAGGTTATTGTGAGGCCCAACCACTATCATGCTTGGAAAGCTCCCAAGGTGGAGGAGAGGGGCATGTGGTGAGGACTGTGGGAGGGTTATTGCCTCTCCTGCATGCCACTTCCATCTGTCTATGGAATAGCAGTTACAATACCTGCATCTGCACCAATGATGCTTCTGCTGCCTTCCCAAGGATGGTGGAGTGTGAAGTGCTATGACCACCCTCAGCAATGAATGTTCAAGAATCACTCACTGATCACATCATTTATGATTAAGATTTGGACACTGATATATAACAACTATTAGTGATTCTTTGGAAGACTGGTATGCATTTCTAGATTCTATTCACTTAAAGTTTTAAAAGTTTTAAGCAATTGGCTGGGCATGGTGGCTCACGCCTATAATCCCAGCACTTTGGGAGGCTGAGGTGGGTGGATCACCTGAGGTCAGGAGTTGGAAACCAGCCTGGCCAACATGGCAAAACCCCGTCTCTACTAAAAATACAAAAATTAGCTGGGCGTGGTGGTGGTTGCCTGTAATCCCAGCTACTCGGGAGGCTGAGGCAGGAGAATGGCCTGAACCCAGGAGGCGGAGGTTGCAGTAACCCGAGATTGTGCCACTGCACTCCAGCCTGGACCACAGAGCAAGACTCCATCTCAAAAAAAAAAGAGCAAGATGAAACTTCATGAAGACAGACCAACAGCATGGAAAAAAAGGATGACTAGAAAGGAGAAAAGTGAAAACTGCAGGAATAGTCAAACTGCAGAGCCAGATGGGGTTCGTCAACCAGCGATATGCACATACAGGTTCTGAGACAGGAAATGTGGGCTGCAAGCATGAGCAGAGCAAGATGGGAGAATCTTACACCTATTCAATCAACACAGTGGTGGTTTGCTAATAATTACACAGACGTTCTGCCAAGCCATACACCCTGCCTGCTACAGCTAGTTAGTGTTGCCATTATCATCACTGTTGCAACTGCAACCTTGAGAAGTTCAGGGCCTAGTTGGGAAGACATACCTAACAAGCTGTAAGAGTTCCTTGCCCCCTTGCTGGCCAGCCCAGGGGCCTTTACCATGTTCTCCCCACATCCGTAAATAAACTTCCTCCGCTACACTGTAAAAAAAAAAAGAAGAAAAGAAAAAGAGTTCCTACAAGTTAATTAGTATAACAGATGTCTGAATAATCGACTATGTGATGCATAAAAGAAGTAACTTCTGGGGGTCAGGGAAGATTCTGGAGGGGCAGGGACATTTGAACTGGGCCTTGAAGACTATGTAGGAGTGCATGAGGTAGAGAACAGGAGAAGTGTATTCTGGGTAGGGGAATGGGGAGCAGCATGTGCCAAGACCCAGATCATGGAAGAACTTGGCAGGTGTTGAGGAGTGAAAGATTAGTGTGGAAGGAGATAAGGGAGAGTGTGTGAGTTGGATAGAATATAAAGCTAATGAAGTAGGTTACATAAAGTTCATGTGAGCTGGGCTAACACATTCCAACTCTGCTATGTTGACAACAAAGGTCTTTAAGCAGGCAGTAACAGGACTGCCATGCTCACTGGCTAACTTCTGAATTCAGAGTCTCGCTCCCAGGCAAGTGAGCTATTGAGGCTGCCCTGGATGGGTTGGCATCATTTTGGGCCTGGTCTTCAATCATCCATATTCAGGGACTGACTCTAAAACACAGTGTGATTTCTACTGGGGCAGCCCTGCCGTAATTCTTAGTGCTTCATGGTTTGCTTGGAGGCCATAAAAGTGCCTAGAGGTTCCATGGGTGACTGAGTCCTCAATCAGATCTCTTGCCCCACTGAAGGAAATGGTCCCTTCTGACCAGTGACTGACCACCTGGCTTCTGGGTAGAGTTCAGTGTTGAGAGAAGGAATGAGTTGGGTCTTCCATTGGGCTTGGCGTTTTGCTGCCATAAATGGAATCCCAGCCTGCAGCAGCATCTGACACTCAGAGGTGACTGAATGCTAAAGGCACTTTGGAGCTCCCAAACCATGTTGGTGCCGGGGAGTGGGAGGAGAGAGAGGCCCCCTCTCTCAGCTTCAGGGGGATCTACGCAGGAAGTAGCCCAATGGAGTAGCGGTTGGAGTCTTCATTTGGAGTAAATCTAGGTTTGACTTCTATCTCAGCCACTTACTAATGAAGTGACCTCACGAGTGATTCATCCTCCTTGTGCCTCAGGTTCTCCTCTGTAAAGCGGAATGGCAATAGCCTTCTTATTAGGTTCTAGTGCAGATTTATTGCAATTTAATGAAATAACTTATATAAAATGCTTAGCATAGAGACTGGCATCCAGTAGTTAATAAATGGTAGCTGTTACTGACTTATTCAAGATAAGGTCTCTTTAGTGACAACCTCTTTCCTCCTCATGATTCCCAGCCTTCCGCCTGGCTTTGCTTCTCTGTGTGCCTGGCAGCTGGCTGCCACCCCTTTGTCAACTCTGGCTACTCAGCTTTGCTGCCTGGAAAAGATCTGCAAGGCTCCAGCCTCTAATAGGGCTCTGATCTAGCCTCGAAAGCATGAAGTGTCAAGACCTGGTGAACAGCTCTGGAGCTTTGGTGCAGCACAGAAGCTCTCGGGTGCACTGTCGGCCTTTGGCTGGCTGTGGTTTATGGGTTGGGTAGCTTTATAGCTTGTGGCCATGCAGGAAGAGATCTTCACAGCCCTGTTTTGGGAACACCATTAGGAGCTGTGGGACTGATAATGCTGCCTGGAAAAGCAGGGACAGGGAGCCAGGGAGAATCCTCCTCCTGTCGCACCCTCTGGCTGGGCTTAGGAAAATGTCATCCAGAGTGAAAACTTAGGGATAAGCTCAGATGAGATTGTTTCTGGAGGTCATGATCAATAGGGCAGTGTGCAGGCACCTGTCTGTGAGCTTGGAGTTAAATCGGTGTGCTCCCCATTGCCTCTTCTAGGCTAGGCCTTTAGTCCACATGTAGGGTAGGACTCATAGAAACACTAGATTCCAGTTCTCTAAGTTCCAGCAGCAGGCGAATAAACTGGCATTGATACAGGTAGAAGCCACACAAGATCAATCACATTCTGATCAATAAAAAGAGGACTTTCACGAACACTCAACACTCCTCAGAGACAGGCAGGCCCCGTGAGGGCTTCTAAGCATCCTAGGCTGGGTGAATTCAAGCACAGAGGGTGGGCAGCTTGCAAAACAGACATGCATTTTTGGGGTTTACACTAATTTGGGCTTTGAAATGCTTCAAACCATGAAAGGCTCTGGTGGAATACATTTAGAGACTGCATTTCTTTGCTCTCACTGTGTGCCTTTGGCCAAATCTTAATATTGCCAGGCCTCAGGTTTCTCCCTGTAATAGGAAGGGATTCAACTGGGTGATTTCCACAATTCTTCCAGCTCCCAAATCTATCAATTACATGTAAAGATCTGGGAAAAGAAATAATAGGAAAAAAATACACTTTTTTTTTCTTTTGGGAAAAGGTTTTACCTTTCTTTAAAATTGAAAAAGGAAAAATTTTGGAGAATGCATTTTTGAAATAACTAATAAAATCTTTCAGCTAAGTTATTTGCTTATTATTCCCATCCTTGATTATTCCAACATTACTTTTAAAAATAGACAATTAGAATTGTTTTATGTTACCAGTTCCTTCCAATTCCTGAACTCTGGGAACATTCTGTACAATGCAACCCACAGACTCCCAAGCAAGATGCACTTCTATGAGCTTCAGAAGATGTTTTTATTGTTTTGCCCAGGGCCTCCTTTGCTCTGAAGTATCCTTGCCAAGCCTATGAGAATGACTCACATCGGCCAGCACCTTTTATCCATCTACAGTGCTTTTCCAAGCTGCATTTACAAAGCAAACACTTCACTCTCCTTGTGCAATACCTAGGGGTGGGAGAAGTGACTGGAAGCAGAGAACCCTAGAAGTTCAACACACACACACACACACACACACACACACACCACACACACACAGCTCAGGGCAAAGTGACTCTCCAAAGCAGTTAGGTACCAGCATTAATTTACAGAAGGCAGAAAAACATTCTCCAGAGGACCAAGCTAATGCACTGCTGAAAACTGGACATGAGGATGGAAATGCATGATTTATAGAGTGTCTATTCTGTGCCAGGCACTGCTGGACTTGCTACATATGTGAATGGAGAAGCAGGTGCATTTACTACTTAGGTGGGATGAGTGACAGAAGTCATGCAGATTATGGGTCACTGAATGAGGGGCCTTGGACAAGTTGCCTACGCACTCCATGCCTCCATTTCCTCATCTAGAAGTACAGATAACAATAGTCCCAATGTTATGGGATTGTCATAAGAATTAAATAAGACATGTAAATAACAGCGCAGTGCCTGGCTCAGACTAAGCACTCAATACATGTTAGCACTTCTTGTTATGTTATCTTATTTAATCTCTGCAAAATCCCTGTAAATTGGCAGTGTTAGATCTATTTTATAGATAAAAATATTGATGCTCAGAAAAGTGCCCTACTTATCCTGGTGGCTCAGGAAGTGAGTGAGCTTAGCCCCAGGTCCTCTCGCTTCTGGGATAGTTTCCACCTGCAGCACCAAGGAGGGTCCTCGGCGCCCCAGGAGCAAACAGACCGACTCCGGCCTCTCAGCGCTTTCCACATCTCTTCAGGGGCTTGCACTTTTGTTCTCTCTGCTGAAAGAGTGAACCGACCGTGAATGGCCTTCAGCCACTTCCTCACCAAACCCTGGACTTGGGTCTGTTTCCAAAGATGGTTGCCCTGCATGCAAAACACTCAAGCATCACAAAACCAGACAGAGCTTTAGAGATCCTTTCAAAAACATCCCACGGCTTCTCAAGAGGACAACTGGGGCCCAGAGAAGTGGGCACCCAGGTCACATCTCAGAGCTGGACCAGAATCTGTTCTCCTGACAGCTCCTCCGAGGGTCTTCCTGCGATGCCTCCACACCTCGCACAGGCTGGTGTTCCTTGTTCCCATCTGGTCTTCAGACTTCCGTCTTACTTGTCTTTCCTTCAAAGGCCGTCTCTGTATCTCACCCAGGGAAAGCATTACTGCTTTCAAGGCCCTGGCTGCACACTGTCCATGCGTACATCACCTACTCAGCGCTGGGTGCATGCCAGGCTCCACTCTGTGCCCAAGGAGACCTGTGAGTGCCCAGACAGATGGTTCCCTGCACTCCCAGAGTGAAAGGAGGAGACGATAAACAAGTAAAATATGCAGAGACGTGAAATCACCAGCGGTTTGAACAAGTGCGCTGCACGTGATGCAGAGGCTGGTGTGGTGCCTGGGTGGTGCCCCAGTGGGGACGGGTGGTCAGGTCACCTCTCTGGAGCAGGGCTGTTCCGTCTAAGGTCTAAATCATGAGGTGAGCCATCCTGTTGAGGTGGCAGCAGCTCAACCCAGGCAAAGGGAAGAGCCAGCGCCGGGACGGCAGACCAGAATGAGACCTGGGAGTGCCAGGGGAGGGTAAGGGGCAGGAGGAGAGGATCGGGCTGGAGGTGGATGTGGCAGGAGGGCTGAGGTGTCCTGAGCTCCCATCAGGGCTGGCCTCTTACTCAGAGAACTGCAGCAGCCACGGTGGGTGCAAAGCAAGGGAAAGACATGGCAGAATTTACTTTTTGAACAATAACTAGTGGCTACCGTGGGGAATAGATTTTAGGGGACTTATTAATAAGCTTTGCCATGGGAAGATACGTCCCCAGGTTTACCAAAGCCTACCATGGTTCACATGTGAGTTCTTGCTCACATTTCTGGAGAGCCAAGGGCCCTGCTGTGCTCCAGCTGCCTTCTCTCCCCAGGACCAGGCTGAAGGAGGAGCCCCTGACACAGGTGGAACCAGGGCCCACGAGCCCTGCCACCCGCAACCAAAGCAAGTCCCAAGGCCCAGGCCAAAGGGGATGAGGCTGAGAGCGACAGTCCTTTCAGCAAGAATGAAGGGGTGCATGGCTGCGAACCATGACATGGCCACCCAGGGAGGCAGGCGGGACCCAGGAGCCAGGGAGAACATGGCTGTTCGATGGAGGATGACGGTGGCTTAGGCCCCATGAGGAGCCTGGCGATGGACTGAGGAGAAAGCTCGGAGGATGTTTGAGAAGTCAAGTCAATATATACCGTGTGGAAAGGGCCATTGGGAGAGAGGAGAATCAAGAATAACTTCAGATTTTCGGAATGAGTCATCGAGTGGATGGTGGTGCCACTCACAGAGACAAGGATGGCCAAGGTCAGCTTGGTCATGTCGGTGAAGGCGCTCATGAACCGTCTACATGGAGACCTCCAGGAGGCTGCTGGGCCCCAGAGCTGCAGTTTTGAGGGAATAGGGGAGAGACGACCGACTGCCTGCCTTCGTTCAGGTTTCCTGCCCATCCTCATGTGTCCTTTCAGAGGAGGAGAATTTCTGAACATCTGATGCCATGGAGGTGGAAGGAGCTGGGATTTTTAAAGTAGGAAGTATTAGGAAGTAAAGTTAAAATATATATGAGTTTTCAAGGTATTTATAGTTGTAGGTTCCTTTGTGAGCTTAAGAGCACACAAGTCAATGAAGGAGGGCTTGTAGGCAGAGGCCGGCCTGGTGTGGGGTGGGCTATTGGAGCCCAAGCACTGTGACGGCTGTCCTTGGCAGGGTGGGAATCAGAGTAGGGAGAGGAGGACGAACCTCCCCAGGGAAGCGGGCCTGATGTGGGTGTCCCCACAGGCAGTGTGAGTGCAGGGTGCGTGGTTTTGGGGGTGGGGGTTGGCCACCTACAAGGGAATTGGTCAAATGAAGGGATATATTAAGGTTAATAGGAATCCAGCTTCTCACTGTCAGGGAAAGGAGGAAAACTAGAGTTTCCAGTTGGATTAGAATTGGAGGTATTTGTGGGATCTCACAGTTTTCAATCAATAAATAATGTATTCATCTTCTTGGGCTGCTCTCACAACATACTGCTGATTTGGTGGCTTAAACAACAGATATTTATTTTCTCACAATTATATTAGACACTATAATTTGGTAGTTAAGCTATTTTTAAACTATAACTTGGTAGCTATAGTTTAAAAATACTTCCTCATAAAATAATGATTATAACAAAGAGGAAATGAGTGATCTTCCAGAGAACATGACTGACACCAATCTAATGAGGTGATTAAAGTGAACATTATTAGTAATAGGACAAATCAAAATTTCCTGCCGCCTGATAGGATGCAATGAGAACACAGCCTTGCATTTGTGAGATTTCTTCTGAAGATGTCTAACCTGTATGCAATCACAAGGAAACGTCACACAAACCCAATATGAGTGACATTACACCAAATAACTAGCTTGTCATCTTCAAAGTGTGGAGGTCTTGAAAGACAAGAAAAGACTGAGGAACACTTCCAGTCTGAAAGAGACCAAGGAGACAGGGCCTGCTAAGTGATTCAGAACTGGGTCCTTTATCTAGAGTGGGCCAAATGATGAGGCTTGAATGGGGTCCAGGGTTCTAATGCATCAACATTAATTTCCTATGTTGGTGGTGGCACGTGGCTATGTAGATGCAAGTCTTTGTTTGTAGGAAATATGCATGAAAATATTCAGGGGGCTGGTGCAGCAGGTTGGCCATGCTGCTTATTCTCAAATGGTCCAGGAGCAAGAAAAGCTCTTTGAACTGAGCTTATAGTTCATGACTTATAAAAAGTTTAAGACTATTTTATTCATATTTCATAAATCATAAAGCTGAGAGACCTTTCAGTCTAAATCACCTAAATTTTAGAGATGAGAAAACTCAGGCCCAAAGAACTTAAGTGAACTCCCCAAGGTCCCACAGCTAGTTAGTGAGGAAGCCAGCCCTGGTGCCCTTGTTTCCTGTGGGCTGGACCACAGAATGTTCCACTACATGCCCCTGAGGCTAGGGGACACCCAAGAGAAGAGGAATCATGAAAGCAGTTTATCTAGAACTGGAAGCTCAAATTCATGGATAAAGATATTCAAGCACAGAGAAGCTAGGTAGCTTTACTGGACTTAGTTCCTTCACTGTGTATCTGGTACTACTTACTCTGCCCACATGTAGTCATCCTTTTCACAGGGATCATGCCAACGCTTTGCTAAAAAATGCAATCCTATGTCTAACGAACTTCCTTGACCTGCTAGTTTGGTAGCTGTATACAATTTATTCAAAATGTTGTGTCATATTTAGGTTTATAACCCATAATAGACTCTTCATGGTACCACTTTCTTTACTTCTGATCATAAGTCATCTACTTAACACTCAGTTCTAGAATTGCCTTGGCAATGGATATAGCACTTGAGTTCTGCTTAGTTTGCTCTTAGAAGCACAGGGTTGGGTTCACCACATTCTTCAGTTCATGATGCACTGGATCATTGGCTCCTCAGAGCCCCATCTCATTCATTCATGTGTGCAGGCAGGCATTTATTTTATTGGCCTCCATTCCCCATTTCTTTTCTCCTGTCCGTCATAGGCAACTATTCTAATGTGTTCCCTGTTTGTAGTTATCAGCATGTGTTCTATCAAAAACAAAGTGTTTAAAGGCACATATCGTTGAAGGCACACAAACATCCTCTAGCTCATCACTTCTCATTTCTTGACTCAACACTATCCTTTCAAAGCTCCGTTCATGTTGCCGCGTGTACATGTCGTCTGTTCCTCCCAACTCTGATAGAGTATTTCAGAGTGTACCTTTTTCACCTGTGCTCCTCCACCTCCATGGATGACACCTACTGCCACAGAAAGAACTGCAGCAAGTCTCTTCGTGCATGGTCCCTTAGGGTGTGTGGAAGGATTTTTTCTACGATTCATGTCCAGGGGTGGTATTGTTGGGAAATAGAAGACAGGTACATTTAATTTGATGAAGTATTGCTCTCCAAATTGGCTGTACCAGTCTACAAACCCCCAGCAAGGCCCAAGAATTCCAACATTCCTACATCCCCGCCACCACTTGACATTATCCAGTTTCCTGGTTTTGGCCAATTGAGTGAATAGAAGTGATATCTCATTGCTATTTAATTTGTATTTCTCTACTAATGAGTTTAAACATCTCTTCACATGCCTGTTATTCAGGGGTGTTTCCTCTCCTGCAAATTGCCTCTTCTGAGCCTTTGTTTTTTGAGCAGAGGGGGTTTCCATCATTTTTGTTGATTTGCAAAGTTCTTGCATATTTTAGATACTGTTTCCTAGTTATTTTTGACATTGCAAGTGTCTTCTCCCAATCTTTCATCTGTCTCATAACCTTGTTCTTCTTTGAATAGAACCCTTTGAGTGGGATGTGTTCAAATTCATTAAGCTTTTCCCTTATGCTTTGCACTTTTGAGGTTTTGTTTAAGAAGCATTTCCCCACCTCTAGGCCTCCAAGATCCTCTCTGGGACACTGCAGCTGCTTTCAAACTGAGTGTGACAACAAGCACATGTTGTGTGCTTTGCACCTGCACAACCTCTTCCTGATGGTTGGACCTGCAACTTTAGCTTCAAGCCTGGCATCTGAGTCTGGGCGTCTTATCGATGAGGATACAAACCCTTCCCTACTGTTGTCCACACAATCCTCACCAGCATGTGTTATGCTTCAACCCCAAATATTCATGCCCCTCCTGCACCTCTCTGCTAATGTCACACTTTCTCCTTTTTCCAAAGTGCTTTTTGCTCTTCCCTTCACTAGATTTGGCCATCTTTCAAAGCCTGTTTCTTCAAAAACAAAACCAAAAACTGGTGAATCTAGCCTTCTTTGATCCCTTTGTTTCTACCCTTTTATCCATATTTTAAAAATCATGATTGGAACCTTATTTCCTAACGATCACATGTGTGCTCTGCTTTCTCCCTGGGGATCATTGTCCATCTTATATTTATTTTGCCCATGGCTCCTGGGCAGTGCTCTTAGGAGGCACCTAATAAATGCTCTCTCTCCAAATTCAAGCTGCTGCCAAAGACTGATTACTTAAGCCTCCAAAACCTTTTTAAAAATGCATTCCTTCCTTTCCATCTCCAAAGCCATATCCGTGCCTGGGTTTAATCATTGCACGCTCAGACTTTTACAACCTTGTGTGCCTTCTTTCTTCCTGTCTGCCTCGGCTCCAGTGAGAGCTGAGAACAGCCGCAAAATCACCCAGCCTCAGAATCTGGGTTCAAAGACTCTTACACAGCATTGAATCCACCCTGCCTCAGGGCTTGAATTCTCTTGACAATATTCACATTCCTAACAAATGGCTGCACAGTCTCTGCTTGAATACCTTCAGCCACGGTGGAGTCACTATCTTCTGAGGCTGTCCATTCCCTCTTTGGCCAGACAGTGCTTCCTTATTTCAAGCTGAAACTCGCCACCTTGCATCTTACAACTGGAATCCTAACTTTTCCTGTTGGTACCATTCAGAAAACTCTTAATGCCTCTTTTGGTAAATGTATCTCCCAAATTGTGGTGCTCAGAACCAAACACAGTATGATCAAGTGAAGAATGAAACAGAACTCTCTTCTCTTACCCCGTGTTAGTTTCCTGGGGCTGCTATAACAAATTTACTGCAAACTTAGTGGCTTAAAACAACAGATATTGTCCAGGCACGGTGGCTCATGCCTGTAATCCCAGCACTTTGGGAGGCCCGGGGCGGGGGCGGATCATGAGGTCAGGAGATTGAGACCATCCTGGCTAACATGGTGAAACCCTGTTTCTACTAAAAATACAAAAAATTAGCCTGGCCTGGTGGCATGTGCCTGTAGTCCCAGCTACTCGGGAGGCTGAGGCAGGAGAATCGCTTGAGCCTGGGAGGCAGAGGTTGCCGTGAGCTGAGATCGAACCACTGCAGTCCAGCCCGGGTGTCGAAGTGAGACTCTGTCTGAAAAAAAAAACAAAAAAACAAACAAAACAAACAAAAAACCCCCCAAAAACCAGATGTTTATTCTCTCACAGTTCTGGAGACCAGAATTCCAAAATCAGTATCACGGAGCTCAAACCAGGGCTATGCTCCCTCCAGAGGCTCTAGGAGAGAATCTGCTCCTTGCCTCTCCCAGCTTCCAGGGTCTGCCGACATTCGTTGACTGCATCACTCTGATCTTTGAGCCAGCATCTGCAAAGCTCTCTCTGCTGTGTCTTTATATTTCCTTCTGTTTTGTGTGTGGTCAAATCACCCTCTGCCTCTCTGGTATAAGAATGCATGTCATTGCATTTAGGACCCAACTGGATAATCTCCCCATCTTAACATCCTTAATTCAATCACACTTGCAAAGACCTCCTTCCCCTTCTCTCCATATAAAGGAACATTCCCCGTTTCCAGGGATTAGATATCTTTGGTTGAGAGGAGGGATTTTTTTCACTCTACCACAAGGTTGTCTACCTTGAAAGACAACACTTCTGTAAGAGAGCCTAGCATCTCTTTAGTGTTTCTGGTGGTCACATCAAATTGTTGACTTTTATACTGAGCACATTGTCTTTACAGACCCCAATTCATTTGCATTGGTGCTTACTAAGCACATTGTCTTTACAGACTCTAATTCATTTGCATTGGTGCTTACTAAATATATTGTCTTTACAGACCCTAATTCATTTGCATTGGTACTTACTAAGTATATTGTCTTTACAGACCCTAACTCATTTGCATTGGTGCTGTTGATTGCTTGGTCCTGACAGCAATATGTTATCTCAAATAAATGACACGTTGTTGGCTTTAAACTGCAGTTCCAATTCTGTTGATACCTTCTGATATGGTTTGGCTCTGTGTCCCCACCCAAATCTCATCTGGAATTGTAATCCCCATGTGTCAAGGGACGGACCTGGTTGGAGGTGGTTGGGGGTGATTGGATCATGGGGGCAGTTTCCCCCATGCTGTTCTTGTGATTGTGAGGGAGTTCTCACGAGATCTGGTTTAATAGTGACAGTTTCCTCTGCGTGTGCTATCTCTCTCGCCTGCCACCATGTAAGAAGTGCCCTGCTTCCCCTTCACCTTCCACCATGATTGTAAGTTTCCTGAGGCCTCTCCAGCCTTGTAGAACTGTGTGTCAATTAAACCTCTTTTGTTTACAAATTACCCAGTCTCAGGTATTCTTTATAGCAGTGTGAAAATGGACTAATACATTTTCTCAGACCTATCAAACAGGTGGGATTGCTGTCAACTTAATTAAATTCATAGTTTTAAAATTTGGTGAGTATTTGTTTAGTCTTATCAGTGATCATGGAGATGTTTAGTGGGCCTGACAATGCAGAACCCTGTGGCACATCACCGGAAGCCTCTCTCTGGGTTCCATTGAACCTATTCCCTTCCCCTTTTGTCCTATCTGACTCTTTTCATAGTCTCCATTGCTGATTTATGCAGGGCGTCTTGCACTGGATAGAAGTTGGGAGTTATGATTTTGTATTTTTTCAAGCTTTATTTCTTATATTCCAAGCCCTATTTTAAATCCATTCTTTTAGATCTACTCTGACTCTTTTAAACCTAGTTAAATCTGACACCGCAGGGAAGATAAGATTAGCATCGTGGTTCTCAAACTTCAGAGTGTATTGGAATCACCTGAGGGTATGCTAAAACACGGGCGCCAGGCCCCATCTTCAGAGTTTCAGATTCAGTACTTCTGGGGCAAAACCTGAGAATTTGTATTCCTAAGTCCCCAGGTGCTGCTGCTGCTGTTGGTCTGAGAACCACACTTTGAGAACCACTACTATAAAAGATCCTTCCATATGTCTTTATATAAATAAAGATGCTGGGACTTTTACCCCTTCCACTAAGAATGTTTGGCCACAAGAGCTCTTTAATATTTGCTAAATAATAATGCAGATACTGCTTGCTGTCTTTGGTGTTAGGTGTTTAGTTTGGTTTGGCCCAATTAGATCAGAAAAGTTATTCTTTCACCAACATATGGGTAGCAAACTATCTTCTTTACGTAATTCTTTGTCTTCAAATTATTCCATGTCCTCTCTAATTAGAAAGCACTTGTAAACACTTGATGACTTGAATTAAAAGGCTTAACACAAAGCCTAAAGCGTTGCCTATGCTGTCTCTCATCCATATTTTGTAGATTTAAGATCACTCCCTATCTGCACTTGTGAGCCATCTCTGCTCCCTGGATCCATGTCAACCTGTTTCTGTTCCTCCTAACTGCCCCCTATCCCCCAGCTGCCACTGGGAAGCATAATGGCAGGGCCGTGGGCTGGCTCCCTCCAGAAGCTGTTGCTCTGACAACTGAGTGATGGGAAGAAAGCCTGGGCCATCCAAGCTGGTGGCTTCAGGAAGGGTGGAGGACAGTCTCCACGCTGCTGCTGCCGAGTGCTGATGAAGAGACTTCCTCTGAGGCCGGCTCGGCCCTGAGCCTCGCAGGAGACCCACCATCTGTCTTAGCTTCTCTGCCTCTCCCGGTTTTACAAGAGGTGGGAAACCCAGGCCCAGAGGGACACAACCCAACCTTGCTGATTTGGTCTACAAAGGATCTGTCAATTTACTTTGCAAAGTAAGTCATTGGTATTTACTTTCTCCTCCTCCTTCTTTTGCCGTCCATTCAGAAATGTCTGAATGATCACTGCTGCGTCAGCCTCTGTGAAATTCAACTCTGTACACAATCAACAGAACAGATGTCCACACAGAGTAAGTTACAAGAGGGAGTCCATGTCACAAAGCTAACTGCCTGACTTAGATGGCTGAAATTCCCAGGCATTTCCACATTTATACATTGTATTCAGGGAATAAAACACAAGGCTGAGGCTAAGGTCTGAATGTTTGTGTCCTCTCAAAATTCACGTTAAAACTGAGCTCCCAAGGTGATGGCATTAGCAGGCAGGGCCTTTGGGAAGTGATTAGGTCACCCTGATGAACGGGATTAGTGCCCTTATAGAAGAGATCCCAGGGAACGCTCTTCCTCCTTCTCCCAGGTAAGGACACAGCTAGGAGGCACCATCTATGAACCAGAGAGCAGGCTTTCCCCAGACACTGAATCAGCTGGCGCCTTGATCTGGGACTTCCCAGCCCCAAGAACTGTGAGAAATCAGTTTCTATTGTTTATAAGCTACCAGTCTAGGGCATTTTGCTATAGCAGCCTGACTATAGCAGCTGGATTAGGATTGCCATTTAGAGTTATAAGCTTTTTCAGATGTTCATATGAAGACATTTTACTTATCATTTGTTTTCATTAAATTAAGTAAATAAACATTTTTAAAGTTACTCAAACTGTGTTCTATGGTGCTTTAATTTAACTTTCTTATTCATTACCCTACTTATTCATTCCTTATTCCAGATAAAAGCCTTTGTGAAGGTCAGTGTTATGTATTTAATATATTTAAGAAAACGTTGCATTTATAACTCATTCATTCCTTGCCAAAGTATCCGTGGTTCCAGGAGAAAGAGCCAACGCGGCTATATTTGCCCCGCAGACAAGTAAGTGTTTCGTTGCCATTGGGTTCACGACATGCAGGTGCATAACATTCTCTGCCTGCACTTTCCGGGCCTTACTTACCATTCTTCCTTTCTATCGCATCTCCTTTCTTTCATTCCTTAAGCCTGTGGGAATCCTGCCACCAAGCCCTCTGATGGGAAAATGCGTCCACTGTTTTCTTTAGCTGAAAACTACCCCTAAACTACTGAAGGGGAAAGCCCAGCGCTGGGGAACCGGTGTCCGCCAGGGGGAGCCGTGGTTTCTGTCTGGGGACGCAGCGCTCCGGGCCAGCACCTGGCTGCGACGGCTGCGCGGGGACGCAGTGCGCGCGCCTCACGCGCCGGGAGCTGACTCAGGCTTGCAGGTTGCAGCGGCGCTCGCCTGCCTGGGCGCTGCGGCTCGCGGGGTGCCGGCCTGCAGCCAGGGGCACGGGGCCTGGCGCAGAGCCAGGCGACGAGCGACGGGGGCTTGAACCAGCTTGGGCCCCGCGACCTGCCCCGGCCGGGGGTGGACGGCGCGGCGCCGGGCAGCGAGCACCTGGGCGGGGACGCGCTCGGTGAACGGGGTCACAGAGTCACTAATGGCTCCCGCCACCCCCGCCGCCGCCGCCTCCCGCAGCCGCCCGGGCGGCGGAGGAAATGGACCTGCCAGAGGATTGATCTCCCTGGGAAATGGCAGCGTCGGCACTGCGGTTCCAAGGAGCCTGACAGCCTCGCTGCAGTGTCCTTCCAGAGCCATCCCCTGCAGCCCTCGTGCCTCTCTGCCCTTTTTTTCCTCTTACAAAAACAAAATGTTTCTAAATTTCCAGCCAGGGGGCCCTATCCTCAATAGATCTGTCATTCACTGGGGCCCTTGAAATCACGGGTCATTGCAAGCAATTTTCCAAACTTCATTTTTAGCTGGGGAAACTCCCCAGGGTCTGTGGTCAAGGGAGAGCAGGGGTATTTAAAAGCTGACCCTTGTAACCCACTGCTCTCCCTTCTCCTTTGAAGATAAAGGGAGGGCGGGGTTCTGAACACTGACTCGAAGAAGTTTGGGAATTCTCGTGCCCACGTTCCTGCTAAGGAGTGGCTAGTGGAGCGTGAGAGCAGTTACTATGAGCCAGACCCGTGCTAAGCCCCATATTGAAGGCATTTCGTGCTCCAAGGAATCCGATCACTCTCATTTTACAGAGGACAAAATCAGGGCTCAGCGAGGCCTGGTCATTTGCCAAAGCTTACACACCTAGGCTCTGCCAGAGGCACCCTTGTCACTTAACTCCCCGACTGAGTCCCCTTAACCTCCACCCAGAGAGGAGAGGTTCCCGGAGTGGTTTAAGAGATAACAACTCCCCTATTGACGGGGGCGAGGAGTAGGCAAAGTGGGATCCCCAAGCCATTGCCAGAGACTTCCGGGTTCAAGAGTGGTTCAAGAGTCCTTGTGTATAAAAAGAGCAGATAAAGAGTTTGCTTCAGGCACTCTCAGCATCAAAGTCACCTAACATTTGCCCAGTTTAGGGGGTGGGGGAGTTTGGGGGTATATCAGTTTGCTAGGCATAGTATAATATCATAGACTGGGTGGCTTAGACAACAGACATAGATGTTCTCACTGTTCTGGAGGCTGGACGTCCGAGATAAAGATGTAGTCCGGGCGTGTTTCTCCAGGGCCTCCTTGGCTGCCTTTTGCTGTGTGCTCACATGGGTTTTCCTCTGTGCATGCACTTGTCTATGTCCAGATTTCCTCTTTGTATGAGGACACCAGTCAGATGGGATTAGGGCCTACTCTAAGACCTCATCTTAACTTAATTAACTCTGTAAAGCTCTTATCTCCAAATACAGTTACATTCTGAGGCACTAGACGGCAACAGGAATTTTTGGGGGGGTGGGGAGAGGGGTAAAATTCAGCCCTAAGAGGGGTCCAAATAAATGTTACTTGTAAGATACCACACCTTGAAAAATGTGTGTTCCTATTCCGTATGTAAATCAGTCAGGTTTTTATTTTTGCACATAAACATCTTTCCTAAGAACAGAGAGCCCTGAGAAAAATGCCCAAGCACTCTGTACTCTGTCTATTCATTGTTTTTTAGGAGTCATGAGTCTTTGGTTTGGCTCAAGCAAAATCATGTGTGAAATCCAATAAATGGGAAGTCTTTATTGCTCAACCACTTTTGAAAAATATCTATCATTGAGGCCGATTTTTTTTTTTCTCCTGTCAGGTCTCATGATTTTCTACTGAAACCAACTCTGGAGTAAAAGGCTTACGTTGGCAGGAGAGTGTAGTACCGAACGGCGGACGCTAGATGACGCCCCGGGTAGAGGCAGGGAGGAAACAAAATGTCTGCAGCCTCAGCTCAGGCTTTGATTTGGCTGGAATGCGTTCATTCATTCTTGAAGTTGGAGTTTTTCAATCAAAATGAAACCTACTGCTCTGACTCTAATGGAAAAGTCAGGGTTTTGTTTTGTTTTGTTTTTTAATGGTAATGAGCAGTATGTGATCTAATCGAGGAATTATAATTGATCGATGCTAAAGTGATTATTACCAGGAGCTCTCGTTTTTCTGTTAGACATCTTCAGTGGCTGTTCTCTTTGGGAGAGCACGTGCTTCCTAATCTCTTCCTCCCCTCGTTCCTGCAGGGCTCCCTGCCTCCCAGGTGTAGGCTCTCCCTCTGCAGTGGCTGAGCAAAGTCTCACGTCTCTGCTGAATACACTGGCATGTCTGTAGGCGGGTGACCGTGTCAATTGAGTTGTATGACATAATGTTGGAAAAAGAGGGGCTTCTGCAGAGAAGAAGATGAAAAGGTGCTTGTGACCTGGAATGCTTATTATGCCAAATTTCCCAGGCCAAGAACTGTGGCGCTGCATCTTAATTTAGTTCTGGGTTTGGAGCCGTGCGGCATCAGGATGGGAGAAATGACTACAGAAATGACTCCCACAGCTTCTCATTCATTTGTTCCCCTGGGGTATTGCCAGGTTGGGAGAGGGAGGCTGCAGGTTACAGCGATGTCTCCTCCACCTTAGTGTACAAAGGAAAGGGCAGGACAACAGATGGTTTATGCATTACTTGAAAATGTTCTCCTGAACCGTCCATACTGTCTTTAGTCTGCGGGGTCCAGAGTCACATCAGGCTTATCTTTTAACACTGAGTGCTCTGCACTCTTATATTCACTGGGAAAAGCTGGATTGTGCAGTGATTCCCAATCCTGGCTCCATGTTTCACCATTCGTGCTGCGTGGTCTCCAGCTATTTCCCCTCTCCATTCGTTCTTCGTCCTTCTCTGCCCTGTGCAGACCCCTAGAAGCTGTTCTTTGTGACCTGCTGCAGTCCCTGTTCCCCTCTCTTGCCCTCTTGCTTCTTAGCTGGGCTTGGCCATTGGATGGAAGGGAGAGAAGTGAGGGTGTCTCTTCTGTTCTCCCCCTGCTGGCAGTGGTGGGCCCCAGCTCCAGTTAGGCAGCCCCATGCCCTGCTGCTAGCTCTCCCTGGTTTGCTAGAACACCGCTTTCTGCCTTTGCCCCTTCAGGCTTCAGGGTGAAACGGCTTCCAGCTCTGCCATCCCTAGTTAGTTTGTTTATGCCTCCCCAGGCCTCTGTAAATCATCTCTTCATTAAACTCTCTTCTGTCAGCCTTTTGAGGGGCTAGCTCTTTCCAGCAAGCCTTTGTTTGAATCACTGTCCAAGCAAAGTGGGATTGATAGCTGAACTCTTTGAGCCTCCATTTCCTTCTTTCTGAAGTGAGAAAATTTATGGCTGGGTGCAGTGGCTCAAGCCTGCAATCCCAGCACTTTGGGATGTCAAGGCAGGAGGATTCATTGGGGCCAGGAGTTTGAGACCAGCCTGGATAATATAGTGAGACCCTGTCTCTACAAAACACAAGAAACAACAACAACAACAACAACAACAAACCTAGCTGGATGTTGCGGCATGCACCTGTGGTCCCAGCTACTCAAGAAGCTGAGGAAGGAGGATCCCTTGAGCACCGGAGGTTGAGGCTGCAGTGTGTTGTGATCATGTCACTGCCCTCCAACCTAGATGACAGAGGGAGACTCTGTCTCAAATAATAATAATAATAATAATAATAATAATAATGGGAAAATTATTAATACTACCTACCTTATTGGTTGTGAGGATTAAAACTAGTGGCATTCAACAGGTATTCATTTCACATAAAAGATTCCACTTACCAGCAAAATGAATGGCATAAGTCAGGTACTTGATAAATGTTTTTATTCATTTATTTTGACTTTTTTATGAATGGAGAGATTAATGAATTCACACTGAAGCACCTTAGGTTTGAACAGTAAGTCAATGAGTGCCATGCTCACCTGATGCCAGCAGGCAGCATGGTTCAGAGCACAGACTCCGGTGCCAGATTGCCTGCAGGAAATCTTGGGCCTTCCAAGCTCCCTGTGAGCAGTCTGTGCCTCAGTTCCCTCATCTGTTCAGTGTGGCTGGTGTTAGGAACCCTTCTCCTGTGGGTGGAGAGAGGATGGATGAAGTCATGTGCATCAGGCATGTGTTTTTGATGTTTTCTGGAATGTAGGAACCAAAGCTGCCCCCTCCTTCCCTCTTCGTGGCTCCTCCCTTCATAATGGAAGCTGCCGAAGTCCAGCTGCTGTTTGCGCGTGTGCAGACCCAGGATCCTCTGAGACAAAGCAGCAAGGTTCAGCAGGAACCCTGCAGGTGGCAAGGGAGCAAGGGTCTCATCTGTCTTAGCAGTAGCTTGAGATTGGCCCCTGCAACTCCGTGGCAGGAATTTAGAAGCTGTGTGAGGACAATGGAGAGAAGGGACTAGACCCAAACTCTTCACTCAACAGGGGGCAGGCTGGGAGGTTCTGGACCACATGCTCAGAATCAGCAGTCAGGCCAGATGGAACAAGAGGTCGGCAGCTGGACTACATGGCCGTCTCTTGGGCTATTTGGCCTTCACTTCGCCTGGGAGGATGACGGGGCAGGTCCCTGGACAGAGCAGCTTCTGGGCTTCTGGACAATCTCAGGCTGCTCTGTGGCTGCTGGAGATGAAAGGGTCTTGCCAGTCATGTTTTGCCTTCCTGCCAAAGTGGAGAGTTGTCCTGTCCATCCTCAAGGCCCCTGATGTTGGCTGGAATTTACCGTATACTCTTGTAGCTTCGTTTATTACCACTCACTTCTGCGAGGCTGGAGTGGACCTCGTCTTGTTTGTCATATGAGTGCTCAGGTTTTCCATCATGCTGCAGTCCAGCGGGTGCCATGAATGTCTGCTGAGTGTTGCTGTCACAGAGAGAGGGGAGTTGGTTGTGACTGCCCAGTCACCAGTGTTTTTGTGGGTTTCTGGCAGGGCTAGTGGGACCACTCTGCAAATGAAACTTCTGTTAATATTATCTCAGTGCTTTATTAACTAAATTCCTAAGATAAGGTCCAGAAAGACCCATGTTAGACAGAAATCAGCACCGTGTTGCCTAGAATTCCCAAGAACAGCGAGTGTGCTCTCAGGACCGAACCACCTCGCACCTGCCTTTGTGTAGCGTGAACACTTTTGAATGTGTTGAATGCGTTGAATGCTTTTGAATGAGTTACCGTTTCTTCACTCTTGGAACTTTCCATCTCTTTGCCATTTTTGTTTCCTGTTCACAGACCCTGTCTAATTCTCCCATGCCTTTCCAAAGTTTGGATTGTTAGCACTAGAATGATTATTTCTTGGTAAATTCTTTTATTCTTAATTTCTTAAATTCTTTTAACATAAATGCACATAAATTATGTTAGAGTTTATGCTCTTTTGTTTTACAATAGCGTTTTATTACAAAGGCACATTTGAGCTGAGATATAATCTGACCTCCTGGGCTTTTGTGTGTTTATCCCATTATTCACATTTTTTGTCCTTAGCTTTTTGTAGATTTTCAAGTGGGCCACCTCTCTTTGTCCTTATTGCATGTCAGCTTGTTTTTGACAAGTCATTTTTCTGATTTTAGAATGACTCTTTGACATCTCAGCCACTGTGCAAAGAAGGCAATGTCCCTTCTCCCCTCCTCCTTATGTTCCCTGCAAATTTAATGAGATGGTCTTCGATTTCCTTACTTCAGCTGCGGGTGGATGTATGAAGTGCCCCATGTCCAGGCCTGATCCCTTTGGGGGGACCCTCATGGAGCACCTGCCTGGAATAAACTGTGACTTTGACCTCCCCTTCTGGCCTCTTGGGCCACTAAGCTTTCCGCTGGGCTCCTTTCCCTTGCAGGCTAACCCCAGGGGCCTGTGACATCAGAACTCCATCCCCAGTGCTGTGCCAAGGTGAGTCTGCTTCTGCTGGGAGTTATTACCAGATGAAACCTGAGAGAGGAAGGCCAGGTATTTCCTGAACGTCATGGAACACGAGGCCCAGGTGACTCAGCGAGGTCAGAGTCTGCTGTGGTGGCGGTGGCGGCAGTTGGCAGAGGGGAGCCTGGAGGGAGGTGGGGAGTTAACGACTGCCTGCCTCCTCCCTGACCCCGCCTGCCTCTCAGCTCTAACATGCCTGTGATTTCATCATGCACACCTTTGTAAACAATCCATTTAGCAACCAAATTATACACTGGGTAATTATAGCTTCCAGCCTCATGTCAGGAGTCCCCTGCTCAACAGCGTGCTCCTGGTGGTACTGCCACCCGTAACGGGTACTGGCTTTGCTAACATCCTGACGAGACGTCGGGGAGAGACGGGAAGTGGCAGGTGGGTTGCCTTGACTTATGTTAATTGTCTATGTCAGGCCTGCGGGTCTTGTTTTGACAGTCCCAAAATTATGTTTGGACTGCTGATTAGATCAATATGGGAAACTGGGCCAGAGGAGTTTCTCTGTGAGGAAAAAACAATCTGGGTAAGATCAGATCCTCAGGTGTGAAGGAGGGAGTCTCTTTTCACAGCCCCCTTGACCTTCCCGTCTCACTTGGAGCTGCCCCTCTCTGTCCCAGCTGCAAAAATGGACCCGGGAAACACGGTGGAGGGTAGGAGCTACGGGGTGGGCAGAGTCACAGCAGGGGACAGGGCTGCCTTGGAGGCCAGCGCATGCATTCACAAGGATGTATTCAAGGTTTAGTCTGAGCCCTCACTTTGTGGCTTTATAGATGATTGTTTTAATAGGGCACAGTGAGGAGGGAGGGGCACAACCCCAGAGATGGCAGCAATGTGGGTGGCTGGGAGACGTGGCCACAGCTAAAGACAACCTGGGCATGGCTCTGAGTCAGCAAAGGGGGATATTTTTCTCAGATTTATTAAAAGTGGTAGCTGCTGGTGATGCTTGGGTTTATAACCTTACCATTTATTTATATCTGATGATTCCCCACTTCCTTTTTTAAAAAAAAAAGTTAAGATCTTGTTCGGTTGCCCAGGCTGGAGTGCAGTGGTGCCGTCACGGCTCACTGCAGCCTTGAACTCCTAGGCTCAAGTGATCCTCCTGCCTCAGCCTCCTGAGTAACTGGGTCTATGGGTGTACACCACCATGTCATGCTAATTTTTAAATGTTTTGTAGAGATGGGATCTCACTGTGTTGCCCACGCTGGTTTCAAACTCCTAGCCTCAAGCAATCCTCCTGCCTCAGCCTCCTGAAGCCCTGGGATTACAAGCATAAGCCACCGCCCCCGGCAAGATCACATGATTCTTTACATCTCTGCTGACAGATTTCATCACTGGTGCTGAGTGCAGGGAGTCCCGCAGCCACTTACACGTGTTGCATTGCCAGGCAATACAGGCCTGTGTGACTTGCTATTCTGTGGCTGGGCTTCTGCCTGCAGATGCCTGGTTTCTCCACTGCCAAGGCTCATGGTCTGACACATCCATGAAATTCAACAGTGAGGATGCAATGACAATGAGTCGTGCATGAGCGTTCCCGGGCCTCGCTCCCCTGCCCATCAGAGAAGGCTTGGCATCTCAGCTGACTCGCCCTCTGCTGCCCTGGGAAGGGGGCCGCCATGGTCAGAATGCCTCTCTGCTTACTTGGGCTATGGCTGGGGAGGAGTTCTTCAGGAAATCTTGAGGAGAGAGGTGCTGGAGTATGAGGACAATAGGTGGAAAGGGAAGGAAATTTAAGGAAGTATTTCTGTGGGCCATGTGTCTCTGTTTCAGCATTTAAGAACGCATATAAGGAACTTCAGTTATTTTGCAATGACTCTTGTTGCTGGGTGGTGATTCTTGACTCCACCATTGGTTGAGTCTTGACTGCAGGCATCGCAGCTTCAGGGGGATTACGGAACACCAGCGCACAGAAGAAGTACACGGTAACTGATAGTTAGACAACAGTCACATTGCCCCTTGTGTTTCTGGAAACTCTGGGAATAAAGGTGATCTGGCTCAGCTCATATCCTTGGGAGCTTTAGCACACAAGCAGACCCAGAGATACAGGCTTGGATCTGAATCTAGGAGGCCCAGCAGGAATGGACGGGAAAACGTTCATTTCTCTCGGAACGTCTCATGAAATCTCTATTTCTAGGGCCATGTTCACTGTGTATTCAGGGAACTCTGCCTGTTGTTTTCATGTCCATTTCTGTAACTGTCAGAACTATGATCCCATTTTAAAATTTGCCTGAGTGCTTCCTCAAATGCAATGGATAATTTCCTTAACTATACTATTAGCATAAATTTGCATGTTTATTTCATAATTAAAATGAGTAAGAATAAAAGGCTAATTACACCAAAATTGCATGAGTCACCATAATTAAAACTGTAGAAAATAATTTTACTTATAAATTTCAAAATCTTGAGTGATCTGTTATTCATCATCGCATGTTCATTCTCATCTTACCTCTATTTCATCCCGAATGCTGGGGTGGGAGGACTCCAGGTACGATGGAGCTGGAATTGGAAGGTGTTCTTGGACCTCAGGGAGACTAGAATCAGATGAAGGGAAGAAAGTCAATCCAATGGATTTGTGTAGAAATCACACCCAAACCAAAGGGTATCAGGCACAGGGATCTTTGGTAGTATTGGCAAGGCTCTAGGTCTCACGTGGGGTGGTGGGTTTATTATTATGTTTCATAATCAGATATTGGATTCATAATTGAATCAATATTATTGGATTATTTTAATGTACTGAATATGACTACATTTTTTGAAGAAGAAGATAATGAGCAAATGTGTTTTTGAATTTCCTTCTAACTTCTAATCCATCCTGCTTTATGCCACCAAACAAGTCTTCCTAAAACACTGATTTTAACCATGTCGTGGCCTGAACACAGTCATCAGTGACTCTACCTGTAGACAGATAGAACTCCACCTTCCTTACCTGGCATTTGAGGCTCCCAACTTGTTTTTCTGTGTGTAATTTCTTCACAGAATCTTTCATGAAATAAGCTACCCTCACTGTCCTGTGAATGTGATTTTTGTGTGAATGTGATTTTTGTGTTCTTAATGTTGCACCTTTGCTCACACCATCATCCTCACCTCCCCTGATAACATCAACACTATTAGGTACTTACTGTGTGTCAGGCACTCTTGTTCACTAGGAAAAGAAAGAAATGGTCCTTATCATTAGTCTTTCCACGCCCAGCTCGAATACATTCCCATTGATTGATTCATTCATTCAGGACGCAGTATATCTAATCTAGGACCCTGTTCTAGAAGCTGTGAGGGAAACAGGGTTGAGTGAGAACCAGTTCCTTCCCTCCAGAGGCCCCATGCTGGAACTCTGCTTGGTTCCCTCCATGAAACTTTATGCTCTCCTCTCCCCACTGAAGCCCATGGAAATCTAGCTTTTCTCAGAATTTCTAATGGAACAAAGCAAAAACTGACTCAAGTGTTCCTTTTATTTATTTACTTGATTTTCTAAGGTTGGGCAAGATAGAGGAGGAAAGGACTCTACCTCATGGCTTGTCCAGAAGAGGGCAGGGCCACCCCTGCAGCCAGGCCTCCCGGGCCCTGGAGGTAGGAGGGGGACGATGGCCTCTAAGAGCACTCTGAGACCAGGAGCCTGTTCTCTCGGGCCTGAAGGCTTCGCTTCCACTGTTCTGCGCTGCTGCCCTGGCCTGGCCACCTCCCCTCCACTGTGTGGCTGGCTCTTCTCTGCCTTCTGCTGCCTGATGGGATCTCCCACTCGCCTCCACGAGGATCTGAGAGGAAAGGGTGCTGAGGAGAGGAGCGTGGAGTGGGCAGGCTCTTGATGCCAAGCCAAGAATCTGCATGGCTCATTTGAAACTTCGCAGTGCCCTTTATCCCTTGTTCTCTTTTATGTATAAGCTCATCTTTCTCCCATACAGTTGTAAACCCCAAAGGGTAGGGACTGTATTCGGTTCCTTATTTATATCGTGTAAGACAGTGACTCTCAAACTCATCAGAATCACCTGGGGAGTTTTAAAAACTTGATTCCTCCAGAAACCATAAAGACCAAAGATTTAAAAATATCACCATATTAAAACAGAATGAAGCAAAAACCTTCTGCAAAGCTAAACAAACAAACAAACTCATGAATCAGTCAGAAGAAATTATAAACAAGGGGAAAACAGTATTTGGAACATAGATGGAAGACACACTAATTTCTTTAATTTGCAACAAATGTCTATAAATAAGAAATATACCAACAACTCAATAAATGCTGGGCCAGGAATCTGAACTGGCAGAACATGGAAAAGAAATACCAGTGACCAAGAAACATATGAAGAGCTGCTCATCCTTCCTCAGAAATAAAGAGACGCAAATCAGAACAATGCCAGACCACTTTTCATGAATCTGATTAGCAAAAATTATAAAGTTTCATGATGCCCATTGCTGATGAGAGTATGGAAGCAGATGCCAGTGAATGCAAACTGGGTGGATTTTGGCACCTGTGTGACAAGGTGGGGCAGTGGTTCTCACACCTGCATGAGCTTCTGAATCACATGATGAACTTTTAAAAACATAGATTCTCTGCGCCCCCATCCCATACTGCCATAAGGCACCCACGTGTAACTAAGGGCACAATTTGTGAAGTTCGAAATGGTAATAGAGACCAGACTGGTAAATTTCAACTAAAGGAATTTTGTCAACATACATCAACATTTTTAAAACATGAGTAACCTTTGACCCAGCAATTCTACTGATGGGAGCTGATTCTGAAATTTCCCACAGAAGAGTATCAACGTCGGCAAGAATGGATGCCCACAGCAGCGTTATTTGTATAGCAAACAACCTCAATGTCCATCAATAGGAACCTGGATAAATAAACTGTGGCACATTCTTAGATCTTTTAAAGAGATTTAGTAGGAACTCCATTTGCTGATATAGAGCAGTCTCTGAGTTATGTTGTGCAATGAAAAAATCAAGCAGCAGAGCAGTATAAATGGTGTAATCCATTTTCCACATAACTTTTAAAATGACACACCATATACTTTGGTAAATGCACAAATTCTTTTTCAATGGAAAATCTACAAGAAGCTGATAACAGTGGCAACTTTGAGGGAAGGATGAGAAGAGAGGTTCTTACCTTTCATTCAGTACTGCTTGATTTTCCTACTTTGTGCATTGATTAGTTTTAGTGGAGAACTTCAGTAAGTGTCATCTGAAAGGTGGAGTTATGGGACAATTTTGGTTTCTCCTTTAGAGTTTTCTGTAAAGGATATTCAATAATTGAAGATTCTCAGGCCATATACCAGATACACTAAGTTTGGGTGGAGATGCTGGCATGGGACTCTAGAAATCAGCTTGTCGTGTGATTCTGCTCATCAGTCAGGTTTGAGACTCACTGCAGAAGATTCTGGAAGAAAGATGCTCTCTTCTCTAGCTCAGGGGTTATGAGGATGAGAGGGTGGGGTGGCGGCTGCAGCCCTTTTGTTTCCATGAAAGGAGAACCTGAATGACCTTGTGCAACCTAAGGTCAAAGAAATGCATGGCTGGCAAGTAAACCACAGAGAGGAACTTGTCCCCTGGTACATCAGTAGGCCACAGAATCATGCCTTTCCCGAAGAAGGACGTCCTGCGTCTAGACTTTTCAGTTATGGGGCCAATACATCCTCTTTGTTGTTTAATGCAGCTTGAGTTAGGTCTTTTGTCACATGCAATATTAAGAATCCTAACTGATAGACCTCCACTGAGACAAGCTGAGTATGTCTTTATCTCTTGCAGACTGAAATTGCCTAATTCATAAAGTATTTCATGATGTTTGCAAGATAAACCCTTGTCTGGTGCCTTGGGCTACATCTGATGATTGCCTGCAATATTTCTGCCTCTAGAAATGAACTGTCAAACCAAGAAGTATGTCCTTGGAATGCATCCTCCACATTAGCAAAAGAATTATGTGTTTTGTTTGCTCTTCATCATGTAACTCTTGAATAAATTTGAATGCAACAGATAAAGGGCATAACCAGGAAATATTTCTTGTGATATAACTGATATCTGGGTTTGTTCACTTAATCATTCATTTGACAAACATGTGATGAGGGCTCACCATGAGCCGGATACCTTGCTAGGCGTTGGGTGGGTATACAATGGAGAACAAAGCAGACATGTTCTCTGCCCTCATAGAGGTTGTAAGCTAATGGGAGAGACAGATATTAAACCAATAACCAATAATCACACAAACAAGAAATTTATGCATTTAGATAACTGCATGAAATAAAAGTCCTGGGTCCTATTAGAAAGTGTAACAGGGATTTCTAACCTCTATGAAGAGACACAGGAGAGCTTGACTCAACTTGAGAGACTGAAAAGGCCCATGTAGCCAGCGAAGTGCATGAGGGGCAGTTCTGCAGGAAAAAGGGCTGGAGAGAGAGGCAGGGGCAGAACACAGGTGCCTTGCATCCATGTTAAGGATTTTGTATTTTATCCCAAGTGAGATGAACAACACTGAAGGCAGTGACATGGAGCAGGAGAGTGACATAATCTAGATTCTGTTTTTAAAATTATATCTTTGTCTATTGTGTAGCAAATGGATCAGAGAGGCCAATAGTAGAAACAGCGAGACCAGTTAGTGGGTGTTGCAGAAATCCAGGTGAGAGTTTCTGGGGCTATTTGGATTCAGGTGATGGTGTAGAGTGAAGAGAGTGGAAGAAAGTGGACATATTCTTTTAGGCAGAATCTGGAAGGCAAGGGGAAGGATTGGTTATGTGTATGTTGGCAGGCAGGAGGGAGTGAGGAAGCTGTCCAGGAGAACCACTAGCTTACTGACATGGGCCATTTGACTGACTGGGGAGGGACAATGGGACCTGGGAGTTTTTTTTTTTGTTTTTTTTTTTTAGATGGAGTCTCGCTCTGTCGCCCAGGCTGGAGTGCTGTGGTGTGATCTCGGTTCACTGCAAGCTCCGCCTCCTTGGTTCACGGCATTCTCCTGCCTCAGCCTCCCGAGTAGCTGGGACTACAGGCACCCACCACCACGCCCGGCTAATTTTTTTATATTTTTAGTAGAGACGGGGTTTCACCGTGTTAGCCAGGATGGTTTCGATCTACTGACCTCGTGATCTGCCCGCCTCAGTCTCCCAAAGTGCTAGGATTACAGGCGTGAGCCACCGCACCTGGCCTCATTTTGGTTTTTATTTGTGCAGGCATATCATTTGCCAGGACAGTTAGCAATGCCATCTTCCTGTCACAACTAATTGACCATACCAGCTCCTTATTCAAGATAGGCTTTTCTAAACTTGTCTGGAAGTCACTCCATCGTGGGATAACAAGTCTCGCTCCTCTTTTAGAAGAGCAAGAAAAAAAAAGGTGGGGCAGAACCCAATGCAACATTAGGAAAATTAGGGCAGAGAAATTGGGCATGCAAGATGAGAATGTCTGGAGAATCAGTCCTTCCTTGAGACCCCGACACTTTCTTAGCTTGGGCTCATTACTTCTCACGTTAACCTCTGCACCCTGCAAAGGCCACCTCCTGGAGGCGGTGGGGGGTGGAGGGGGGAATCCTAGAGCCATAGTGCTTTTATTTTCCAATTTTTCAAGATTTGCATTCCTTTGATATATGAATACTAGACACATCTAGGTTTTTAAAAAAATTATTATCTTATTTTCAATGAACTGTAGTAACAGCTGCATAAAATTCTTTTTTGGAAAAAAGGAAGAAAACATACTCATGATTCTATGACCCGAGTACAACAAAGGCTTCTTTTTATAATTTTTATTTTGCGCATAACCTCCCAGTCCTTAGTATATTAATTCAGTTCACCAAATTCTTTTTTTTTTTGAGACAGAGTCTTGCTCTGTCACCCAGGCTGGAGTGCAGTGGCATGACCTCGGCTCACTGCAACATCTGCCTTCCGGGTTCAAGTGATTCTCCTGCCTCAGCCTCCTGAGTAGCTGGGATTACAGGCATGTGCCACCATGCCCAGCTAATTTTTGTATTTTTGGTAGAGATGGGGATTCACCATTTTGGTCAATACCAAATTCTTATTAAGCGCTTACTACATGCCAAGTATTGTTCTCAGCATCAGGGATACAGAAGTGAACAAAACAAACAAAAGTCAAGAAGCATGCATATTTCAAATAGTTATAGTATAATATGCCATCTTCAATTAAATCTTTATGAATTTTAAATGTTATTTACATTTTTCTTAGCTACCATTTAGTGCTTGCATGTTACACTAATATGTTAAGAATATAATGTATTAAAACATTCATCAATGGGAAGCCACAGGCTCTTTGCGAATAGGGACTAGGAATGACGTTTTACCACTGCATCCCCAGGCCCTAGCACAATGCCTGATAGATAGAAGGTGCTTGGCAAATAATAGCTGGAATGGGTCCTTGTTTCTAGTTTGGGAATAGCAATAATGCTGCAGTAATCATCTTTGTATCTGGAGGTTTTGGCTTATGTTGAATTATTTCCCAAAGACAGATCTTTTCAAACTTTCCCACCAAAGTTCTAGTAGCAACAGAAAATGCACATTGGAGGGCTATAAATGGACTATAAAATATACATATATCGAAATATGATTAAAATGATGGGTGTAGAAAAATGTTTGTAACCCACAGCACTGAGTCCTTTCCACTCACTGCTATGTACCCCTGGGGAGACTAACATCCTGATTTGACCTGCACAGCAGGTGTGAGATGCATGCCTGGGAGTGGGGCCTCTCGGCCAAAGGCTATTCATCTTGACAGTTACTGCTGCGCATTACCATATTGCTTCCCTAACATTTTACAGCTATTTCTATGGCTACAGACATCATTGTGTGACCAGACCAGTTTCACCTCAGTATTGCCAGAGCCGGTATTGTTAGGATTTGATTGTGTCTTCTAAAGATGTTGAAGCTTAAACCACCAGAACTTTTCAATGTGACCTTATTTGGAAATAAGGTTTTTGCAGATGACCAAATTAAGATGAGATCATTAGGGTGGGCCCTAATCCAATATGATTGTTGTCCTTACAAAAAAGGGGAAATTTGGGCGCAGAGACAGGTGCACAGACAGGGAGGGCACTACTTGCAGATGAAGGCAGAGATGGGGTGAAGCATCCATAAACCGAGGAGCACAGAGACTGTCCGTGAAGCCCCAGAAGCTGAAGACAGAGACCTGGGGCTGAGGTTGCCTCAGTCCTCAGAAGAAACCAGCCTTGCCCTCACCTTGATCTTGGGCTTCTGGCCTCCAGAATTGTGAGACAATAAATTTCTGTTGTTTAAGCTACTCAGTTTGTGGTATTTTGTTATGGAAGCCCTAGCAAACTAATACAGATGTTTTATAATTTTTTTTACAGTATAAAACTGTATATACTTTTCTTTTACAACCTAGTAGGTATCAAATGACCCCTCAAGCCTGCTTTGTTTTTTATTTCATAACTTGAGAGAACAAACACTTTCCTGTGAAGTTTATTTTCTTATTGAACTTTTCCTTGACTGTGTCTTTCCTGGGGTGAGGTCTATCTCCACTAAGAATGTGCCTGGGTCAGTATGTGCTCATTAAATGAAGAATTAAGAATCCATTAATAGCCGGGCGCGGTGGCTCACGCCTGTAATCCCAGCACTTTGGGAGGCCAAGACGGGCGGATCACGAGGTCAGGAGATCGAGACCATCCTGGTTAACACGATGAAACTCCGTCTCTACTAAAAATACAAAAAAATTAGCCGGGCATGATGGTGAGCGCCTGTAGTCCCAGATACTCCGGAGGCTGAGGCAGGAGAATGGCGTGAACCCAGGAGGCGGAGCTTGCAGTGAGCCAAGATCGCGCCACGGCACTCCAGCCTGGGCGACAGAGCGAGACTCCGTCTCAAAAAAAAAAAAAAAAAGAATCCATTAATAGCCTAATTGAATGTGATTCAATAAAATATGCCTGACCAAAGAAAGTACACTCTCTAATACTAACATTTCCTGTTAGCGCCCGTGATTACTCTGGATTTGCTGAAAAGAGAGCCGGGAGACAGTTCTTCAGAGATCATTACTTTGCCCGCACCATCGAGACAGATCTGTCCGGGAGTGTGAGCTCATTATGTGTCTGTCTTGCCCTAATAGATGGCACAATCCTTTAGGGAAGGTCGGGGAGGGATTTACTCACCTTCTTAATCCCCATCCCAGTAGTGCCTGGCACACAGTGGAGGCTCCATACAAGCTTGAGACGTGAGCATGGGATAGAAAATTGCATCTGCTTCTGAGAATGTGAAAGGGGCTGTCTGAAAACTGACCCTATATTATTAGTTCGGGTACTAATGGTAGCGGCCACAGTAGACAAACCTTCAAGTCTCAGGTTTAGATCTCACTCTCAAAGCCTGATGTGGGTTCGGTGGCTCTCTGCTTTCTTGCAGCTACTCCTCTGTAGAGGATGAGAGAGATGGAGGCCTCCAGGACAGGGAAAGAAAGAGATGGAGGAGCCACACTAGCTCTTAATGACCTCAGCCTGGGTGGAAGCCCGAAGCTGCTGCTCAGATTTCTTTGGCCACACTAGTCATGCAGCCCCAACCTAATATCCGGGGAGGAGGGAGACAGGACAAGAGGTGGAGGAGTATAGGTGAGTGTTGTCTCTGGCACTGTTTTTCTGAACAGCAACTGGCCAGATGAGTGCATTTGTGCAGGTGTAAGGATGTTCACAATGGAAATCTCTTTAAAAGGAGCTTTTTAAAAAAATCAGAGTTTTCATCCAGAAGAGAAAAGTGAAAGATGGTTTGCTTTCGAAATGCCAGAAGTCTCTTGAGAAAACTGGGCCTGGGGTGTCTGGGCAGAGGCTAAGGGTTCCCAATGAGGGGGTTGTTGGAGGTTGGGAGGAGTTGCCTGGTGGTGACCTTGCTTGGCAGGGAGGGACGGCTTCCAGTTCGGAATGTTAGGCTACACTTCCACACCTTCTCAGCACTCAGGCCGAGGATCCTGGATGCATTTCCAATTCCAATGTCTTTTGAAATCTGTCTTTTCTCTCTGAAAGAAATGACTGTTATTGATTAGTAAAAGCTTGCTGTTTTCTCTTAAGGCTCTCAGTCATTTCTAATTATGGCTCCAAACTGGATGTCTTTTTAAAACTCACTTCTTCAGGAGGAGACGTTGTTCTGGACAGCAGCACGGGGTCTGGGTCTTGCTGCACGAGCTCAGCACCAAATTTATCACTGGTTTGCTTCTCCAGCCCCACTGAGCAAGACATCTGTGATCCTTGAGTCTAAAAGTGATAGCAGTGCCCTGTTTCACAATTTTGTCACAAGGCTAAGACTCATACAACTGGAAGTGATGACAATTTCTGCTATTTAAGTGCCTGTTTCATGGATAGCCCAATGCTAATGATTTATATAAATTATTTCTAAACCTTACAAAGTCAGGATTATGATCACACCTACTTTACATGTAAGAAAAATGGAAGCTTTGGGAGGTTAAAGATATAGGCCAGGCACGGTGGCTCACACCTGTAGTCCTAGCACTTTGGGAGGCTGAGGCGGGCAGATAACCTGAGGTCAGGAGTTCAGCCATAGGTAACATGGTGAAACCTCATGGCTACTAAAAATACAAAAAATTGGCCGGGTGTGGTGGTGCGCTCCTGTAATCCCAGCTACTCAGGAGGCTGAGGCAGGAGAATCACTTGAACCCAGGAGGCTGAGGTTGCAGTGAGCCAAGATCGTGCCATTGCACTCAAGCTTGGACAATCAGAAAGAAACTCCATCTCAGAAAAAAAAAAAAAAAGAAGTTGTAACTAGTTCAAAGTTACAGCAAATGATGGAGTCAGTTTCAAATTCGCCGGATACGAATTTGGTTATATGACTGTTAACTTTATAGTCATATACTCATATTTATGTTATATGACTGTTACTTTATAGTGAAGGAATGATTGTTACTTTATGGTCATATACTCATGTTATATGACTGTTACTTTATAGCGAAGGAAGGGGCTTCAGGGACACTGTGGGACCCTCCCAAAGTGACCCAGTTTATTATTGATAAAACAACAACCAAGCCTGGGGCTCATGAATGTCAGTCCAATGTTCACCCACGGCCCCATGTTACCCAGTGCACATTTATGCATGATTCCCTTATCATTAGACAAGAGTAGATTTATGTTCACAGGAGGAAGTCAGGAGCCCTTGGGGGGCAAGTGGGCACTTATCCAGTAGCCTGTGAGTACCTTGACCCCTTTGCATGGAGGCCCAATCCTCACCTGTAAATAGACTCATTGGCTGGAGCCTTGGGACTTGGAGGGCACCTGTGATATTCTGAAATATATGTTTGGTCTTCATCTCCCATTTTCTGATGTATAATTCCTAAAAACCTTAGAATCTCTGGAGTGGTAAGAGTGTCTTTTGTATGCTAGTGAGATGACTGGTGGCTGGGGTCCCCAGGTAGCCTCAGGATGGGGCTGATCACTAGAAAGAGCAAGGCAGGATTAGAGGGTTGGGGCTCTCAGCCATGCCCTCCATCTCTGGGGCAGGGAGGAACTGAATTGATCACCAACTAATGATGTTGTAATCAATCATGTCCATGTAATGAAGTCTCCAGAAAAACCAAGAAGGACTGAATTTAGGGAGCTGCCAGAGAGCTGAACACATGAAGGCTCTAGGGGGATGGTGGCCCAGAGGCTCTGAGCTCTTCCTGCATTGCCTTGCCCTGTGCATCTCTCCACCTGGCTGTTCATCTGTAGCCTTTGTAACATCCTTTAAAATAAATAAGTAAACATAAGTAAAGTGTTTCCCTGGGTCCTGCGAATCACTCTAGCAAATTAGTCAAACCCAAGGAGGGAGTGTTGGGAACCCTGACTTGTAAAATCTATAGCTGGTCCATCGGAAGTTCAGGCCATAACTTGGGCTTGCGATTGGCATCTGAAGTGGGGGCAGTCCTGTGGGACTGAGCCCTCAACCTGTGGGATTAGATGCTTTCTCCAGGTAGATAGGATCAGACTTGAATTGAATTATAGAACACTGGGCTGCTGTCCACTGCAGAACTGATTTTTGTTTTGTGGGGGGAAAAAACTCTACACATCTGGTGTCAGAATTGCATTGAATAGTGAGTGAGAGTAGGGAAAACACTGTTTTTTTCCTATTTTTTGGCGCTCAACATTACATTCTGATGTCCACTTTTTTAAGGTGTTTTGGTTTTAATAAAAAGAGAGCAGCCAGGTGCGGTGGCTCATACCTGTAATCCCAGCACTTTGGGAGGCCAAGGCAGGCGGATCACTTGAGGTCAGGAGTTCAAGACTAGCCTGGCCAACATGGTGAAACCCCATCTCTACTAACAATACAAAAATTTGCTGGGCGTGGTGGCAGGTGCCTGTAATCCCAGCTACTTGGGAGGCGGAGGCAGGAGAATCACTTGAACCTGGGAGGTGGAGGTTGCAGTGAGCCGAGATCGCACCACTGCACTCCAGCTTGGGCAACAGAGCAAGACTCTGTCTCAAAACCATAAAAATAAAAATAAAAGAATAAAAAGAGAGCAAGGGAGGAGAATAGTAAGAAACATTAGAAGAGACATACCTTCATGAGGTGCTATGGACTGAATACTTGTGTCCTGTCCCCTGCCCCGGAATTCAAATGTTGAAATTCTAACCCCCAGTGTGATGGTGTTAGGAGGTGGGGCCTTTGGAGGTGATTAGGTCATGAGGGTGGAGCCTTCATGAATGGGGTTAATGCCTTTATAAAAGGGACCCCAGAGAACTCTCTTGCCCTCTTTCTGCCATATGAGGAGACAAGGAGAAGATGGCTGTTGTATTAGTCCATTTTCAAGTTGCTGATAAAGACATACCCAAGAGTGGTTAATTTATAAAGGAAAGAGGTTTAATTGACTCATGTTCAACATAGCTGGGGAGGCCTTAGGAGACTTACAATCATGGTGGGAGGGAAAGCAAACACATCCTTCTTCACATGGCGGCAGGAAGAAGAACTGCCAAGCAAAGGCAGAAAAGCCTCTTATAAAGCCATCAGATCTCATGAGAACTCACTCACTATCATGAGAACAGCATGGGGGTAACTGCCCCCATGATTCAATTACCTCCCACAGTGTCCCTCCCATGACATGTGGGGATTATGGGAACTACAATTCAAGATGAGATTTGGGTGGGGACACAGCCAAATCATATCAGCTCTCTACAACCCAGAAGAGAGCCCCATGTTGGTGCCCTGATCTCAGACTTCTACCCTCTAGCACGGTGGGAAATAGATTTATGTTGTTTGTAAGCCATCCAGTTTATGGTACTTTGTTATAACAGCCCAAACCTAATAAAACATGGAGTTACCTTCTAGTCAAGTTAGGAATCCTTGACTCAGGTCAAACTTGGACACCCTCACACAGTAGGTACTTTACAGATCTTCGTGAGGGTTAGCATAATGATGAAATGTTAGGCCATTCTGTCACAGATGTGTCCTGTGAAGCAGTCCAGAGCTGTTCTGGTCAGCCCAGCCTTGGCACTTTTTCTCGGCACTCAGCAATCAGAACTCACTCGGTCAGGGCCACAGCCTCAATCTCCATAACAGTAATGTGAGGTGGGCACTGTGTTTAACAGAGTTTCTAACTTACAATAACTCAAATAATATAGATATTTATCACCTAACTTAACAAGAAGCGTGGTGGTAAGGGATTCCACAATTGTGTCAGCAGTTCAACAATGTATTGGTGTCTCTGAGACTCTTCAGGTCACTCACTGTGGCAAGATGACCCCTGCAGGGTTGAGCATCTCACTCGCATGTGAAAACATCCATCTCCCAGGCAAAAGCTGGCCTCCTGTTCCAGCTCACTGGCCAAATCAGGTCACATAACACCCTGGACAAACACCTGGCTGAGGGGAGGAAATTGCTGCAAGGATTCAGGGCAGGCATGATTCATTGCCACAAAGGACCCAGCTCTGAGAGCAAGGGAGGACCATGGCTACCCCAGAGCACCTGTCCACAGGGCCTGCCGCAGGCGCGTTCTCAACATATGCACAGGTTAGTGTGGCTAACAGGGGCAGAGAGGTATGGACACGCAGCCTCGATGCATGGGGGAAGATATAGAGCAACTTTGCTGTGTTGTTTGAGATAATCTTGAAAGATAAGTAGAAGTCTGTCAGGAGGATGTGGAGGGTGTGTGTGTGTATGCATGCACATGTGTGTGGTGTGTAGAAAGAAAGTAAAGGGAGAGGTGATCTAAGCAGAAGGACCTGCTTGTGCAAAGTCATGGCTGCATTCATTTATTACAAGCATGCATGGAGTGGAGTGGCAGAAGGTGAAGCCGAACAGGTGTGTCAAGGCCAAATGATGAAGGGTCTTGCAGATGAGATAGGGGAGGGCCGGGAGCGAAGAAAAGGGGACACAGGAGGTTACCTTATCTCAGTTACCTAGTGCCTACTATGGGCTGCTGCAGGTAGCTGTGTTTCTCACTTAATCCTCCAAGTAACTGAGCGAGATGGTATGTTAGTCAGCTTGTGCTGTGATGACAATAAACATAAGCTAGTAGGTGGGTTTAAACAACAGAAATTTGCTCCTCAGAGTTCTGGAGGCTGGAAGTCTGAGATCAGGGAGCCAGCATAGTTGTATTCTGGTGAGGGCTCTCTTCCTGACTTTCAGGCAGCCAACCTTCTTGCTGTGTCCTCACAAGGTAGGGAGAGAAAAAGAAAAAGAGAAAATTCTCTTCCTCTTCTTATAAAGCCACACTCCTATCAGATTAGGGTGCCACCCTGTGACCTCGTTTAACCTTAATTATCTCCTAGAGCCCCAATCTCCAGAGAGAGTCACACTGTGGATTAGAACTTCAACCTATGAATCTTGGGAGGACACAATTTAGTCCATAGCAGACCAGGATTCCCATTTTATAGGTGAGAAGATTGAGGCTCAGAGAGGCAACTACTTGTCTGAGGCCATTCTGTCGTCACTGGTGGATCTGAGCATCAGGGCTCCATCTGCCCAATGTCAGGGCAGGTGCAGTGGCTGCATGTCAGCACCTGTAACTTCAGCCTTTTTTTGGGGTCCCCAAGATTTGTGGAGGTGCCTCAGGCAAGAGCGTGTCTTTGGTGGTAGTTATGGGGAGTGCGAGACTGGGAGGGTGGGGTTTGAGGCTTTTCAGCCTGGGCTGCCAGGGAGAGCTCTGCCACCAAGCTTCAAGCACATAAACTTCACTTTGACTGCTTTTATGGGTTAGGATTTGGCGTAAAATTCTCTTTGATAGAGTCTGTGGAGGATGGGCCTGGAACGTGATCTGTTGACTTCAGTCAAGGGCCTTCTCCAAGACAGGTCCTGGAGTCCCAGGAGGGTACTGTATTAGTTTCTCAGGGCTGCTTTTCAATATGACAATAAAACAACAGAATTTATTCTCTTACAGCTCTGGAGGCTAGAAGTCTGAAATCAAAGAGTCATTGGCAAAGTTGGTTCCTTCTGGATGCTCTGAGGGAGAATCTTTTCCATGCCCTTCTCTTAACTTCTAGTGGCTCCAGGCATTCCTTGGCTTGTCTCTGCCTTCATGCCCATGTGGCCTTCCCCTGTGGGCTCTCTCCTCCATGTCTCTGTCTCTCAAATCTCTCCTTTCTCTTATAAGGGCACCAGATGACTTCATCTCAAGATCTTCAGCTTAATTACACCTGCAAAAACTCTGTTTCCAAAAAAGGACACATTCACAAATACTGGAGATTAGGACTTGGACATACCTTTTTGGGGGACATGATTCAATCATTGCAATTGGCCAATTCCAGTTTAGCAAATACAAGACGAATGTGGCTGATCCGAAAGGAATATTTACTATTATCTGTCCCCTCTGGCCCTCTATGAAGTCACTGCCTAAAACAATAATTTATCTCTATGACCAAGGATCTCACTGTCACTAGCAAATTCTTCTGACCTCCTGGTTGGGTAGGGATGAATAATATGGCAGCAGAGGAGAGAAGCACATCATGGTGGACTTAGCACATGACACTTTAATTGCAGGTTGGTTCTCTCACCTCCCAAGTCAACCTCCCTCCTGGTATCACACTTGAACATTACCCAGCACCTGGTCCTTACTGAGACAAGAACCCGAAGTGAGAGAACAACAAAGAAATATGATAAAGAGAAATGAAATGTTTAATCGAGTCCCAAATTGCTTTTCTGGATGCATCATCAACTAAAATATGAAATGGAAAGGGCTGTGCTTTTAGGCAGGCTGAGACACGCCTTAAAATACAAAGTGGGCTGCTTAAAGTGAGCAGAAGGAGGACTTGAAAGGCACCCCATGAGGAAGCTCGACCAGTCTTGGCTTCACTTGGCAGGGCCAGTGAGACCACAGGAAGTCCAGTGGCCAGTGACAGGCAGGACATGTGACAGCCCTGTGAACAAAAGTTCTCTGAAAAGGAATTTGGGGCAAAGAGACTTTATTCCAGTGAACAGTTTGCAAACTGGAGAGATGCAGGCTTCCCTGTAAAACAAAAGGGCATTGCAGAGATCAAAGGGACGGTTCAGGTTTTATAGTTGAGAAGTTCCCACCCAGGTTCCTAATCAGGCCCATTTATGCAAATGAAGGATTCATAGTTGTTTAGTTTTGATTGGTTGATGCAGCTGAGTTCTGACTGGCTGATACAGCTGATCCCTGATGGGTCGACATGGTTGAGCCCTGATAAGTTAATAGGTGAGCTCTGATTGGTTTGTGCAGGTGAGCTCTGAGAGTCCCAAAGTTAAACTGCAGTGTGGATTTTTTGGGGAACTCCAAGTACATGTGTGACCTGTAGTCAGCAAATGACTTGATGTAAAAATTAGGCTCAGTTAGTCACATGGAATCCATCTTGAAGAATTGGCTCTTTCAGGTTCACATTTATTCATATTCCCCCTCTCAACTGAAACCTGTTCGCAGACAGCACTGATGATTGAATAGGTTGGTTGCATTCCATCACAGCACCAGGGTGGTTTGCTGTCTACTCCAGGTTCATCTAGTCCTGTGCAGGGATCCTAGTGGCAGGGCAAGTAGCCAACTGAGCAACTAGAGCCATTTACTTATGAGAGGCCCTCAAGTACCTGTTGAGTTTGAATCAAAGTCTCTTGGGTTAAGTTGGTTCCAGTTTCCGTCTGGAGTGAGTTTAAATTATCAAGGTGTTGGGTCAGCATGATTCTGGTGGGACTCTCTTAAAGACATCTGTTAAAACAGGCTAGAACAATTTTAAAGAGGAGCCAAATGCTTAGCCCAAACATGTGAAGGGTCATTAAGACTCACAGGGCAAAAGAAATCCTATATTGGGAGGAGCCAGCTGAAAATACCTGGAAATTGGAAACTTATTCCAGTAAGTCCAGCCAAGAGGCTTTCTGAAGATGTACCTTTCAGAGACTTGGCCAGCTTTAGGATCTTAGATGTCTCTAATTCAACCTGACTAGAAGTATTTACCCACGTGCAGCAGGAAATGTTAGCAACAGCACAAACACCACACTGTGCAACAAGGTGCTAGACTAAAGCAGTGCAGTTGTCTAGGACCACCCAAGTGAGGGGAATCTAGGGAGCTCTGTTGTGCCCTGATGGCTCAGGTGGTGGGTTGGGAAATTCTGTTAATAATGTGAGAAAGGCTTCTGATTATATATGTATCCCAAGCAGGGCCTAATCCAAACCAAGACTCCGGAAGCCCTCCTAACGTAGCTCCTTCACTAGGCTTAACCCCTCCAGGTAAATTGCATCCTTCAGAGTGCCCACAACTATCATCAAAATCTGAGGGGTCACCACCTGTTTGGATTGTGCCCAAAGACTCTCCGGTGGCTCTTGGAGAGCAGGTTGGGTAGCATTGTTAAGGCTCACTGAAAAGATGCTAATTTGGGTAAAAGCCATTTCTGTGGGAAAATCTCCTGGTGAGGATAACTCAAGCATTATTTCCCCCTTTTGGGAGAAAGAAATTTGGGCATGGCAGATTTCTAAGAAGTCCCTTTCCAGGAGGTTTATGGGAGCCAATAGGATAAGCAAAAAGCAATGACTGCTAATGAGGGGTCCCAGCTGGAAGGGAATAGCTACAGATTTAGGAGCTGTCATAGGCCGATTGGTTATCCTGGCCATTTAGATGAATTGAGAACTCTGGGAAGAGAACATTGAAAGCAAGGTAAGTTAAGAATGCACAGTGGAGTCCCAGAGCTCTGACTGGTTTGACTCCAGCTTCAATATCTAATTCCCCTAGTTGGCTAGTTTTTTGTTGTTGTTGTTGTTGTTGTTGTTTTGTTTTTTGTTTTTGAGATGGAGTCTTGCTCTGTCGCCTAGGCTTGAGTACACTGGCACAGTCTTGGCTCACTGCAACCTCCACCTTCCAGGTTCAAGTGATTCTCCTGCCTCAGCCTCCAACTGGGATTATAGGTGCGCACCATCACACACAGCTAATTTTTGTATTTTTAGTAGAGATGGGATTTCACCATGTCGGCCAGGCTGGTCTCGAACTCCTGGCCTCAAGTAATCCACCTGCCTCGGCCTCCCAAAGTGCTGGGATTACAGGCATGAGCCACCACACCCGGCCTGGTTAGTTTTAAGACAGAAAGGGAAATCCTCTGAAGGTCCCCATAGCATCCCTAGTCTTGCTTAGGAGGAGAGGGTTGAGGGACTTTATTGGGATTTAGTTGTAGCCAAATATTGAAGAAAATTAGGAAATCAGGATCTAGTCCAATATACAGGCAGATAACAAGAACTTAAAAATAATTCAAGCCCAGCCTGGCTAACACAGTGAAATCCTGTCTCTACTAAAAATACATAAAAAATTAGCCAGGCGTGGCGGTGCATGCCTGTAGTCCCAGCTACTTGGGAGGCTGAGGCAGGAGAATCGCTTGAACCCTGGAGGCGGAGGTTGCAGCGTCAAAATCGTGCCACTGCACCCCAGCCTGGGCGACAGATGGAGACACCGTCTCAAAAAAAAAAAAAAAAAAAAAAAAAAAATTCACAGGGCTGCAATCTAATCACAGGTGTATTAAAGTTTTCCCCAGATACATAAATTTTTCTTTCCATATTGATCATATAGGAATCTCAAATTTCTTAACTTCCTAAGCCTAAGAAATCAAAGCAAGCCAGGCTTTAGATTTTACTTACAGTCTTTAGGTTCTTGGACCTGCCAGGAAGGGACAATTTTTACTCACTGTAAGGCTGGAAACTCTTTTTTTTTTTTTTGAGAGGGAGTCTTGCTCTGTTGCCCAGGCTGGAGTGCAGTGGCGAGATCTCGGCTCACTGCAAGCTCCGACTCCCGGGTTCACGCCATTTTCCTGCCTCAGCCTCCTGAGTAGCTGAGACTACCGGTGCCTGCCACCACGCCCGCCTAATTTTTTGTATTTTTAGTAGAGATGGGGTTTCACCACGTTAGCCAGGATGGTCTCGATCTCCTGACCTCATGATCCGCCCGCCTTGGCTTCCCAAAGTGCTGGGATTATAGGCGTGAGCCACTGCACCCGGCCCCAAGGCTGGAAACTCTTAAAGGCAGGTGATATGCTTCGGATCTGTGTCCCCATCAAATCACATGTCAAATTGTAATCCCCAGTGGGGCCTGGTGGGAGGTGATTGGATCATAGGGACGCAGTTCTCATGAATGGTTTAGCACCATCTGCTCAGTGCTGTTCTAGTGATGGTGAGTGAGTGAGTTATCAAGACATATGGTGGTTTTAAAAGTGTGTAGTACCTCCCCCCTCTCTCTCTTCCTCCTGCTCTGGCAATGTGACATGCCTACTTCCCCTTTACCTTCCACCATGATGATACGTTTCCAGAGGCCTCCCCAGAAGCTGAGCAGATGGCCAGCATCATGCTTCCTGTATAGCCTGCAGAACTGTGGGCCAATTAAAGTTCTTTTCTTTATAAATTACCCAGTCTCAGGTATTTCTTTATAGCAGTCCAAGAACAGACTAATGCACCAGGCATTTTACTATGCACATTCTTAAGTACAACATTTCAGTCAAAACCCTGGCCATATAACCAACATTTCCAGTTGTGTCCTGCTTATAAAGAGGGAGTGGATTTTTATTAAACTTATGGAAAAAAATAAGACAAATTTTTTTTAATAAGACAAAAAAGATAAACTCACAAGTAGTTTCTGAACTTTGGAGAGATCAAATAGAAAACGCAAATGCTTCCACCTTTGTTCACAAAAGTATACTACTTTACCAAATTATTGCAAACTATAGACATCTTATGGAAAAAAGTTTGTTAAATCTGGAAAATAAAACATTTAAATAAAGAACCAACAATGTTTTAAAATATAAGTCATAAAAACATTATGCTTATCATTACTTAATTTCATGTAATTAATTTTGTTTTGCTTGATTTTGGTTAGCAGATCCATGAAAAGCAATTTGTTGCAATATCTGATTGCAAATGCTCCCAGAGAATAATTTAAAATAATAACTGTGGATGACAAAAATCCATAACAGTCATGGTAAAAAAAAAATCTAATGAGCTTCGGCCGGGCACAGTGGCTCACGCCTGTAATCCTAGCACTTTGGGAGGCCGAGGGGGGCGGATCACGAGGTCAGGAGATGGAGACCATCCTGGCTAACACAGTGAAAACCCGTCTCTACTAAAAATACAAAAATTAGCCTGGCCTGGTGGCAGGCACCTGTAGTCCCAGCTATTCAGGAGGCTGAGGCAGGAGAATGGTGTGAACCCGGGAGTCGGAGCTTGCAGTGAGCCGAGATCTCGCCACTGCACTGCAGCCTGGACAACAGAGTGAGACTCTGTCTCAAAAACAACAACAACAACAAACTAATGAGCATTTACAACTGATAAGGAAATTTAGTTTTTCTGTGGCATACAAAAATTTAAGATAATTTAACTCATCACTGATAATGCATATCACAACGTGTTGGAGTTGTAGAAATCTCATCTAATTTTGGAACATATTAAAAAAAATTTTTTTTGAGACAGGGTCTCCATCTGTCACCCAGGCTGGAGTGTAGTGGCACAAACATGACTCATTACAGCCTTGACCTCTTAGGCTCAAGTGATCCTCCTGCCTCAGCCTCCCATGTAGCAGAGACCACAGGCACACACCACCACACTCAGCGAATTTTTAAACATTTTGTAGAGATGGGGGTCTCATTTTCTTGCCTAGTCTGGTCTTGAACTCCTGGGCTCAAGCAACCTCCTGCCTCGTTCTTCCAAAGTGCTGCAATTACAGGCATAAGCCACTACGCCTGGCTAGAACACATTTTAATAACACGTTTACACAAATGTAACTTAAAGGACATTAAACACCATTTCTTATTTGACAATGATTCCAGTAAGATTTATCAAATAAGCCCGATCATTTGATATCCCCATAAAATGAGAAATTCTTTGATGCTCTCCAGGGGCCCAACTTCAAAATCCTCAAGTTAATTTTAGGTGATAGATAATTTAGGATTTTGATCCTAGAAAAACCTGTCAAAGATGTCAAAAACTTTCAAAGTACTTAAACAGAATCACAGGTCATTGTAAAATAATGGTTGTTTAACTATAGTGATAATCAAAAGACTTCAAAAACAATACAAAAAGTTACATGGATGTAAAAACCTTAAACTTTTTAAAGCTCTGTTATTCTAAGTCATAAAATACTCAATAAAGACAACATACAAAACAGAAAATTATCTTTGTCAAACACATAATATTTGTTTCCTAGGCCAGTTACCTAAAAGGCAATGAAAAGAAAACCTCCTGCAGTGTGATTGCTTCTCCTTACGGGAAGCCCATTAAGATAACCTGGAAGTTACACCTGATAGAAATGGGACTTGAATTTAATCAGGCATAGGAAGAGTGTGTCCAGGGTTATGGCTATGAGTGTACACCATATTATAGAGGAATGTAAACAAGAGAACTAGTACCTTGAGCTGGAGAATATGTTGTTCTTATTAATAGTATAGGGGCATATTTTTTTCCAGTCAGAAGTGCTGCAAGAGCATAGGCACATGGTGTGGGTGCCCTCATGAGGGACACCTCACACAGTCAGGAGGGGTGCAGGGAAATTTCATGCAGAGGAGCTGTCTCAAAGATGGACAGGGGGCCAGGCACGGTGGCTCACATCTGTAATCCCAGCAATTTGGGAGGCTGAGGCAATCTAATCACTTGAGGCCAGGAGTTTGAGACCAGCCTCACCAACATGGTGAAACCCCATCTCTACTAAAAATAGAAAAATTAGCTGGGTGTGGTGGTGGGTGCCTGTAATCCCAGCTACTCAGGTGGCTGAGGTGGGAGAATCGCTTGAACCTGGGAGGCAGAGTCTGCAGTGAGCTGAGATTGTGCCACTGCACTCCAGCTTAGGCATCAGAGTAAGACTCTGTCTCAAAATCAAAAACCAAATACGGTATAGGAAGTTTTCTGGTGAATGTAAATTCAGGCACATTAAGAAAAGCCCAAAGTACAGAATCAGGTTGTACTGGAGAAAACACTGACTTTCTAGACCTTCAAGATACACATTTTATCATCAGGCCATAATGACAGAGTTTGAACCAGAGAAAAGGTTAAAGGAGCTGGTGAAAAGATTGAAGGAGAGGGTTAGCACTCAGCCAAGCAAAAAGATATACTTTTTCAAGGGTAGAAAGAAGGAGAGCTGTATTTCCAATATGAAACTAGGGAAATTAGATGGCTTTCAAGAAGAAATGTGGCAGAATTAGAAACTTTGTAGTTTAAAGGATGGCAGTTAAGGAAATAGATTTCAAAAATAAAATAAAAACCTCTTGCAATTTTACAAAGAACACATAAATATTTTCAGAAAACCTTGTTGCAACACAGGGGATCAAATTTTTAAATTCTACATTAGTACATTTCTAACATCAAAACTCAATCCTTAGAAAGAACTATAAACAATTTTCTTCCAATTGTAGCCAAACTGACCACATTGAACATTCCTTTTACAAACTTTCTTTTCATAAACCTTATCATGATTTACTTAGATCATGTATGACATGCTTGGACTTTCCACTTTGTCCTATGCTTCCTTTTTCTTAAATAACAAGTCATTTTACTGTAGGACAAAAATTTATTGCACAAAACTCTCATACAAAATTATTCTCTTATTATCCTTCCTTTCTAAAAACACATCCTCATTTCCTTATATACTTTGCATATAGAAATGTTTTTCTTATATCTAAATTACAATGGTAACTCTTAGTAACCTTAATTTTTAATAAAAACTGGGAAATAAGTATGCTAAGGTGTCAGATATGTACTATTTGTGGATACACATTTTATAATTTTTAGAAACATAAGCTTTCTAACAGAACAATTTTTAAATGTGGAGCAGGACATTTACTAACAAATCTAAATAGCTTTTGTTTTTCTGAAATAATAAGCCAAAAGTATATGAGCCTAAACTGATATTCAGCAATCAATGTCTTAGCATTAACTTATTTGGAAATAATCTAGATATTTAATGAATATCTGTCATTTAATTTAGCTTAGCAAAACTCTAGGGGAAGAGTTACTAAAGAGATTTGAGAAGCCCTTCCAAGTAAACATATTACAAAACATCCATTACCAAAATTCATTTCCTAAACTTTCATTCCATTTACATACATTTAATTCATTTACTTAATGTATCTAGAAAACTTTGTAAGACACTACAAGAATGTAGCAACTATCCCAAGCTAAATTTTCTATCAACCAATTTTATATTACTCTCTGCCAGGCAAGTATCATAAAAGCAGGAACCCCAAAGTGAAATCCATGCATACTTTGCTGATACCTCAGAAGACACAGCCCCATCAAACCAACAATATTAGACTAGTCCCATCTGCTAGTTGAAAAGCAACTGGGCTTATTTGTTTAATATTCTAGTACTCATTAATTTATAAACCAATTTGGTGTCATGTAGACCAGTGGTCTACAACCTTTTTTGGCACCAGGCACTCGTTTCATGGAAAGCAATTTTTCCACAGATGGGGTGGGAGATGGTTTTGGGATGAAACTGTTCCACCTCAGATCATCAGGCATTAGATTCTCATAAGGAACATGCAACCTAGATCCCTCGCGTGCACAGTTCACAATAGGATTTGTGCTCCTAAGAGAATCTAATGCTGCCTCTGATCTGACAGGAGGTGGAGCTCAGGCTGTAATGCTTGCTTGCCCACTGCTTGCCTCCTGCTGTGTGGCCCAGTTCCTAACAGGCTACAGACCAGTACCAGTATGTGGCCTGGGGGCTGGGAACCCCTGATGTAGACAGTATACAGACATGTATACATATGTGTACATAAAAATGGAGAGAGACACAAATAAAGACCTTACAGCTTTAATTTTAAAATTTTAGCCATGAGTCAGATAAAATCCACTAGTTTAAAAGGACAGTTGAACTCAAACAGTATCTCTATAAAGGGAACAACTGAAGTTTACCTGTCCCACATGGCTGAAGCCCTTACAGAATTTTAGAGAAAACAGAGTAGCAAGCAGAGAGAGAATTCAAGTGTCTCAAGAAGTCTGGGGGTATTAGAGAAGGACCAAAATGGATGCTAAATCTACACAAAATCATAGGAATCATCAGCGGATTCCACAAGGAAATACACAGACAAGTCCAGAGAAAATGTAGAAACTTTTTCAAAATAACAGGTGAAAGAGTGAAAGAGGATGGAGGGAGTGAAGGATAAAGCAGAGGTGGCAAAAAAAGGTGCAGAGGATGGCAGAGTGGCAGGAATGGGGTTAGTGGGAGAGACTTTTTTTTTTTTTTTTGAGATGGAGTCTCACTCTATCACCCAGGCTGGAGTGCAGTGGCACAACCTCGGCTCACTGCAACCTCCACCTTCTCGGTTCAACCGATTCTCCTGCCTCAGCCTCCTGAGTAGCTGGGATTACAGGTATGTGCCACCACGCCCAGCTAATTTTTGTATTATTAGTATTCATGGGGTTTCACCATGTTGGTCAGGTTGGTCTTGAACTCCTCACCTCAGGTGATCCACCTGCCTCGGCTTCCCAAAGTGCTGGGATTACAGGCGTTGAGCCATTGTGCCCAGCCGAAGAGAGATCTTTCAAAGACGTTTAACAGCTTTGGCTTCAGTCTCTTCAGTGCTAATCTGTCTTTCTCCTTCATTAAGATATTCAATTTGGAATTATTTTATCGAAGAAAGGCAATGGTAACCTCTTCATTCCATTTAGAACTTTCAACATGCCAATTGGGCTTCTCATAGTCTCTGGTAAATTCAGTGTCTTCTTTGTTCTAATTGTGTATGCATATAGGCAAGTTTAGGAATTCAAAAGAGCCCCCCCCTTTTTTTTGCCAACAAAGTTTAAGATTATCCTGGGTAATTTTTGTCCAGAGACCTAGCCAATTACAACTCCCTGGAACATAATTTTTGCTCATAATGCCATTAAGTGCATTCACATTGTTGTGCAACCTTCACCACCATCTCCTTCCAGAGCTTTATCTTTCCAAACTGAAACTCTGCACCCATTAAACAATAACTCCCCATTTCCCCCTCTCCCCAGCTCCATCTTCAACAGTCTTCAAATAGCAGGTTGACATAGTGCTTGCTAGGCTTAAGATGAAAGGCATTAGAAGCAGCGGTGTGAAAGCAAGATCATGAGGCAGGTAGAGAAGAAGATCAGGGTTCCCTCCTCACATATTGCTTTCCTCACCGACCCAAAGCATGGCCCTGCTAGCACACCTGCGCCCCATCCCTTGTCAGCTCACACCCCTGTTAGAATTCAGCCATGCCTCTGCTCCTTGGACAGGAATTGTAAAATGGAAGGAAGAAAAGGTGGCCTGTCCTACCATGGTATCTGCCATTGCCTAAGAGAAGAGAAGCATTTTAAAAGTGGAATAACATAGCAACGTATCCCAAGCAATCTTTTTTATCACAGCAGGTCTCACTGTCTGAAATAGCCCATCCATGTAGTTAATGCTTTGGGGAGGAGCTGACAAAGTGCTTTTTTCCACAAAAGCCATTGTCATTTCCATGTCCTCAAATTCAACCCTCACATTCTACCAAAAAGGAAACTGCTATGGGTTGGTGTTACTCAAGTTTCTGATCCATTTAAGTTTCTGCTGTTATCAGAGTGGTTCTGCAGCATCAGAGGATTTAAAAATCTGGACTAGGGCATACAGATGCGGTCCACTTGGGGACCCTCATGGGAATAAATTAAATACAGGTTCTACTGGAAACACAGCCTCTGTGTTCACAAGATGCCTTCAGGTGTGCTGAACAGTCTGACTTGGTTCTTTTTGCCTCATGGGCTTCCCAGGCTGAGAACCTTCATACTCTCTTAATAAAACAAACAAAATGGGAGTGGGTGGGTGCTGAACAAAAGACAGCCATGTTTCCAACAGTGAGAGGGCTCAAACCTTGGTCACAAGTTCCCATCATTGTGTGGAAAGCACTGGGAAGGTGAGAGTCATGCCTCACCCTTCGCGGTAAGCCCAAGGGCCTGGCACTTTGCTACCATGTAGAGTGAAGATGTTTGCCAATGGCTAAGTGAAGAAACAGATCACGCTGCTCCTCCACGAGTGCAGTGTTCAGTGCATTGTGAAATGAATGAAGGCCAGTGTTCATGGCACACCAATTATTCCACAGAATTTTAAATTTCAAAAGCAGAATCCGAGAACAAGGGGATATGGGCTGCTAGTCAGCCCAAGGCTGCCTCATCTGCCATCATCTGTGACTTGGGATTTCCCAGATGCATGCTGTGGATCCCAATGTCTGTATGTGGGGTGGGGTTGGGGGGAAGGTGGGGGCAGGGACCCTAACAGGAGGGACCTCTTGGCCACACCAACTTTGAACATTAAAATGGTTTTTAAAAGATGCCTAGGCTGGGTGTGGTGGCTCATGCCTGTAATTCCAGCACTTTGGGAAGCTGAGGTGGGCTGATCACCTGAGGTCAGGAGTTCAAGACCAGCCTGGACAACCATGGCCAACATGGTGAAACCCCGTCTCTACTAAAAATACAAAAATTAGCCAGGCGCAGTGGTGGGAACCTGTAATCCCAGCTACCTGGGGGGCTGAGGCAGGAGAATCGCTTGAACCCAGGAGGCGGAAGTTGCAGTGAACCAAGATCATGCCACTGCACTCCAGCCTGAGTGACAGCAAGACTCCATCTCGAAAAAAAAAAAAAAGCCTGAAACAGTGAAACTGCATCATGAAGTGGCCCCAAAATCAAAGGAGAATGCAAACTCTATGGAGGTAGATGTTTGGGGGTTTTGTTTACTGCTGTATTCCGAATCTCTAGAACGTCTGGCATATAGTAGATGCTTAAAAATATGATTTTGAATGAATGAATGAGAAGCTCCTGCTATAAGTGCTGGGGTCAGCATTACACAGGAAACTTACATCTTACTACCTTTGAAAAATCTTTAGAAATAGTCACCTCTGTTGAAGTTGTAGATAAGAAAACACAGCATTCAGCCTCTGCAAGGGAAGAAAACACAGTCTGCCTGAGGCCGCCTTCCCTCCCCTACTAGCCCCAATCAAGTCTTCAGATGAGACTGTAGCCCAGCCAATATCTTGTTTGCAACCAAAGAGGGATCCCCTCTCTTTCAGGAGAGACCTTGAGTGTTTCTTGTAATGCCTGTATTGGACACTTTTCATCTTTTTTGATGCTGAGGATTTGAAACCCCTTGATAAGTCTGAAGAATTCCTTGCCATATGGATCTGTGTGGGAGGGACAGTCTGTTTTCTGCCATAGTAACTGAAATAACCAAATGCTTGTTTTCCATAGCAGAGACTGCTAGCTGACCAATAACCCCACTTTCTTTTTTTCCTCCCTGAGGCACACAGCCAGGTTACAGCCTCCGTTGCAGTTGGGCCATGTGACTGAATTCTAACCAATGGCATAGAGCCACCTTCGGGCCTGGCCAATAAAACCTCCCATGCATGGCCGTCTCTCTCCCATTTGCTGGATGTCTCTACCTTGGGCAGCCTTAGGAGCCATATGTTGAAGATGATCCCTTACATCCCTATAAAATGGCATAGATTTGAGGGATTCCCCCACCCTATGGCTGGGCATTCTGTGAGATTCTCAGCCAGGATCAATTTCTGTTGCTTGCAAATAAGAACCCAGACTTATACACTGTCAATACAAAGCATCTGCCTATAAAGAAGTTATTTTATAGGTAAATTCAATTGTTAGCCCAGAATATGGTGATCACTGTAGCTGGTCATAGTTTACACAGCACTTATGGAAATTGTTAATACAACACCATTGGCTGTTGGCTGTGACGTGTGGCCTGGAATTAATTCTGACTTTGAAAAGCCTGTGTATGAGGATAACAGGCCATATATCAAATACTTCAGACTGGCTCCCTGGAGAAGAGAAGGGAAGCAGAGATCAGGGAAGAAAGAGAAAAGTAAAATAATAATTAAAAGGGGAAAAATCTAATTGTAACAATATACAAACGCATAGCTCCTACTATCCATCAGTCATAGGTCTAAGTATTTTTTGTACAATAACCATTTTACCCTTACAACAGGCTTGCAGTGGTAGGCACCATTGCTAACCCTAGTTAACAGAGAGCTGTCGCCAAGGCCACATGGCCACTAAGTGATAGAGCCAGTGTTTGAGAGAAGCAGTTCTTAGTCACAGCTGCACTGACAAGAACCGAGGCATCCGGCTAACTCAACTTTCTCTGCCCTTGAAGTACGATTGAGACAACTAAAAACAACTAAGAAAATAAAATAAAAGCTAGTAATGCTTGGCAGGGCACTTGAAATAATTTGAGTAAGGCACTTAATTTTCCCTCCAGTAGCACCGAGAACCTTGATTTCCTAGGTCATGTCAGGTAAAGAACTTGATTGCAGGAGCTTCTTAAAATGGCCTGAGGCGTTCTGGCTGCCTGACCAATCTGGCTGCAGCCCGAGGCTCTGCCTCAGTTATCTGCAGCACCCACGTTGTCAGAGCCAAGGATCTCTGCAAATTGCCTTTGTTTGTGGGTTGAGCTGACCAAATATGTGGACAGGAAGCCCACCTGAAGGGTATTCGCATGGCTCATCACTTCCCAATGAAAAGGCTGAAAGGGGGAGGTGAGTACCAGGGGCAAGGGGGATCATTTGTGTTGTTGGGAGGAAGAGGAAAATAACTGTTGCCAAGATGCATCAGACCCTGAAGAGTATATTCTTCCTGGGGCTGGCAGAGTGATGATAGTTAGCTGCGGCTTTTAATGAAAATGGCAAAGGAAGAGCTCTGGAGGAAGGAGGGTCTCTATGGACTGTTTCATAAGCATCTAGGGTTAATTGCTGGGATCCAGGCCATGGCATTGGTGTCTGTCCTCCCACCCTTCATTGGCCACTAGACCATTTCCTCTGGGACCATCTGGAGTGGATTTGTCTCCAGGCCTCCTGAAGTGCTGGGCCACAGAGCAGGGAGCTGTCACTCCCCACCCATGGTGGAGGCGCCTGACATTCTACATAGGGGCAGCTTCTCAAAAGACCAATGCCCTTCCAGGTTAAAAGATCTGGGAGCTGGAGGGAGCGATGTTGTCTCTGCTGGGGGCGCAGTTTCCATGTGTGCATTGGAGGCGTTCACACCTGCAGCCTGAGACCTGAGGGTCTCATGGAAGTCCTGCAGGCTTCTTCCCTGCCCACCACACTCCAGAAATCAAGGCTGAACCCTGTAACTTTTCCAAGGCACCCAGCTTTCTGTGGAAGAATCCAGAACTGTTTGTCTGGTACTGTGCTGCTACTCACCGTATCCCATCTATAGCTGCCACGTTACCAGGTACCGGGGACTGGGGACTCCAGGGCAGGGAATTAATTGTCTAAGAGTTGGGCTGTCGAATCAGGCTATGAGGAGGGGCAGCCTAGCTTTGCCACTGAGTCGCATCACCTCTGCCTTAAGCTCTCCGTGCCTCAGTTTCCTTCCAAGGTAACAATAGTCACCACTTCACAGGTGGTTGTGAGCCGCACATGAGTTAATGTAGGGGAAGCCCATGGAGCACAGCACATGTAAGTATGAGGTTAAGTGTTAGTTGTCATGATGACAGTGACCTTTCTGCGTGGCATGCATGCAGGAGTACATGAATAATAATAACACAGATGCTAATAGCCAGCCCCAACCACGTGCTCACTGCACCCCAGCTTCTCTTCATGCGGGAAAGCCTCCTCGCCCCCTCACCTGATTAGCTCCAGCTCATTCTTTGGGCCCCAGCTCACGTGTTGTTGCTAGGCTGGATATGGGCTCTTTCTACTCCCCTTAACACCCTTTTCTTAATTTTACCATGATGCCTCCCGTCCTGCACTGTTGCTGTTTCCTTATCATTGTAGGTAAGCTCCTGGAGTGGGGACCAGGCCTTTTGTGGTTGCATCCCAGCATTTAGCAGTGACCTGACATGCCGGCTTTGCTGAAGGAATCAGAATTTTTCTAGCTCCAGTGCCTCTGTTGTTCCTTCTGGGAACCAGAAGGGGAAGTTGAGCCCTGGCCAGGGGCTGGAGGGGCCTGGCATCCACAGGCTTCCTGCTCCAGATCACAGCCCCACCAGCAGTGGAAGGCCCTGTTGACAGACTCCTATATTGCAGCAGGGGCCTGAGGCCAGTCACCCACCCCATTCCCTGCATCAGACCTAAAGTCATTTAGAGTCAACAAGAAAGCCTGTCCTCCATGGAAGCTTCATGAGATAAGCATATTTCAGGTGTAATTGGGGTTGGTGAGGGGGCAGTTGGGCGTGATAAATAACAATGCCCGCTCAGTCTCATTAAGCTCTCCCTGTGAAACTTGGTGCCCCGCAGAACGGAAAGCACTCCCCAGTGTGGCTCTGAATGGCTCCTATCTTAAAAATTTATTTAACACAAACAGTTACATTAATGCAAAAGGCAAGTCATTGACACTATAAATAACTTAAGCTAAGTCCTGCTGACAGTGGGAAGTCTGACACATGAAATACTGCAATGTTCTCAGCTCTGAATGAGGCAGTGACATTAACATTATCTTCCAGATTCAAAGAAGGGCCACAGGAGCCCAGCAAGCCCCCTGGCAAGGTGGCGTCCTTCCCCACAGACCCATGAGAGAAGCTTTAGAAAAAGGGTGTGGAGGCTGAGCAATGACCCTCCCCCCCACCCGCAAAGATGTCCCCATCCTAACCCCTGGACCTGTGAATATGTCATCCTTCATGGCAAAAGGGACTTTGCAGATATGATTAAATTAAAGACCTTGAGATGGGGCATTAATCTGGATTATCTAGGAGGTCCAGTGTCATCTCAGGGGTCCTTAGAAAAGAAAGGGAGAGGTGGGAAATTCAGAGGGGGAGATGTGAGGATAGAAGCAGAAGTTGGAAAGGGGGAGGTTTGAAGATGCTATGCTGCACTGCTGGCTTTGCAGATGGAGGAAGGTGCCATGAGCCAAGGAATGCAGGTGGAAAAGGCAGATAAATATGTCCTTTTCTAAGGCCTGCAGATGGAACACAGCCCCACTGACTTTTTGATTTTAGAACTTCTTTTTATTTTTTGAGACGGAGTCTCGCTCTGTCGCCCAGGCTGGAGTGCAATGGTGCAATCTCGGCTCATTGCAACCTCCGCCTCCAGGGCTCAAGCGATTCTCCTGCCTCAGCCTCCCAAGTAGCTGGGTAATTTTTGTATGTTTAGTAGAGATGGGGTTTCATCATGTTGGCCAGGCTGGTCTCGAATTTCTCACCTGAGGTGATCCACCCACCTTAGCCTCCCAAAGTGCTAGGATTACAGGCGTGAGCCACTGTGCCTGGCTGATTTTAGAACTTCTGAGCTCCAGAACCGTGAGATGCTTTTATGTTGTTCTAAGCCACTGACTTTGTGGTGGTTTCCTACAGCAGCATAGGAAATTCATGCAGTAGGCAATGTCTCTAAAATGCTTCCAACTCAAACCTCTCTTCATTGTGCAGTCCTTTCCCACTTCTTCCTTGGTTTCTGGAGCAGGGTTGTGGCTGGGGGGGATGGTTTAGGAGGAGGTGATGACAACCTCAGTGCCTGCCACCCACCCACCCATATGTGACGAAGTTGCACTGCCTGGCAAAACTTTCAACAGCAGCCATTGTTTGTCTTATTTTGGTTTTGTCGGGGGAGAAGCCTTATTTCTTAACACTTTTGCATTAAAAATACTCCTGCATGATTCCTGTCCCCCGTCCTCCCCTACCCAGCCCCTGTTGTTGGTTGTTCTGTCTGGTGACACCCTAGCTCCCCTCCCCTTACACCTGGGCCACCAGCCTTTTCCAAATGTGGGAGGTCACATCTGTCAGTTGCACTAGGGTGGAGTCTTGGTGCTGCCCGGTGGAGGTGACTGGCTCAGAGATGCTAACTGTCCCTCTGCCTCCAGCAGCCTCCCTCCACCAGGACTGCTCAAAATTTAATGTTGCCAAGTAAACCTGCAGATTTTCTTAAAACACAGATTACATGCAGTGGTCTGGGGTGGGGCTGAGAGCCTGCATTTCTAACAAGCTTCAGAGGGTGCCCACGATGCTGAGTCTGGGCCACAGGCGGAGTAGGAAGGACACAGAGGGCTGAGGTTCAATGTATGCAGGCCTGGCATCTGTTCACATGGGCACATGGCTTTACTTGAATCTTGCTACTCGAAGTGTGGTCCCCAAAGAGGCAGCATTGGCATATCCTGAAAACTTGTTAGAAATGCAGTCTCCCAGACCCCATCCCTCCGACCTGTTGAACCAGAACCTACAGTTTTACAAGATCCCCAGGCGATTCCTATGCGCTGAACTTGGCGAGGCACTGCCCTAGAGCCTGTTTCTCAGCCTTTGGCATGCAGCAGAAACGTGTGGAGAGCTTGTTAAAAGATATTGCGGGGCCCCACTCTCTGAATTTATGTTTCGCTTTACCATGAACGGGTCCCAGATATTTGTATTTCTAACAAGTTCCCAGGTGATGCTGATGCAGCCGGCCCGAGGGCCCCACAGTGAGAACCACTGCCTCAGAGTAAGACCCTAGCTCGAGACGGGTGGCCAACACATCCCAACCAGAAGTTCTAGAATGGGCCGCAGGGACACATTTGCTCCAGCTTTGAATTCTGAGATCTGCCCATTTTCTTTTATGCCGATTTTTTGGCAGTTTCATATAAATAGCAAATGCACTTTCCTTTTATGGATTTTTTTTTTTTTTAATGAGCAACAGGTGCTTGCTGCAGCTCTGCATGCAACTGTTTGACCTTGACAAGAAATTCTATGTCTCTAGGCCTTCATTTCTTCATCAAGAAAATGAGGAGGTTAAATGAGGATCATAAAATTCTGTGTTTTAGGGCCTACTTTTGATATCTCAGGTGAAAACAGAAGCTTAAAATTACTGAATCTTGGCTTTTTCATTAATTCTTGGTCATATCGATGATTTATTGAAGTCAGGAATGCAATCCTCAACTATAAGTGATAGATGGGATAATAAAATCCTTTTTTGCCCCAGTTTTATTTATTGTCAAAACAATATTATAAAAGAGTGAAGACAATCTGAGAGATTAAAAATTTTATTCCACTCTAACACAACAGCTGTTTTCATTTTGCTGGGTTGCCTTCACGTTGCGGGTAATCTTAGAGCTGCCGTACATTTGTATGCTGCATCTTAGTGTTTGGCCGTAAACATGCCACCAGCAATATATAAATAAATTAGCTTCACTATGAAGTCACTACCATTGGCATTTAGCATTGTTTGGCTAATGTGACAAATGCAATTGGTACCTCATTGATGTTTTCAGTTGTAATGTTTTATTATTAGAGATGTTGACCATTTTTTTCATGTGTTTGTTTACTGTATGCATTTCACTGAGTTTCCTTATCTGAGGATTGTCTGTTGATGAGGAGGCCATTGAAAAACACCCAGCACTAGGCCTGGCAGCCAATAACAATCTCAACACAGTAGTTTGCCATCTTCCTGAGCCTCATTTCTTCCTCTGGGAAATAGTAAGGCAGTGGGAAGGTTGGATGAGATAGTTTGTGACAAGGGTCTAGCACTGTGTCTGGCATCTAGAAAGGGTGGTTTCTAGTGTTCTTTGCCCATCTGCCAGGGTTTGATGTTCTAAATTTAATGGATATCCACTTTAATAGTGACATTTCATGAACACATGGGGAAAAAGTGGTGTCTTGTTGAATTCAGTAGCCCAGTCTTCTGAATTTGCAAAATGAGGATCATAATATATCTACTCACTGAATTGTGATGATTAAAGATGATGATACTTGTAAAGCACTTAGCCTTGTGCCTGGCACACAGGAAACCTTCCATGAATGTTAGCTTTATTATATGCTTTGTCACATCTATAACCAAAGAGATTATTATTTTTAATTTTAATGATCTTTACCAGGTTGCGTTCCAAAAATGTAAAGTGGATCTTTTTTTTGAGACGGAGTCTCGCTCTGTCGCCCAGGCTGGAGTGCAGTGGCACGATCTCGGCTCACTGCAAGCTCCACCTCCCAGGTTCATGCCATTCTCCTGCCTCAGCCTCCCAAGTAGCTGGGACTACAGGCGCCCGCCACCGCGCCCGGCTAACTTTTTGTATTTTTAGTAGAGACAGGGTTTCACCGCGTTAGCCAGGATGGTCTTGATCTCCTGACCTCATGATCCGCCCGCCTCAGCCTCCCAAAGTGCTGGGATTACAGGCGTGAGCCACCGCGCCCGGCCCAAGTGGATCTTATTTAAATTTAGAAGAATATTCTGAACTTTGAATGGAAAGACTTAGTTGCATTTTGAACGTCTCAAGCAACACAGTGTACTATACTTGTTTCTGAAGCTCTCGTTTAAAGAAACAAGGAAAAAGCATTGTGAAATAAAGGCATTTGCATAGTATCAAGCAGAAATAACTATGGTCAAGGGGAAAGCATCTTTTTAAAATCCCTATTTGTTGGTGGTAAATACTGCTTTGCAGATATATGAACAGAATCTCTTGAGGGAATTTCACTCAACATTACAAAAAAGATTTACCAGGGATCTTGGATTAACCATGAAGGATTTAAAATTGAAGTCATGTATACATACATATTTTTTATATGTGCCTGAAAATAGGGGTCCCTAAGGAGGAGACTTCTCATTTCCTATAACACAGCAAATCAATAACAACACCTGTGTGTCTAAAGCGCTTTATGGTCTGCAAGGCATTTTCTTATACATTTTCCAGTTTGATTCTCACAATGATCCATGAGGGACAGGAAGCAGGTTTAATAATTCTAATGTTAGAGATGGGAACACTGACCTACACAGAATTTCTGGCTTGTTCAAGATCCCATGGCTAGTAGCAGAGCCAGGTCTCTCTGTAGATCCATGGGCTCCAGAGGTGGGTCTGTGCTCACCACATTGCAACTAGCTCCACCAAAACTCATTGGCTATAACAACCAATGTGTCATATGTTCATAACACAAACATTAGTCAAACACACCCAGATCAATGTAGGTGTGGAAAGAGTATTTTTGAACCCCTAAACGTAATTCCCAATCCATTTTCAAAAGACAAGCCACGCCAGCAAAGGCAAGAATGCACAAAGTGCCATTGAAGATGATAAGACTGCCACCCGGCCCACTTCCACCTGGAGCTACACTGTGATTCATTTGGCCCTGTCACAGTGCACATTCCTTTGTTTTCAGGAACTTAGAGATCTCTTAAGTAAGCACAGGGCGTGTTTGTTAAAGATGCTGATATGGTAAAAGAACAGTACACAAATCCGCGCCCTGGGAGGACGTCCCACAGGTGAGGACTTGCAAGGTCTCCAACTGGATTCCCTTCTTATAGAGCCAGCGGAATGGGCCTTGGAAAGTCACGTTACTGATATGGAGAAAGGACATGCCAGGCACTATTCCCTCCTCCCTGCCATAGTTGTTGTTTATGAAGTTTCTTCTGGGCACATGACCTAGAGTAACCCCATGAAACTAGCACTGAAGCTTCCAGATGATGTGATAAGATTACAAATGCTGGCTGCTTCAGGCAAGGTTAGACAAATAGCCTTCTTAGATATACATGGTAAATACTGATAATTGTGTGTTCACGTATGTTTTATGTCATAGGCAGAGTTCATTCCTGCTGCAGAGTTGTCCTTGGCTAGAAAGATACCATTGGCCACTCTCTGTTGTTGCTGCTGCTTTTCTCCTCCCATATGCACTGGGGTATCTAAAAACCTCTGGACTGTGGGTCAAGAGACTGGGTGGGAGACAGGTTCCAATGCTCATAGTCATGTGTTCATGGACAAGGCAGTTTCCATCTCCCAGCTCTGCTTCCTTAACAGTGAAGTGGAGACAGCCATGTTTATTCTTCCTACACAGGTAAGTGGGGCAAAGGTGGTAATGAGTGTGAAAGAGTGTTGACAATCCGAAGGAACTAATTTCTTTTCTGGAAATTGTTTTCATTTGATGTTTTTCAAATTGTAAACATATGACATATTAGTTGTTATAGGCAAAACAGTTCAAAGACATATAGAGAAAATTCTCACCATTATTAACTTCTAATCTTACCTTCCGGAGATATCCAAAGTCTACACACAACTGTTCACGATGCTCATACAAGCACATGCAGGCAAATATACACATAAACTGGGCTTTGGGTTTATTTCTTTTTACTGAAACAGGATCGTACTATTGTAGGAGTTATTAAGAAATTATTTTAGGCAGATAGAGAGGAAAAAGAGTCCTTGAAAAATTTTCATTTTTAAAGCAGCTCTTAGAGCCAGGCTGGCAACCTTTGATATGCAAATGCAGGATATTAGAAACTGGGTCTACCCAAACATGGCGATTCCCCTGGCCTTCTTACCCTTGCCCCACATGTTCCTGGCATCATGGCCGCCCCCACATATCCCTACCTGTGTAGAACATCATGGCGCCCTGCATGCATATTAAAAGGCTAGGGTGGGAGGGCCAGCTTTTCCGCAGGCTACATGAATGACATGCCTGGTCAAACCAATCCCCTGAGCCCTGTGCAAATCAGACACCGCCTTCTCCAGCCTCTATATATACCTGGCTGGTTTCCACGCTACTTGGGGTTCTCTCTCTCGGCTTTGGAGCCCCCATCCCTCTGTCTCTGTACAGGGGAGCTTCTTCCTTCTTTCTTGCCTATTAAATTCTCTGCTCCTTAAAACCACTCCACGTGTGTCCTTGTTGTTTCATCTAATTCAACGTGAGACAAGAGCCCTGGTGTTCCTCCACTCATCAGAGCCATATCATTACCAAACACATGGCTCTGCAACGTGCTTTATTATTTTATGATTAAGCACAAACATTTCTACATGTTTGTGGATTTTAAACTTAGTTTTGTTTCCTTAATTTCTTTATACACACACACACACACCTGTGGAATCATATGGATTCCAGTTACATATGGAATCGTTTAAAAAAAAAACTTTCCCTCCCTTCCCCAACTACCCCTAATCCCATAATCCCATTACCCTTTCCTATGTCTCTTTCATACTTTCCTCCATGTTCATATAATCTATAAAATACTTACACACATATACATTTCTGCAAAGTTTTTTAAAAATTTGTTTCAAAAATGCAATGGGACACAACTATTCTTTTTTTTTTTTTTTTTTAATGCTTAACTTATTTATTTATTGCATTTTACTTTTAAAGAGTTGGTCTTTTCTGTCTAAATAAAGAAAAAAGTTTAAAAGCATCAAATAAGAGTCTTGGAAGGTTGAGGGTAGGGGATTGTTCCCTACCCACACTGGGAAGGGGGAGGGAGGTAGAGAATGAGGTGTTTTTTTTGTTTTGTTTTGTTTTGTTTTGTTTGGGTTTTTTTTGTTTTTGTTTTGTTTTGTTTTTTTTTTGTTTTTTTTTTTTCTTTTTTATTGATCATTCTTGGGTGTTTCTCGCAGAGGGGGATTTGGCAGGGTCACAGGACAATAGTGGAGGGAAGGTCAGCAGATAAACAAGTGAACAAAGTTCTCTGGTTTTCCTAGGCAGAGGACCCTGTGGCCTTCCGCAGTGTTTGTGTCCCTGGGTACTTGAGATTAGGGAGTGGTGATGACTCTTAACGAACATGCTGCCTTCAAGCATCTGTTTAACAAAGCACATCTTGCACCGCCCTTAATCCATTCAACCCTGAGTGGATACAGCACATGTTTCAGAGAGCACAGGGTTGGGGGTAAGGTCACAGATCAACAGGATCCCAAGGCAGAAGAATTTTTCTTAGTACAGAACAAAATGAAAAGTCTCCCATGTCTACCTCTTTCTACACAGACACGGCAACCATCCGATTTCTCAATCTTTTCCCCACCTTTCCCCCCTTTCTATTCCACAAAACCGCCATTGTCTTCATGGCCCGTTCTCAATGAGCTGTTGAGTACACCTCCCAGATGGGGTGGTGGCCGGGCAGAGGAGCTCCTCACTTCCCAGTAGGGGCGGCCGGGCAGAAGCGCCCCTCACCTCCCGGACGGGGCGGCTGGCTGGGCGGGGGGCTGACCCCCCCCACCTCCCTCCCGGATGGGGCAGCTGGCCGGGCGGGGGGCTGACCCCCCACCTCCCTCCCGGACAGGGCGGCTGGCCAGGCAGAGGGGCTCCTCACTTCCCAGTAGGGGCGGCCGGGCAGAGGCGCCCCTCAATTCCCCGACTGGGCGGCTGGCCCGGTGGGGGGCTGACCCCCCCACCTCCCTCCCGGACGGGGCGGCTGGCCGGGCAGAGGGGCTCCTCACTTCCCGGTAGGGGTGGCCGGGCAGAGGCACCCCTCACCTCCCGGACAGGGCGGCTGGCCGGGCGGGGGGCTGATCCCCCCACCTCCCTCCCGGACAGGGCGGCTGGCCGGGCGGGGGGCTGACCCCCCCACCTCCCTCCCGGATGGGGCGGCTGGCCGGGTGGGGGGCTGACCCCCCCACCTCCCTCCCGGACAGGGCGGCTGGCCAGGCAGAGGGGCTCCTCACTTCCCAGTAGGGGCGGCCGGGCAGAGGCGCCCCTCAATTCCCCGACTGGGCGGCTGGCCCGGTGGGGGGCTGACCCCCCCACCTCCCTCCCGGACGGGGCGGCTGGCCGGGCAGAGGGGCTCCTCACTTCCCGGTAGGGGTGGCCGGGCAGAGGCACCCCTCACCTCCCGGACAGGGCGGCTGGCCGGGCGGGGGGCTGATCCCCCCACCTCCCTCCCGGACAGGGCGGCTGGCCGGGCGGGGGGCTGACCCCCCCACCTCCCTCCCGGATGGGGCGGCTGGCCGGGTGGGGGGCTGACCCCCCCACCTCCCTCCCGGACAGGGCGGCTGGCCAGGCAGAGGGGCTCCTCACTTCCCAGTAGGGGCGGCCGGGCAGAGGCGCCCCTCAATTCCCCGACTGGGCGGCTGGCCCGGTGGGGGGCTGACCCCCCCACCTCCCTCCCGGACGGGGCGGCTGGCCGGGCAGAGGGGCTCCTCACTTCCCGGTAAGGGTGGCCGGGCAGAGGCACCCCTCACCTCCCGGACAGGGCGGCTGGCCGGGCGGGGGGCTGATCCCCCCACCTCCCTCCCGGACAGGGCGGCTGGCCGGGCGGGGGGCTGACCCCCCCACCTCCCTCCCGGACGGGGCGGCTGGCCGGGCGGGGGGCTGACCCCCCCACCTCCCTCCCGGACGGGGCGGCTGGCCGGGCAGAGGGGCTCCTCACTTCCCAGTAGGGGCGGCCGGGCAGAGGCACCCCTCGCCTCCCGGACGGGGCGGCTGGCCGGGCGGGGGGCTGACCCCCCCCACCCCCCTCCCAGACGAGGAGGGAGGACGCTCCTCACTTCTCAGACGGGGTGGCTGCCGGGCAGAGGGGCTCCTCACTTCTCAGACGGGGCGGTTGCCAGGCAGAGGGTCTCCTCACTTCTCAGACAGGGCGGCCGGGCAGAGACGCTCCTCACATCCTGGACGGGGCGGCAGGGCAGAGGTGCTCCCCACATCTCAGACGATGGGCGGCCGGGCAGAGACGCTCCTCACTTCCCAGATGTGATGGCGGCCAGGAAGAGGTGCTCCTCACTTCCTAGATGGGATGGCGGCCGGGCAGAGACGCTCCTCACTTTCCAGACTGGGCAGCCAGGCAGAGGGGCTCCTCACATCCCAGACGATGGGTGGTCAGGCGGAGACGCTCCTCACTTCCCAGACGGGGTGGCTGCCAGGCAGAGGCTGCAATCTCGGCACTTAGGGAGGCCAAGGCAGGCGGCTGGGAGGTGGTTGTAGCGAGCCGAGATCACGCCACTGCACTCCAGCCTGGGCGCCATTGAGCACTGAGTTAATGAAACTCCGTCTGCAATCCCGGCACCTCGGGAGGCCGAGGCTGGCGGATCACTGGCGGTTAGGAGCTGGAGACCAGCCCAGCCGACACATCGAAACCCCGTCTCCACCAAAAAAATACGAAAACCAGTCAGGCGTGGCGGCGCGCGCCTGCAATCGCAGGCACTCGGCAGGCTGAGGCAGGAGAATCGGGCAGGGAGGTTGCAGTGAGCTGAGATGGCAGCAGTACCGTCCAGCTTCGGCTCGGCATCAGAGGGAGACCGTGGAAAGAGGGGAGAGGGGAGAGGGGAGAGGGGAGAGGGGGGAGGGGGGAGGGGGGAGGGGAGAGGGGAGAGGGAGCTCTATCTACCACACAGTCTTGGGTGCAAAGTCCTCGCTGAATCTCGAGAATGACACAACTATTCTTATATCAATCAATGAAACCTAATGAAAACACCTATAATTTAACTGGATTGGTGCATGATTTTTAATGCCTATTATTTTATGGGGTGAAGGTAGTTTTGTCTGGTAAAGATATAACCCCAGCTCTCTCAGGGAAAGCCCTGACTGCTAGTGTTTGCTGATATCCGTGCCCTAAATATTCCCACCATGGCTCATTTCAAGCTACCAATGTGACGGCTGGGTGGAGCCGAGTTGAGAAGAGTTCTGTGCAGGATCTCTGGAGACAGCTCCAGCAAACTACTGGGAGGAAGTTCCATAATGAATTCAGGTTCTCTCTACTGATGGACATTCACTTTGTTTCCAGACTTTCTTCCTCCACTACAAAGAGTGATATATTACAGCAACCTTATAGCTACATTCTTCAAACTGATTCTTTTATTTCTAACAGCTAGATTCCCCAGGAGTGAGACTGTCGATTCATAAAGAATGCAGATTAAAAAAATTAGTAAGTGCTGCCAGATGGTTTTCCAAACAGCTTTCTTAAAAGGCTGTATACAGTTCAGATTTCTTTTTTTTTTTTTGAGATGGAGTTCCACTCTGTCACCCGGGCTGGAGTGCAGTGGCGCAATCTCGGCTCACTACAACCTCCGACTCCTGGGTTCAAGTGATTCTCTTGCCTCAGCGTCCCGAGTAGCTGGGATTACAGGTGCACGCCACCATGCCTGGCAAATTTTTTTGTATTTTTTGTAGAGATGGGGTTTCGCCATGTTGACCAGACTGGTCTCAGACTCCTGACCTCAGCTGATCAGCCCGCCTCAGCCTCCCAAAGTGCTGGAATTACAGGTGTGAGCCACTGTGCCTGGCCGTCATGTCTGCATCTTACTGCATCTTATTTTCCCACCACTCTGTAATTCAGATCTGTACCAGTAATGTAAGAGGGCACTCTTTTCCCTGGCATTTCTGAGAGCAGCTGGTATTAGATTTCTTTCATAATTTTTGTCAGTCTATGGATTTAAAGTGGGAACTCATTATTTATTGTAACTTATTTTCTGTTTCCCTGATCTCAATCACATCTAAACTTCATGTTTTTGGTCATTTGGATTTGGCAGTTTAGATCCGTCAAAAGACAACATTACAACAAATGTAAAGATCTCATTTGGCTTCATTTGCAATTCTAGAATTGGGCAATACCTCACTCCATAAAACAAAATAATGTTCCAATGAATTGAGCAGAGGAGATTGGCTTTAGAGAGAGTAAAAGGGCTGAATAGAGCAGAAACAGAGAACAAAAAGCAGATTGGCCACTTCAAAGTTACTTTTCTTTTACAATGGTGACAGAGAGACAAAACAATAGAAAGATAATTCATTGGTTAACACCAGATTACTTCCGGTTAAGAATTAAAGCAGAAAGAAAGCCATTATTATGCCAACTGAAGGTTGGAATTGACCTGTTTGGGGAACTGGCTGCTACCTCTCCCTCCTAATTTCTTGGAAGGTCAGAGAACAACTTATTGTTTTACTTGGGTCACATGGGACATTAGCATGAGTGACTCTATTTGGATTTTTAGTCTGGTCTGGTGGGGCCTAGTGCAGGAGCTTAGTCCTAAACAGTGCCCTCCTATACTTGTTACTTAACAGTTCCTCTTTTGGTTAAGTGCTCACCTAGGCGAGAATCTGACCAAAACACAGGACACTGGTGCTGCTCTCAGTTACCATCATTCTGGGTTTCCAGTCTCAACACACCCTTCATAGGCTGCAGTGTCCTCATGATCGTACATCTCTCTGCGTTTCTGTCACTTAGATGAAGAAAGAATATTTGATGTTCGACAGATGTTTGTATACAAACATTTAAAACTTTTTGAGAGGATGCAGCGCACCAGGGAGACTACTTTTATAACTATTAGGAGGATATTATGATTACCAGGTTGTACCAAGTGTTTGGAGTATGCTGCCTAGGCAGAGTCCCCATGAACTGAACCAGCCACAATTGAATAAATCAAGGATTGAGCCAGAGAGGGAATCTACCCATTTTAACCAAGTCGCCTGTCTGTTAACTTTTTGCAACTGAGTCACAATACCCAATGTATTCATCTGTGTACAAGAAAAATTGTCAGCAACTACACAGATTTCTCCCTGTTTAGTTAGTAGGTAGCAGTTTTATCATCTAGCACCCCAGGAAAGGCTTAAATTAGAGCAGAGAGTGAGTGTTAACTCTATAAAAAACACCACTATAATTTGAACAAACAGTTGTGTTAGGGATGTTGCTGAAGTACCCATTACATGAACTAAAGGATCTCTTAGGTCCTGTAAAGATTTGGGTTTAACCTGACATATCCGCTACTCTTCCAAGTTACTCACCGATCCACCAAAAACCACTGATCTTGAAATCCTAACTACAGTGTCATCCTGCCAAATGAATGAAGCGGGCATAGGTGAGAAAACTTTGAGAGGGGTAAGAGCCTTATTACACCGGGGGTTTTGCTCCAGCAATCGTGGGAAAAGCTGTCCACAGAATGAAGTCAGCAGCTTCTCATTCTGGTTTGTAGTTTGAATGTCTTTGGTTGAACTGTCTTATGGCATTTGACGTTTCTGTGAACACTCTGTGTAGGCCCACACATCAGGCATGAAACTTAGCCCTTGAAATTTACATTAAGTTGTCCAGCTTATAGGGCTTCAGAAACACAGTGGTTCCCATTCTTCATGGGGAGCTGTACCCAGATATTAGAGAAAACTAGAATTCATAATCCAGTCTGGTCTCCAGGTAGATAATGAAAAATTGAAAACAATAAGCACGGCTACTATCTAATAACAGGTGTACTAACGTTTTCTTTTTAAAAATAAATTTTTTATCCACAATCATCTCATTTCTACCAAGGATAATCATGGTAAGACAAATAGGTTTGTAAAATAAGTTTATTCTCCAACTTGGCCTAGTTATTTGCATAAGTGCACCAAGGATAACCACATTGGCTTCTTTTAAATTCGCTTTGCTAGAAATTTTGATAAGGAATCTCAGATTGGACTTTTAAAACCTCTCAGTGCTAGGAGGCCAAACCAAGGCAAACATCATCCTTTACCTGTAATATCTAATAGCTTGAGGTTCCTGGGCCTGCCAGGAAGTGACAACTTTTTACGCCTTCACTGTAAGGCTAGAAACACTTGAAACCAGGCATTCTATGCATCTTCTCAAATACGACATTCCAACCAAAGCCCTAGTAGTATAACCAGTGTTTCCAATTGTATCCTGCTATAAAGAAAGCAATTCTTAATGAACTCATGCAAATAACCATGTTGCCATAAAAATAAGAATACTCAGGTATACTTTCCAAATTTTGGAGGGATCATGTAGGGAGGAAAAGCAAATATCTCAATTTTTGTTTACCAATGTATACTTCACCAAATTCTTGTAAACTGTAGATAGCTTTAAAGAAAAATAAAGTTGTTTTTTTTTTAAAAAATCTGGAAGACAAAACATTGAAAGAACCAGAAATGTTTCAAATAAAAAGCTATAAAAACCGTAATTCTTTTTTATCAGTTTATTCTATCTCATGTAATTAATTTTTGGTCTGTTTGATCTTGGTTGGTAGTTTCACAAACCCATCAATTATTTCATTAGTTTTAGAAATTCTTACAAGCCCAATGGTATCTCAAAATTATCAGAAACCTGTACTTGTCAGAATTCTTTTCATCCTTTCCATGAAATTCCTTGAAGACCAAAAGCTTTAGAATTATAGTTGCTTGCAAAGAGCTTTCAGAAAAAGTATCAGAATAAACCAATTTAACTATGGACAACAAGACTTAAAATGGTTAAAAAATCTCATCAGGTTTTAAACCACAATTCTCATTATGAGAGTTCATAATGATGCAATTGACAGGGAAATTTGTTATTTCCGTGGTGTACAACATTTTAGCATAATAATCAACATTATGACTGATAACACTTATGCCAAGACATATTTTGGAACACATGTTAGTAACATACCCATATATATACAACTCAAAGAAAATTAAACATCATTTCTTATTTTGATATTTCCTGTGTAATTTATCAAATAAGCCCAACGGGTGTAATATCTGTTTTATAGACACTTTCAGATGTTCCAGGGCCCTCTGGGGTATCCCAAAATTAATTCAAGGTCAAAAATACTTAATTTAAAAACTTTAAAATCTGATTTCAGAAAGTGTCAAAATAAAGGTTCAAATTATTTGATCAAAAACAGGATCATAGGCCACTGTGAAATACCAGTCAAGCCTTTAACCAGAGTGATATTAAAAGACTTCGAAAGAAGTTACATATTTGCAAAACAACAACAACAACAACAGACCTTTAACTCAGTTTTCTTAAGTAATCAAAGACTTGATGAAGACAGTGTAGAGCACAGGAAATTATTTTGATAAAACACAAAAATCTCCCTTTCCCCTACTCACTGGTTCCTTTCTGCCTTGTTTCTATTTCCTTCCTATATCTATGTTTTGAAACAACATTAAAATAATCTCTGAATTAGACGAAATTATTCTTTTCTTCAAAAAAACTCAAACTATGGCGTATCCTTATGCTTTCTTTATAACTTTCCTCAAAAAACATATCACTTTCCTTGTATGCTTGGCATACGGAATTGTTTCCCTATTTTTAGTAATTTTAATTGCATATATTAATTAGATATTTTAATCTTTAGCAATTACAAAGCAGCATTTTGTAAACTATCACCATTTCATAATATCTGCTTCTTCATAACAATTTTTCAGTGTGAAGCAGAACATATTTACCAACAGATCTAAACACATTTTGTTTTTGTATAAAATCGAAGAAAACAAAAAATAAACTTATGCTCAGCAATTTATGTTTCAGTATTTTATCTTGCTTAGAAATTATTCAGACATTGCCGGGTGCGGTGGCTCACGCCTGTAGTCCCAGCACTTTGGGAGGCCGAGGCGGGCGGATCACAAGGTCAGGAGATCGAAACCATCCTGGCTAACACGGTGAAACCCCATCTCTACTAAAAATACAAAAAAAATTAGCCAGGCGTGGTGGCGGGCGCCTGTAGTCCCAGCTACTCGGGAGGCTAAGGCAGGAGAATGGCGTGAACCCAGGAGTTGGAGGTTGCAGTGAGCGGAGATCGCGCCACTGCTCTCCAGCCTGGGCGACAGAGCGAGACTCTGTCTCAAAAAAAAAGAAAGAAATTATTCAGAAGTTTCATGAATCTACTACCTAATCATGACACCACTTAAAAATAAGTTAAAGAAACAATGAAAAGTTCATTTACAAACTTTTATCACATTTACGTTCAACTAATTTACTCCTTTTTAACAATTAAGTTTAAAATGGTCATGAAATAAAGCTAGCCACCGGCTCAAGTTATTTCTCAGTGAGTCAAGGGGAGCTACTGTGTGCAGGGGTTTAGAGAAGACACAGGCAGCCTGTGTCACACACCTCCCTCCCCCAGGCCACAGCAGCCCAGTGCAGGGCCTGTACCACAGTCTCATAGCCTGGCTGGTCAATGTCCCGGAACTGTTTCCTATGGAGAGAAGAAAGGGAGCAACAATGGGCTCTGTGTTCTCCTTTGCTTCCAAAACTGCTTCAGTTTGGTGTCACCAAGTAACCTTGTTAGGGAGGTGGTCAGATCCAGGCAAGAAATCACTGACCACTCTGGTGCCAAGCACACTGTCCCAGGTTCTGGAAACACCAAGGAACACAACACGATCCCTTCCCAAGGTGTGTGAACTTTCTGGAGAGGAAAGACACAGTAAATAATAAGCATAATAAATGTTAACTGATGGTTATACAGCATTGTGAACATACTTAACACCACTGAATCGTATACTTAAATTTGGTTAAAATGGTAACTTTTATGTTATGTATATTTTATCAAAATAAAATAAACCAAAATAGTTTTTTTAAAAAAGTAAGCTGTATAGTCTGTTTGAAGGTGGTAAGTGCTATGGAAAAGAACCAGCACAGCGAGATGAGAGAGATGGGACCTGGCAGGGGGAATCTGAGAAGGGTTTCTACCATTTAGACTTCTAAGATGTCAATAATTTTTTTTTCCCCCAAGACAGAGTCTTACTCTGTTGCCCAGGCTGGAGTGCAGTGGCGCCATCTCGGCTCACTGCAACCTCTGCCTCCCAGGTTCAAGCAATTCTTGGTCCTCAGCCTCCCAAGTAGCTGGGATCACAGGCGCCCACCACCACCCACACCTGGCTAATTTTTGTATTTTTAGTAGAGATGGGGTTTCACCATGTTGGCCAGGCTCGTCTCAGACTCCTGACCTCAGGAGATCTGCCCACCTCGGCCTCCCAAAATACTGGGATTTCAGGCGTGAGCCACCGCACCCAGCCTGATGTCAAGGAGAAATTTTAACATCTTGACGGCAACTTTTTGGAATGGGAAACAATAGTTTCGGGTTGTATCATTACCTCATTTAATATTATATCAAACTTACAAATTTTAAAAACTCTCATTCACTGGGCTTTGAAGTTTAAGCTACAAATCCTGTAATTCTGTTTTAAAAAATAGTAAATTTTAATAATTACTACCAAAAGGCATTTGCAATTTAAAGCTAAATTTCCTTATTGGGTCTCAGGAATTCTAAAATATGGTGCTTTGGCAGATTGAGTATTTTAAGCTGAAGGCATGTGGGAGACAGTGCCTGCAGGAAGGCCTCTCTGATCCTCCCCAGCCCTTCTCTCCTGCAACAGGTTATAAAACCCAGGATTTTCTGACCTTCCCCTGAGGCAGGTCATAAGACTGTCATTCAAGAGGTGCATTTCCTCTGCCTGGAGGACAGGAGCACTGTCCTCCTCCTCCAGAGATAGTGGACAGGACCACTATCTCTGAAGATACCAGTGCCCCGGTCACACGAATAATCTGAACAAACATGCCTTGCTAAGTTCCCTCCAGTTTATGACACTTAGCTCATACCCTCTTTGTGCTATCACATTTCTCCATGCTTCATCAAACCTGGCATAAAAACATCTGTTTCTTTGGGTCTTCATTTTCTTATGAAGGCTCCCGTTTCATGTAAAACTTATATTACACACATTTGCATGTGTGTCTTTTATAGGGGCTATAGCCATGGACCAAAGATAGGTAGAAGAAATAATATTTTTTCTTCCCTCCACTCTTAAACATCTATTTTAGTTTCTTCCTTAGTACTCCAAGTGGACTAACAAAGACTTCTCCAAAATGTAAGTAATTTTTATAAATATGATTAACTCAAACTTATAAATATAATGACTCATAAATTATCTTAGACATTCCAATGTTGTTTACTGCTTTCTTTTATAATTTTCAGCTTAAAAATCTGAAGTCAAAATCAATCTCTCGATTATATATCAAATCGAAATTACAAGGCTAATCTGTCAGCTGCTCCAACATACCAATTTCTCTCTCTCTCTTTTTTTTTTGAGACAGAGTCTCGTTGCTCTGTTGCCCAGGCTGGAGTGCAGTGGTGCAATCTCAGCTCACTACAACCTCCACCTCCAGGGTTCCAATGATTCCCCTGCCTCAGCCTCCCAAGTAGCTGGGATTACAGGTGTGCACCACCATGTCCAACTAATTTTTTTTGTATTTTTAGGACAGATGGGGTTTCTTCATGTTGGCCAGGCTGGTCTTGAACTCCTGACCTCAAACGATCCCTACCTTTACCTCCTAAAGTGCTGGGATTACAGATGTGAGCCACCATACCTGGCCCCAATATACCAATTGCTCTTAAACATGATGAGTAGTATAAATGACATTATTCCTGCACTCATATATAAAGAGATGGGTTTGATTTCTTTCACCATCTCAATCCCTAATTTCAACTTTTTGGATTTGTGAATCACTTACCTTCTAAGGAGATAGCTGTCTGCAGCAAGCTGGGGTTTCCATCTTGGGAGAGTGAAGTTAGGCATTCTTTAGAGATTTTTGGCCAGAAAATAGGATTTGATTCATGCCCAAGATGGTGTGACACCATGAACCATAATTGGAACTCTGAGTTCTGCAACAGATTCACCTAATTCTTCCTTCTGATTGCAACTTTTACCTCCTCCCTCTCTGGGTGTGGACAAATCCATTCATTGATTGGCTGATTTTACATTGCTTTGAAAGATGTTTGCATTTCTTTGGCTCTTTTAAGACATTTTAATGTATTCCTGTCTGACTTTAAAGAACCTTTAAGACTATTAGCCTTTCGGTCATGCCTTTACGATTCTTTTGTAACTTCATAACTTTATTGCCTGATTTGGCAAAAGAATGCTGGGTTCTTTTCATATTTTCCCATCTTGCAGGTGTGTGACTCCTACAACTACTTAAAAAGCATCCAGCCAGGCACAGTGGCTCATGTCTGTAATCCCAGCACTTCAGGAGGCCAAGGTGGGCGGATCACGAGGTCAGGAGTTCGAGACCAGTCTGGCCAACATGGTGAAACCCTGTCTCTACTAATAATACAAAAATTAGCCAGGTGTGGTGGCGCGTGCCTGTAGTCCCAGCTACTTGGGAGGATGAGGCAGAAGAATTGCTTGAACCGGGGAGGTGGAGGTTACAGTGAGCCGAGATTGCGCCACTGCACTCCAGCCTGGGTGATGAAGCAAGACTCCGTCTCAAGGAAAAAAAAAAAGCATCTAGTTGGATGCTTAGTATCTCTTATGTTTTTGACTTTATGATCATGTTGGAAAAGAAAAGATTTCTTTTCCTCACCCATCCTTAGGCTTATGTCTGAGATGCCTATAACAAGAGAAAAGCATACAAATTTATTGAATATAAATTTTACATAACACAGGAGACTTTTGGAAATGAACACTCAAAGAAATAGGTAAACCTGTGTATTTTTTTATGATAGGTTTGACGAAGAAGTGGACAGTTGTGGAGAAGTGTGACTGGATTAAAAATGATGATTTAATGGTAATGAATGGGGAGGAGTGTAGCAAAACCTGTCTGTTAGATTCTTCTCTGTGACCATGTGTCTTCAGAGATAAGGATGTTCCTTTCCTCTGGGTAGAGAAAGGACACCTCTCAAATGAGGGTCTTAAGATCCGCTTCAGGGGAAAATGATGGGAGAAAGTCAGAGAATGACCTTCCTAGGTTTTATGACCTGCTTCGGGAAAGAAAAAATGGAGAGAAGAGGGTGGCCTTCTTGCCTCTGCTCTTTTCTCAAATGCCAAGTAGTGTTAAAAGCATTTAGGGAGAGTCTCCAAGGATTATAGAAATTTAATCAACTTGAGCAATCAGCCTGTTTTAGAGCCTCCTGCCCTGAAGCCTATTCTTCCCCAAACCCTCTGTGGAATGAGGTCATCTTGGTGGTTTCAACCAGCTCCTGACAGATCCCAGCAACTTACAGATGAAAGCAAGTGACCTTTCCTCATTACTGTGATGAAGTCTCCACCCCTGAGGAGCTAGAGTTTCATCACCATGATGTGCGACCTATGCACCGGCATGATGACTCACTACACGCACCACTGAGACCCCTCTTCTACACGTGATGATGCACCCTCTCCCCTCTCCATCACTCCATAAAACCCTCCCATCACTTTCCCCAGGGGAGAGACTGCTTTGAAGAATGCTCCCAGTGTCCTCCTTACTTGAGCCCAGTAATAAACCTCCTATTAATAAAAACCTGTGCTCTCATGGAGAGTAGTTTACTACTTGCTAGGTGACTAACCCGTGGTATTTTTTTTGTAACAGTGCCATATTTTGGGGTAACATGTCCTGGACCCCATCATTCACAACACTAACATCATACTAATGACAAGGGGAAAAGCTTTGTTATCCTTGAGGTGTTCTTTCTGTCTTTTAAAAATTACTTAATATTTAAATTGATAATTCATGTGCATGTTCGAACTTTAAAATTAGAAAAGAACAAAGAGTGAAAAGGAACTCTCCCTCTGTCCTCTGTCCCCAGCCTCCCATGGCTCTTTCCTGGAGGGACTGTTGTCATAATTTGCATTTCCTTCTAGGGATTCTGTGCATTTATAGGAATATATAGGGTGCACATACACACGCAGCCCCCTTAATATCCTAAGTGTACATGTAACTGAAATGCAGGTTAGCAGCTTGCAGATTGCAGAGTCCAATTAATAAGCGTGAAGTGTGGTATAAAGAAAGTGATTTACTTCCAAAGCTAGCTTAGGGGAAGAAGCACAGGTGTCCCATCTTTAAATGTACTGCTTCACTTTTGGAGCAGAAAGCAGCAGGCAAGGCAAGGGAGCCCATTTGTTAGCTCCAGTGCCTTACCTACCATGCAGTCAAGGTGGTGACTGCTGGTGCCTTTGAGGGCAGGTGTAGGCCAAAAACTCCCCAGGTGGGAGGGAGTTTCATGTCTCTGGAGGCAATCTTCTAGTGGGAGAGTTTCATAGAATTCAGCTGTTATCTCTCAAGGCAACCTCCTGACGGGTGAGAGTTCTGTAGCAGGCATATTTTGGTCTATAAATCAACTATTAGTTAGATGAACTTGCCCTGTGGGGAGTATCTGATGAAGGGAGGGGTAAAAGGCTATATTCGCATTTCTAAAGGGCTAAGTAGGAAGTGGGGACCCAGGGGAATGAAAAAGGGAGGCAGCAAGAGAGGCAGAGAGAGAGAGAGAGAATTAAACTTCCTCTTAGAAAAATGGGAGACTCAGTTACAAACTCTCACTGCCAAGTTTCATTCCATTTCTATGGGATCTGGGTGCCATATTCACTCTGGCTACGTCCTGCTAAAAGGGGGTGTAGTCATTGGGCATCAGAATGGAACTGATCTACTTTGAGTTGGAAACATTCATGAGTACCTGGACTTACAGATGATGTTTGTTGAAGCAATACGGTGTGTAGTCTTGAGAGTCTCTGGGAAACCCTGTCTTGTGTTCCCATAGAGAGAGCGTAACAGCAGTAAACTCTGCGACAGAGGGATATGCTTATCCCTTCAGTCAGGGTCAATTTTACAAGCAGCTTTTGCCACCAGGGTGGTCTGACTGGGCCAGGATGCTAAATCCTAGTGACAATGTGGGTCAGACATAGATTTGATTTGTTAGTGCAGGTTTTACAGAGCTATCTGAGACATTTCCTGAATTCTTAATTACGTAGCTTCCCCACTGCCAATTCTAACCAGATACGATGACAGGTTGGCTAAGTATATATATTTAACAGGCTAAAGAAGGAGTTACGAATACTCATGAAAGTGGTCTAAGCCCTGTCTAGTTCTTGAGAATGGACCAGCTTAGTTAAATAGCTGTGTCTCATCCAGGAAGTAGCATCGCAGGTGGGTTAGCCCTCTGCACTTGATGAAGGCAAATAGATTTTGAATAATAGGCATTTCTATGGAAACAGAAGAACAACAAAAGTTAATGTTGGGCACAATCTATCCAGATATTAGACTCAAAGCATCTTTAGGTACAGAGGAGGAAGGCAGTGGCAGTCTGCCACTATGGCACTACAGTCTGCCATACTACAAAGAATAATGTAGTAGTAATTTCATTGAGTCCAAATCAGAAAAATGGAAGAAAATTTTGAAAGTGTTAATTTGAGACCTGTAGCCCAGAAAGAATTCAAGATTCAGTCCAAATTGCAAAAAGATAAAAATTGAAAACAATGGACAAGGCTAGGATCTGACACATAATTTTTCTCTCTCCAGTACCCATTTTTACTAAAGATAAATCATAGCAGAACAAATTTATTTGAAAAATATATTTTAGTCTTGTTATACTTGGCCTGAGTTTTTGCATTAAGTATAACAAGAATACTTATTTGTCATATAGGCTTTTTAAAAAAATTGGCTTTGCTGGAACTTTGTTCCATAGGAATCTCAGATTAGACTTTTTAAAGTCTTGAGCCCAGCCACAGATTTATCTGTGCCTACAAATATCTATATGGATTGAGTGATTTCCTCTCCTTGAGGTCCCAGGAAAACTTGAGACTCCTGGGCCCATCAGAAAGTGACATTCTTTACTTACCACAGGTCAGGACACCTTGTATAGTGACTGTATAGCCAAAGTATGAGACCAGCTTTCCCACGGGGATTTTTATTGGCTCTATAAGTCAACTTTGATTCCTTAAAGCAATCTGTTTAAACCTCGAAGTATGCCATTCCAGTCAAAACTTTGGTAAAATAACCAGTGTCTTAAATGATGTTCTGTTACAAAAGAAAACAGATTGTATTGAACTTATGCAAATAACTATAGTGCCATAAATTAAGTATACTTACAAATAGTTTTCAAATTCTGGAGAAACCAGGTAGAGAGAGAGAAATACACTCCAAATTTTTCTCATGGAAATGTACTTTATCCAATTGATAAACGCTGCAAATAGCTTTTTTTAAAAGGTTTTCTTGACTCTGAAAAACAAAACAAAAAGAATAAACAGATGTTTTAAAAAGTCATAAAATATTATTTCAATCTTCTGTTAGTTAAGTCCATTCAATTAACTTCTGTTCTGCCTTACATTGGATCAGGAATCCTCATGAAGACATCAGTTCTCCATGAGAGTCCCAGAGTTTTTCTCTCTATTCCAATTTTGCAATCTCTACATTTATCAGAAAGCAATATTTAAGGGTACTCCTCAAAGTTCTATATCTGATTATAAACTGCTCTGTAAAAGGATCAAAGTAAAACAGCAATTGTGGATGATGAGTCTTAGAACAGTTATAGTAAAAGACACAATTGACTAGGAATTGGTTACTTCTGTGGCATATACCAATTTTACATAATAATCATAATTGCTACTGATAACATATACTAAGACATATTAGAATCACAGGAATCTCATACAATTTTGGTACTTATACTAATAATACATTTATATAAATATTATCCAAAGAAGGTTAAACACCATTTCATACTTTACAATGCTTCCTGTATGATTTTAATGTGCCAAGTAAGCCAAATATGTCTCTTTTGGACTTTAGGGTATCCAATAGCTAAAAGGGATAAACAGGTGAATAAAAAGAAAGACTAAATTTAGAATTTGACTTTGGAAAGTTTGTTAAATATTAAAATTTTAAACACTTGGTATTACAAAATAAAATCCCCAGGTCACTATAACCAAAAGGGAAAAATCTTTACTCACTGGTAGAGAGGAGACTCAGCTTTCCAAACAAAACCCAATAAAGACAGCATGAGGCCAGCTGAATCTGTCTCTTTTCTCTTCCCTTTTTTTGTCATTTATTTGAAAGGCAAGCAAAAACCTTTCATTATCTCTTAATATTATATGAAAATCCTGTTCAAAACAGAAAGCCAAATTTTGCCTTTGCATTAATGTACTATTAACATTAAACCCAATTCTTACTAAAACAAACAAATCTATCTGATCTTAATTACTTTGACCATAAGGTAAGATTTCCATAAACCTTTTATAACCCTTTACAATTTTCTGTTAAACAGCATATCAATTCTCTAAGAAAACCCTGTTATTCAGACCAACAGGCTCAGATTCTGGCCCTGCATCAGGGTGCTTTTATTTCAATGTTTAATTTATGGAAGAGCTAGAAAATGTTCCTCAAATTTTAGCCAACTTGCTCACACTCACATAACTTATTTTACAAGATCAATCTTTCACAAATCTTTTGCAACTTATTTAAGCCTTCAGTTTTGTCCGATTACTGTCTTAGGTTAGGATGATCCTTAAAAATCTCTGAATTATACAAAATTACATCCCCTTTAACAAAAAACATATTTTCAAACCTTCTTATAACCTTTACCGAAAACACATTCTACTTTCCTTATACACCTTGCATGTAAAACTGTTTCTCCTGTAGTCTCAAGTACATGTTACAATGTCAACTCTTAATAACTTTTATTTTTGGTGAAAGACCTGTTAAGTAAGTGATTTTAATCTTGTATCAGATTGTAGAGCCCAAGACAAAGACAGACAATGTCTAATTCTGCCCAGCCTAGCCAGGGGACCTGGCTAACTCCATACGTCCCCAGGCCTTACCTAGAATCTAATGGCTGTAAAATAGACAGGTCAAATAATTATTAAAGAATCACAGAAGGAGTTTATGACCTCAAAGCATCTAGCAAATAGTATCTGACCTACCTTATTTAGACCAAATGTCTAAACTTTGAAGACATTTCTATTTAACTTTACCAACGACCTTTTAAACTGTCTTTATTTTTCAAAGATCATTAGAGTCATGTGACTTAAAGGCATTAAAGTTTCTATTTTTCTTACAACATATTTGATTTAAGCACATATTATTTTTAAGCCAATTAATTAGAGCTCTTTTGTATAAATATCACACACACAACACATATATACAGACAGAAGCAAATCTGGTAGGGTGAGAAAAGATTAGATATAAGAGGAAGGAGGAAGAGATAGGAGTAAATGGAAAATCAGACAGAATTCCATCAACTGAGAAGTTTATAGCAGGGGAGCAAGGGCTTTAAAACAGAATCTGTGCACATATAGCCCAAATATTAGCCTAATTATGTCATTTCCAATTACAGAGCTCTCAAAATAAAAAATATTTTAAAATATTTTATTACCATATTGTAGCCAGGACAAATGGCTGGCATCTCTGGCTTTTGAGATTTTCATTTCTTCTTCCCAAAGATATTCTCTCAAGTGGAACCAATACCCCTTAACTCAGGTTACAACTTAACTACAGATGCATGAGGTATCTTCAAAGAATGGCAAACAATTTTCACAAGGTCTAGAATTTCCCCTAAGGTAGCTCAGAGAAAATAAAATTCAAGACAGGAAATCAGAAGCCATCCATGGAGGGGAAAAGAATCAATAAATGGCAAAAGTTTCACAACTCTCAAACTAGAAAGGACTTATTCCCAAAGCCAGAACTGAACCTAGGCCACCAGTGTGAAAGGGTAAGGCTTAGCTACAGAGCTATAGTACAAGGTGACTGCTATTGCTTTTCCAAGAATCTAGTGTAGTCATTTTTGAGCTTGCAAGGGACTTCATTCAAGAGAATTAAGGCTAGCCATAACATTATCATGTGCCCCTTTTAGACCCAAGAGTCAAAGCCCTGTAACTTAACAGCACAAGGACTTTAAAAGCAATACAGAAAGTTACATGGATGCAATAAGCTTTTCGAGTTCATAATTTGAATTCACTTTTGTATAACTTTTGAATTAGACAAAATCATTCTTTTTCCCATTAAGAACACATCTTCTTTGGAATATTTTATATAAACCTAAGAAGCATGAAATCCTGAACTGCCTGTCAGATACTAATATTTATAGATGAGAATCATTCCACAATTTTGGAACATGTTTCCCATGTAATAACCCTTTCTTTTTTTTTTTTTTTTTTTTTTGCAACGGAGTCTTGCTCTGTCTCCCAGGCTGGAGTGCAGTGGCGCAATCTCGGCTCACTGCAAGCTCCGCCTCCTGGGTTCACACCATTCTCCTGCCTCAGCCTCCAGAGTAGCTGGGACTACAGGCGCCCGCAACCACGCCCGGTTAATTTTTTCGTATTTTTGAGTAGAGATGGGGTTTCACCGTGTTAGCCAGGATGGTCTTGATCTCCTGACCTTGTGATCTGCCCATCTCAGCCTCCCAAAGTGCTGGGATTACAGGCGTGAATAATAACCCTTTCTTAATTGGAACTGATCCAGACATACATTAAGCATCCAAAATGATTTTAAGATTTTATGTTATTTAAAAAGTTTACTTACAAGCATTTATCTCATTTATATGTACCCAATTTTCCCATTTTAAACATTTATTTAGAATTACCTTTGAAAATTGAGATATTACACAAAGCTGGTCATTATTTTATTTCCCTGTTAACTGTTTTTAAAGCTTGTGAACATCAGGCGTTTAAGTAAGAACCTTAAAGTTAAACACGTGGTCATTTTGTCAAACTCAAAATGTGTCCGGAGTTGGTTCCTTCTGGTGGATTCTTGGTCTCGCTGACTTCAAGAATGTCGTGGTGGACCTTCATGGTGAGTGTTACAGCTCAGACCCAAAGAGTGAGCAGCAGCAAGAGTTATTGTGAAAAGCAAAAGAACAAAGTTTCCACAGCATGGAAGGGGACCCCAGGGGGTTGCTGCTCCTGGCTGGGGGTGCCCAGCTTTTATTCCCTTATTTGTCCCCTCCCATGTCCTGCTGATTGGTCCATTTTACAGAGGGCTGACTGGTCCATTTTACAGAGTACTAATTGGTCCATTTTACAGAGTGCTGATTGGTGCGCTTACAATTCTTTAGCTAGACACAGAGCACTGATTGGTGCGTTTTTACAGAGTGCTGATTGCTGCATTTACAATCCTTTAGCTAGACACAGATCACTGGTGTGTTTACAATCCTCTAGCTAGACAGAAAGGTTCTCCAAGTCCCCACTCGACCCAGGAAGTCCAGCTGGCTTCACCACTCAAGATTTAGCTGTTTTCATTAAACAATGTTAAATGCCTTACTTATCAAAAATTACATAAATAAATGTTATAAGAGTTATTAAGAAATTATTTTAGGCAGATAGAGAGGAAAAGGTGTCCTTGGAAGTTTTTGTTTCTTTTAACGCAGCTCCAGAAACG